>NC_134352.1:87401341-87715099 GCF_964195595.1 Calonectris borealis | reverse complement strand
ACTTAAATGTCTTTATAGACTTCTCTATTTACACTTACGTATATTTACACTTATCTCTTTATAGACTTAGATTTTAGACTTAGATATCTATTTGCACTTATAGATCATCTCTTAGATTACATATAATGCCTATTTAGGCTCTCTATGTAACACGTAGTAAGTGTAGACAGCGGTATCTATTCAGACTTTTTTCTATTTTCAATTCCTTCATACATGAAATATATCATCCCTTTTGCGTTTGGAAGTGCTTTCTTTTTTAATTTATATAGACGGGAGTTCTTTTTGTATTTTAAAACCCTATATACGTCTTCCGGATTTTTTTATGCTCTAAAATCCTTTAGATAATAGGGCGGATATAGGTTCCTATTTTGAAATCCTTGTATACATATAAAGGAATATTATTTTTCAATATATAGAACAAGGAGAGATTTTTCTCTATTTCGAGGCCTCACAGATAGATTTAGAGTTTTTAAAAATTTTTGAACCCCCCCAGGAATTATCAGGCACTTTTGGGCTGTGACCCCCTTTGTGGGGGGGGGGGGACCCCCCATTCCCCACTCACCTGCTCCTCCACGGCATCATCAGCCCGCCGGTGATGTTGGGGTGCCCCAAATGACATCATCACCCCTCCAGGCCCCCAACCCCCCCTTTTTATTCAGCCCCCAAAAAGGCACAACATGAGGGAAACGGCCCCAACCGGCAGCTCGTTACTTTAATAATGCCGTTGGCGTATGTACGCACGCACCCCCGCCAAAAAGGGGGGCTCTGCTAGAAAGATAAAGGAGGGGCGGCCCCCCCAAACGCTTGCAGCCCCCCCTCAGCCCCCGTCCCGCAGGCTGCCAGCCGGCCCCTTACCCTCAGCACGCCCAACGACCGGCAGGCAAACCCGGGCCGGGGGTCTCTCCTGAGCACCACGGGACGCTTACAGCGCGGCATCTGAAAAACAAAAATCCCAACGGATATATTTCAGCACGTTAAAAAAAACAGCACCGAAGGCAGCAGAGGAATTCGGTCAGGACAAGGGAGAGGGCAGCAGTCGAGCTAAAGGAGGGTGCCAGGCAAACGGGTCAGCTCGAAATACAACGCGGCCTTTAAAAGCTCGAGCGATTCGAACGCTTAAAATCCGCGTGAGGACTAATTGACGCGATTCTGAACGCGTCCTTCGCAGAGAAGTAAACGCTCTCGCTGGTGTCGGAAAACGCCTCGTCCCTTCCTTACAGCACCGCTGCCGGGAGATAACCCCGTGAGGCTGCAGGACAAGGGCGCGCCGTAATCGGCATCTACGCTCACGGATCCGCCGCCACAGCTCCAGCCCTGGCGCTGCTGCTGCTGCTGCTGCTGCTGCTGCGCATCTCGCTCGCTTGGCCGATAAAGCTGAAAGCGAAGCGTAAAACTTTGAAGAGTAAAATGAAAAAGAAAGAACAAATCTCAGCAATTCATTTTATGCTAAAAAGGCGTGCGTACGCTTACAGACGTACAACGAGAAGGCTTATACTATAAAAATATTTGATTTTCCTTTTGCGTTAATTGAAATTGCGTAGCTGTGAATTCATACCGTTAAATTATCTACCTCCAAACTACACAGCTATCGTTTGACCAGGGGTTTTGCGTGCGTCACATGACTAGGAGGGACGCCTGGCCAGCTGCGCCGAGACCGATGCTACCCAACTGCCGGGGAAACGCGCCACTGAAAGCGAGACAGAAATAAAGGACTTCAGAGCGCTCTGCCAAAAGATCGGGAAAAAAACCCCATCAGTTGCCTCTCTTTTTAAACGTTTAGAGCAACTACCTAACTGCTTAAGCACACCTAATAAATTATACGCTACAGCTCTTTGGCAGTTGCAGTTTAAACAACGCAAGCCAGTTTGGAAGTTATACAATTTTAACTTTCTTTTTAAAATTTCGTTTACGATAGAAAAATCAGTGAGATAAGAGATCTCCCATACGGTTTTACTTTTTTTTTGGGGGGGGGTGGGGGGGGGCAGGCGGTGGGGAATATCAAATCCCCGGTGCTGCAATACATCAGGCTACCAAAAAGGACCGGCAAGTTTGCTAACGCTGTTGGCCGTAGCCGAGCGTGCGGAGGAACGCGTCTTTACGATCTCTCGACCGTTACACCCGAGAACCAAAGATCAGCCGTACGTCGACTATCGGAAGACGTGCTGCGCTTGGGTCTGTGCAAGGAAATCGACCTACCCCCTTTTTTTTTTTTTCCAGAGAGAGCGCGAAAAGTCTCCTTGCGGATGACTTCTACTGCCGAGCACGTCATCTCCGAAGATCCATTCTGATGGGAAGTTCGTAAAAGGCAACTCCTTTGAACGAGAAAGATTTCCATTCTGGAAAATCTCTTTCCAACCAAAGTCAAAATTACGCGCTGCAGGTTAGGAAAAAGGACGCGATAGAAGCAGTAACTCACCAAAACCACATCAGGACTCTCTGTCGCTAGTTACGAGGCTGCTACCGCTTCTCGGGAAAGCCTGGAAAGCGCACCGAAGCGACACCGATTTGTCCCGTGTTGTCCACGCCTCTTCTTTGACCTTGATTGCTTTTAGCACAGATGTTAGCATCTCAGTAAGGTGTTCGAGTGCTCCTGTAAGGCATTTTAAAAACTGACTGACTGAAAAAGCATAAAGCTTTTATCGTGAAAACAAAGCCTGTTTCTCCCGAACATCCCAACTCTTACAAACGGTTCCTTTCCTCTTCTAGTCCGACGTTATTTTCACAGCACCCTTTCCTAGCAAGCGCACAGAAACAGAAGAGCATGCTTGCAGGAAGAGAAAACAGACGGAGGGAAGCAAGCTTTGCAGAGGCGTACCACGCTCCAGAACAGACCTCCTTTATTTTTAGTATTTGCGTTAAAATATTTCACGTTAAAAAATCACATAGAAGGAGAGCTGCCACGTTTCTCGTGTTAACTGTAAAGGCCGTGCTACAAGCACCTTAGGAAAAACGCAGACACATGTCACAGGCCTACCTTGTACTTGCAGACCACTAGGGATCCTTTCCACCTGTCTCGTACTTTCACGGCAGTTGACGTTCCGCTGAGAGGAAAGGAAAAAAAAAACAAACAACGTTTAGCACAAAGCTTCCTCTTCTGTGAAGGCTACAGCTGAGTGGAGGAGAAAGTATTTGGCATCGTCTTTGGTGCGGTTGTTGAGACAGGCCACTAGAGCTTCTGCACGTTTCAGACAACCGTGCCTTTTTTTTGGCTCATTAGCAGCTTTAGTTTTGCTAGAACTCACTTGCCTAGAAAGAGGAGTGACAGAGAAGGAAAAGAGAGGTCAGGCAGCAAGAGAGCTCTGCAGGCTGCCACCAGTCAACCTCGCACTCTTAAGGAAAAACAAACAACCAACCAAACAACCAAACAAAAAAAAAAAACAAACAAAAAAAACCCCAAAACACACAAACACAAAAAAACTCACAAAACCCAACAACAAAACAAAACTTTGACGTCGTACCTTTCTTTCCTTTTGGAGCTCGTCCCTGTCTCAGCTGATCGTCTCGTCAGAGCACGAAGTGCAGATGATCCGTATCCCGATGACATCTGCACGCGATGAACACGTGTTCAGAAATAGTCCAGATCTGTAAGACTGGTGTCATTTGTGTGGTTCCAAGCATCATAACTCCATTTTACTGACCAATGCATTTGTGAGGAAACTAAGTAGCTTTTAAACGTAGCCTCTCCTTGGGGAGAAAAATGCGTTAGGGAGCGAAAAAAAGGATGATTCAGAGCTCCCAACCATGACGGAGCAGCGGGAAAACTAATGAAAGCGAAGACCAACAGCAGCAACGCGAAGCGGCATTTGGCTTTAATTCTGATCACGTACTTAAGCGGCTCGCCAAGTCTATGCCTCGATCCTATGAATGACTAGCCCTTTTTTGGAAGGACCAACTTTTTTCCTTCAAAGTCCTAGATTGAAGACTCCGCTGAACAGAATGTGGATGGAGCCACAGGACAACATGCCATCAACACTCTAATGAAAAAAAAAATCAAGTAAAAATCAAGTTGAAGTATCAGTTTCCATCGTGTCTCGTTCATTACGTTTCTAGTAGTACCTGGGTGCTCCAAAATTCACTATCCTGACACCACGTAGTACTACAAATTACAATTACGCGTGTAAAAATAAAAGGCTATTTCCAACCTGCCCGTAAAATCAGTACGAACAAACAGAAGAGAAACACTTGACCCTAAAGAAGGTCACAGGCAGCTCTTAATTTATCGTAGGCGAAAACTCATTCTTTTCCCTGAAAGGAAAACGCTCGTAACTACCCAGGGACCGAGGCAGGAACGAGGCACGCGCGCTCTGTTAACGGCAACTGTTCGTCAGCTTTTCTGCACCGGCACAAATTTGCCTTTTCCCTGGGTTTGACGCGGAGCACCTGCAGCGTCCTTGAACGCGCCAATGTTTCTCCCCGCTCCCCCGGCCCCACACGTGCCGTTACCTGAGCAGCAAGCGGCGTCAACCGCGCAGGATTTTCCTCGCGTGACGCAGAAGGTGACGCTGGGAAAAGAGGAGGCACAAAATGAACCTGTTTGTCACACCCAGCCAACGGTGAAAACCCAGGGAAGGATTCTGCCGTGCGGGGCCGGGCTGTGCACCCCCGGAGCTCCAGCCGGCCGGTTTCGCTCCCCTTTGCCGGGTACCGGGGAGACACCGCCGCCTCGTGCTGCCGCCTGCCCCCCGGGGAGAGCCGGGGGACCCCCACCTCACTTCAGCCCTCGGGAACGGGGCTGAAAGGTCCGATCCCGGTGCCGGGGGAGCAGAGGCGAGCTGGCTGGGACCAGCTTTTGCTCCTGGAACAGCCCTGGGGTGGACCTGTCCCTCCCCTTCAAACGCTCCAGCAGTTTCGGGGGCAGAAGGCCGTTTCTAAGCCCTCTCTCCAGCAGCTCCTCCCTCGACTCGGCCCGCGAAGCCCCCAGTCTGCCTGCAGGGAGGGCTGGGGGGTCCCCGGCCCCACGGGGCGACAGTGGGGACTCGCAGGGAGGATCTGTTTGCACAAAGCGCCCCCCCCCTCCCGCCCCGGCCCGGCCCACTGCGCGGCCCCCCTAGGGCACGCAGCCCCCCCCCCAACTCCCCACTCCCCAGATGCTCACAGGCCCTCCCCCGCCTGGAGCCCCCCCCAGCCCCTGTCCCCGGAGCCTGCAGAACCGCCCCCCCCGCCGCCGCCACAGCCCGGCTCCCCGGGCCCGCGGCTCCTCACACTCACGCTGCGCCGCCGCCTCGGTGCAACGCCCGCCGCGCGCCCCGTTGAAATACCGTCCGCAACCAATCAGCGCGCGGCTCCACCGGACCGCCCGCGCGAGGCACGCCGGGAGTTGTAGTCGGCGCCAAGGCACCGCGCATGCGCACAGCGCCCCGGGACCGCGCATGCGCACAGCGCCCCGGGACCGCGCATGCGCACAGCGCCCCGGGACCGCGCATGCGCACGGCTCGCAGCCCCTCCCCAGCGTTTGCAAGCACTTCCCAGCCCCAGGACCCCCGGAGCTCACAGCACCCGACCACACCATTTTCCAGCCCCCTGGGAGCCCCACTCTCAAGTCCCGCCAGGACCCACAGCCCCACTCCCCAGCTCTTGGGGGACCTTGATCTCGATGGTCCGGGAGTCCTCCAGGTGTACTCTCTGGTCTGGACGTCCGTCTCTATGGTCCGGGAGTCCTCCAGGTGTACTCTCTAGGCCGGACTTTGCTCTCTATGGTCCGGCAGTCATCCAGGGGTACTCTCTGGTCCAGACTTCGCTCTCTATGGTCCGGCAGTCCTCCAGGTGTACTCTCTGGTCCGGACTTCGCTCTCTATGGTCCGGCAGTCCTCCAGGGGTACTCTCTAGGCCGGACTTTGCTCTCTATGGTCCGGCAGTCCTCCAGGGGTACTCTCTAGGCCGGACTTTGCTCTCTATGGTCCGGCAGTCCTCCAGGGGTACTCTCTAGGCCGGACTTTGCTCTCTATGGTCCGGCAGTCCTCCAGGGGTACTCTCTAGGCCGGACTTTGCTCTCTATGGTCCGGAAGGTCCCCACGTGCACTCTCTGCTCCGGACGACCGTCTCGATGGTCCAGAAGTCCTCCAGCTGTACTCTCTAGGCCGGACATTTTCCTCTATGGTGCGGAAGTCCCCCGGGTACATTCTATGCGTCTGGACCTCCGTCTCTATGGTCCGGAAGTCCTCCAGGTGTACTCTCTGGTCCGGGAGTCCGCCATCTCTATGGTCCGGGAGTCCTCCAGCTATACTCTCTGGTCTGGTCTCTATGGTCCGGCAGTCCTCCAGCCCCTCTCCCCGACCCCCTAGGGCTCGCAGCCCCCCCCAGCCCCACTCCCCGGCCCCCCCGGGATGCACAGCCCCACTCCTCGGCCCCCTCGGGGGTCCGCAGCCCCCCCCAGTCCCCCTCCCCAGATGCTCACAGGGGGAAAGGAACGGCTCGGCCTCAAGCTCTGCGGGCTGCCTGTGGCCCCTGCAGAGCCCACGATCCTCGGCAGCCCACACGCGGGGCGACGCTCACAGCCCGAGAAGGAGTCACAGGGAGCCGCCGCTCCTGCCACAACCCTCCTTCCCAGCCTGCTGCTGGAGCACAAGGCACTTGAAAGCAGCAGGAAAGAACAAGGAGGGCCTCGCAAGATGGCAGGAATAACGCGGGGAGCCTAAAGCGTTTAGCCAGGCAGGGCTTGCCACTCACCTTGTGCCGGGGTTGAATCCCAGCCGGCAACTCAGCACCACACAACCGCTCCCTCGCTGCCCCCTCAGCGGGAGGGGGGAGAGAATTGGAAGGGCAAAAGTGAAAACACCCCACTCGTAAGGAAAAGGGGGGAAAAAAAAAAACCCCAAACAACAGAGAGAAAAACCCCAGACAGACAAGCGGTACAAACGAAAACAAGGGCTCGCCGCCAACCGCCCGATGCCCGCCCAGCCAGCCGCAGCCCAGCAGCGGCCCCCCCCGCCGACCTCCCCCCCGAGTTTTATTTCCTGACGTCATAGGGTCTGGAACACCCCCTGGGTCCGCCGGGGTCAGCTCTCCCAGCGGTGCCCCCTCCCAGGCCCTCGCGCACCCCCAGCCCGCTCGCCGGCAGGGCGGGGCGAGGAGCAGCACAGCCCCCGGCGCCGTGCAAGCGCTGCGCAGCGGGAACTCACGCAGCCCCGCGTCACCGACGCCGTTCTCAGCACAAACCCAAAACGCAGGAGGAGGGAGAGCGGGGTGGGAGTGGGGGGCGGGGGAGCGGGAGGGGGGTGCCAGAGTTTGGGCGGGGGGCAACGGGCAGGTTGGCGGGGCAGGCAGCACCCCAGGGGTCCGGGCCCCTCAAATGGCTGCTGTTTCACCCCAAAGCTTCCCCAAATCGGGGGTTTTTTTGCTTTTGTATAATATCAAAGCTGGGGTTTTTTCCTTTTCCAAAATATTCCACTTGGAGGTTTTTCAACGCTTTTTCACAACAAAACTTGGTGATTTTTGCTTTTTCGTTTTGTGCATGAAAATGGGGTTTTTTTTGCTTTCCGGCTGCCCAAATCCTGGTGGATTTGGCTTTCCCGGGAGCTCCAAGTTGGGTATTTTTCCCCCAAAAATGCGGGTTTTCTTTTTCCCCACCCCTTGCAGGCCCCGAATTAGGGGTTTTGTGGTGTTTTTAGGCCACGGCGGCAGGTCCCGCTCCGTGTGCACGGCCCTGCAGGGGAAAGTCCCTGTTGGGGGGACCGGCCCCCAATCAGGATGGGAAAAGACGGAAAAAGAGAACAGGGAAGAGGCAGCTTTTGAAAGCGCTTTTGGATCTTCAACAGAGAGGTGTTTCGGGGGGGTGGGGGGGTGAAGAGTTTTTAAATCCTTTCTATAAACAGGGTTTCTTTGCATTTTAAAAACCTTATCTATCATAGACGTTTACGCTTAACGTATTTACACATACCTCTCTCTATATATATTTAGTGAATATATTTATGTTTCACTTATACCCCCCAATTTCCCACTCATTATATAGAATACCTGCTCAGACTAGATATCTGTCGACTTACATATTTTGACACTTAAATGTCTTTATAGACTTCTCTATTTACACTTACGTATATTTACACTTATCTCTTTATAGACTTAGATTTTAGACTTAGATATCTATTTGCACTTATAGATCATCTCTTAGATTACATATAATGCCTATTTAGGCTCTCTATGTAACACGTAGTAAGTGTAGACAGCGGTATCTATTCAGACTTTTTTCTATTTTCAATTCCTTCATACATGAAATATATCATCCCTTTTGCGTTTGGAAGTGCTTTCTTTTTTAATTTATATAGACGGGAGTTCTTTTTGTATTTTAAAACCCTATATACGTCTTCCGGATTTTTTTATGCTCTAAAATCCTTTAGATAATAGGGCGGATATAGGTTCCTATTTTGAAATCCTTGTATACATATAAAGGAATATTATTTTTCAATATATAGAACAAGGAGAGATTTTTCTCTATTTCGAGGCCTCACAGATAGATTTAGAGTTTTTAAAAATTTTTGAACCCCCCCAGGAATTATCAGGCACTTTTGGGCTGTGACCCCCTTTGTGGGGGGGGGGGGACCCCCCATTCCCCACTCACCTGCTCCTCCACGGCATCATCAGCCCGCCGGTGATGTTGGGGTGCCCCAAATGACATCATCACCCCTCCAGGCCCCCAACCCCCCCTTTTTATTCAGCCCCCAAAAAGGCACAACATGAGGGAAACGGCCCCAACCGGCAGCTCGTTACTTTAATAATGCCGTTGGCGTATGTACGCACGCACCCCCGCCAAAAAGGGGGGCTCTGCTAGAAAGATAAAGGAGGGGCGGCCCCCCCAAACGCTTGCAGCCCCCCCTCAGCCCCCGTCCCGCAGGCTGCCAGCCGGCCCCTTACCCTCAGCACGCCCAACGACCGGCAGGCAAACCCGGGCCGGGGGTCTCTCCTGAGCACCACGGGACGCTTACAGCGCGGCATCTGAAAAACAAAAATCCCAACGGATATATTTCAGCACGTTAAAAAAAACAGCACCGAAGGCAGCAGAGGAATTCGGTCAGGACAAGGGAGAGGGCAGCAGTCGAGCTAAAGGAGGGTGCCAGGCAAACGGGTCAGCTCGAAATACAACGCGGCCTTTAAAAGCTCGAGCGATTCGAACGCTTAAAATCCGCGTGAGGACTAATTGACGCGATTCTGAACGCGTCCTTCGCAGAGAAGTAAACGCTCTCGCTGGTGTCGGAAAACGCCTCGTCCCTTCCTTACAGCACCGCTGCCGGGAGATAACCCCGTGAGGCTGCAGGACAAGGGCGCGCCGTAATCGGCATCTACGCTCACGGATCCGCCGCCACAGCTCCAGCCCTGGCGCTGCTGCTGCTGCTGCTGCTGCTGCTGCGCATCTCGCTCGCTTGGCCGATAAAGCTGAAAGCGAAGCGTAAAACTTTGAAGAGTAAAATGAAAAAGAAAGAACAAATCTCAGCAATTCATTTTATGCTAAAAAGGCGTGCGTACGCTTACAGACGTACAACGAGAAGGCTTATACTATAAAAATATTTGATTTTCCTTTTGCGTTAATTGAAATTGCGTAGCTGTGAATTCATACCGTTAAATTATCTACCTCCAAACTACACAGCTATCGTTTGACCAGGGGTTTTGCGTGCGTCACATGACTAGGAGGGACGCCTGGCCAGCTGCGCCGAGACCGATGCTACCCAACTGCCGGGGAAACGCGCCACTGAAAGCGAGACAGAAATAAAGGACTTCAGAGCGCTCTGCCAAAAGATCGGGAAAAAAACCCCATCAGTTGCCTCTCTTTTTAAACGTTTAGAGCAACTACCTAACTGCTTAAGCACACCTAATAAATTATACGCTACAGCTCTTTGGCAGTTGCAGTTTAAACAACGCAAGCCAGTTTGGAAGTTATACAATTTTAACTTTCTTTTTAAAATTTCGTTTACGATAGAAAAATCAGTGAGATAAGAGATCTCCCATACGGTTTTACTTTTTTTTTGGGGGGGGGTGGGGGGGGGCAGGCGGTGGGGAATATCAAATCCCCGGTGCTGCAATACATCAGGCTACCAAAAAGGACCGGCAAGTTTGCTAACGCTGTTGGCCGTAGCCGAGCGTGCGGAGGAACGCGTCTTTACGATCTCTCGACCGTTACACCCGAGAACCAAAGATCAGCCGTACGTCGACTATCGGAAGACGTGCTGCGCTTGGGTCTGTGCAAGGAAATCGACCTACCCCCTTTTTTTTTTTTTCCAGAGAGAGCGCGAAAAGTCTCCTTGCGGATGACTTCTACTGCCGAGCACGTCATCTCCGAAGATCCATTCTGATGGGAAGTTCGTAAAAGGCAACTCCTTTGAACGAGAAAGATTTCCATTCTGGAAAATCTCTTTCCAACCAAAGTCAAAATTACGCGCTGCAGGTTAGGAAAAAGGACGCGATAGAAGCAGTAACTCACCAAAACCACATCAGGACTCTCTGTCGCTAGTTACGAGGCTGCTACCGCTTCTCGGGAAAGCCTGGAAAGCGCACCGAAGCGACACCGATTTGTCCCGTGTTGTCCACGCCTCTTCTTTGACCTTGATTGCTTTTAGCACAGATGTTAGCATCTCAGTAAGGTGTTCGAGTGCTCCTGTAAGGCATTTTAAAAACTGACTGACTGAAAAAGCATAAAGCTTTTATCGTGAAAACAAAGCCTGTTTCTCCCGAACATCCCAACTCTTACAAACGGTTCCTTTCCTCTTCTAGTCCGACGTTATTTTCACAGCACCCTTTCCTAGCAAGCGCACAGAAACAGAAGAGCATGCTTGCAGGAAGAGAAAACAGACGGAGGGAAGCAAGCTTTGCAGAGGCGTACCACGCTCCAGAACAGACCTCCTTTATTTTTAGTATTTGCGTTAAAATATTTCACGTTAAAAAATCACATAGAAGGAGAGCTGCCACGTTTCTCGTGTTAACTGTAAAGGCCGTGCTACAAGCACCTTAGGAAAAACGCAGACACATGTCACAGGCCTACCTTGTACTTGCAGACCACTAGGGATCCTTTCCACCTGTCTCGTACTTTCACGGCAGTTGACGTTCCGCTGAGAGGAAAGGAAAAAAAAAACAAACAACGTTTAGCACAAAGCTTCCTCTTCTGTGAAGGCTACAGCTGAGTGGAGGAGAAAGTATTTGGCATCGTCTTTGGTGCGGTTGTTGAGACAGGCCACTAGAGCTTCTGCACGTTTCAGACAACCGTGCCTTTTTTTTGGCTCATTAGCAGCTTTAGTTTTGCTAGAACTCACTTGCCTAGAAAGAGGAGTGACAGAGAAGGAAAAGAGAGGTCAGGCAGCAAGAGAGCTCTGCAGGCTGCCACCAGTCAACCTCGCACTCTTAAGGAAAAACAAACAACCAACCAAACAACCAAACAAAAAAAAAAAACAAACAAAAAAAACCCCAAAACACACAAACACAAAAAAACTCACAAAACCCAACAACAAAACAAAACTTTGACGTCGTACCTTTCTTTCCTTTTGGAGCTCGTCCCTGTCTCAGCTGATCGTCTCGTCAGAGCACGAAGTGCAGATGATCCGTATCCCGATGACATCTGCACGCGATGAACACGTGTTCAGAAATAGTCCAGATCTGTAAGACTGGTGTCATTTGTGTGGTTCCAAGCATCATAACTCCATTTTACTGACCAATGCATTTGTGAGGAAACTAAGTAGCTTTTAAACGTAGCCTCTCCTTGGGGAGAAAAATGCGTTAGGGAGCGAAAAAAAGGATGATTCAGAGCTCCCAACCATGACGGAGCAGCGGGAAAACTAATGAAAGCGAAGACCAACAGCAGCAACGCGAAGCGGCATTTGGCTTTAATTCTGATCACGTACTTAAGCGGCTCGCCAAGTCTATGCCTCGATCCTATGAATGACTAGCCCTTTTTTGGAAGGACCAACTTTTTTCCTTCAAAGTCCTAGATTGAAGACTCCGCTGAACAGAATGTGGATGGAGCCACAGGACAACATGCCATCAACACTCTAATGAAAAAAAAAATCAAGTAAAAATCAAGTTGAAGTATCAGTTTCCATCGTGTCTCGTTCATTACGTTTCTAGTAGTACCTGGGTGCTCCAAAATTCACTATCCTGACACCACGTAGTACTACAAATTACAATTACGCGTGTAAAAATAAAAGGCTATTTCCAACCTGCCCGTAAAATCAGTACGAACAAACAGAAGAGAAACACTTGACCCTAAAGAAGGTCACAGGCAGCTCTTAATTTATCGTAGGCGAAAACTCATTCTTTTCCCTGAAAGGAAAACGCTCGTAACTACCCAGGGACCGAGGCAGGAACGAGGCACGCGCGCTCTGTTAACGGCAACTGTTCGTCAGCTTTTCTGCACCGGCACAAATTTGCCTTTTCCCTGGGTTTGACGCGGAGCACCTGCAGCGTCCTTGAACGCGCCAATGTTTCTCCCCGCTCCCCCGGCCCCACACGTGCCGTTACCTGAGCAGCAAGCGGCGTCAACCGCGCAGGATTTTCCTCGCGTGACGCAGAAGGTGACGCTGGGAAAAGAGGAGGCACAAAATGAACCTGTTTGTCACACCCAGCCAACGGTGAAAACCCAGGGAAGGATTCTGCCGTGCGGGGCCGGGCTGTGCACCCCCGGAGCTCCAGCCGGCCGGTTTCGCTCCCCTTTGCCGGGTACCGGGGAGACACCGCCGCCTCGTGCTGCCGCCTGCCCCCCGGGGAGAGCCGGGGGACCCCCACCTCACTTCAGCCCTCGGGAACGGGGCTGAAAGGTCCGATCCCGGTGCCGGGGGAGCAGAGGCGAGCTGGCTGGGACCAGCTTTTGCTCCTGGAACAGCCCTGGGGTGGACCTGTCCCTCCCCTTCAAACGCTCCAGCAGTTTCGGGGGCAGAAGGCCGTTTCTAAGCCCTCTCTCCAGCAGCTCCTCCCTCGACTCGGCCCGCGAAGCCCCCAGTCTGCCTGCAGGGAGGGCTGGGGGGTCCCCGGCCCCACGGGGCGACAGTGGGGACTCGCAGGGAGGATCTGTTTGCACAAAGCGCCCCCCCCCTCCCGCCCCGGCCCGGCCCACTGCGCGGCCCCCCTAGGGCACGCAGCCCCCCCCCCAACTCCCCACTCCCCAGATGCTCACAGGCCCTCCCCCGCCTGGAGCCCCCCCCAGCCCCTGTCCCCGGAGCCTGCAGAACCGCCCCCCCCGCCGCCGCCACAGCCCGGCTCCCCGGGCCCGCGGCTCCTCACACTCACGCTGCGCCGCCGCCTCGGTGCAACGCCCGCCGCGCGCCCCGTTGAAATACCGTCCGCAACCAATCAGCGCGCGGCTCCACCGGACCGCCCGCGCGAGGCACGCCGGGAGTTGTAGTCGGCGCCAAGGCACCGCGCATGCGCACAGCGCCCCGGGACCGCGCATGCGCACAGCGCCCCGGGACCGCGCATGCGCACAGCGCCCCGGGACCGCGCATGCGCACGGCTCGCAGCCCCTCCCCAGCGTTTGCAAGCACTTCCCAGCCCCAGGACCCCCGGAGCTCACAGCACCCGACCACACCATTTTCCAGCCCCCTGGGAGCCCCACTCTCAAGTCCCGCCAGGACCCACAGCCCCACTCCCCAGCTCTTGGGGGACCTTGATCTCGATGGTCCGGGAGTCCTCCAGGTGTACTCTCTGGTCTGGACGTCCGTCTCTATGGTCCGGGAGTCCTCCAGGTGTACTCTCTAGGCCGGACTTTGCTCTCTATGGTCCGGCAGTCATCCAGGGGTACTCTCTGGTCCAGACTTCGCTCTCTATGGTCCGGCAGTCCTCCAGGTGTACTCTCTGGTCCGGACTTCGCTCTCTATGGTCCGGCAGTCCTCCAGGGGTACTCTCTAGGCCGGACTTTGCTCTCTATGGTCCGGCAGTCCTCCAGGGGTACTCTCTAGGCCGGACTTTGCTCTCTATGGTCCGGCAGTCCTCCAGGGGTACTCTCTAGGCCGGACTTTGCTCTCTATGGTCCGGCAGTCCTCCAGGGGTACTCTCTAGGCCGGACTTTGCTCTCTATGGTCCGGAAGGTCCCCACGTGCACTCTCTGCTCCGGACGACCGTCTCGATGGTCCAGAAGTCCTCCAGCTGTACTCTCTAGGCCGGACATTTTCCTCTATGGTGCGGAAGTCCCCCGGGTACATTCTATGCGTCTGGACCTCCGTCTCTATGGTCCGGAAGTCCTCCAGGTGTACTCTCTGGTCCGGGAGTCCGCCATCTCTATGGTCCGGGAGTCCTCCAGCTATACTCTCTGGTCTGGTCTCTATGGTCCGGCAGTCCTCCAGCCCCTCTCCCCGACCCCCTAGGGCTCGCAGCCCCCCCCAGCCCCACTCCCCGGCCCCCCCGGGATGCACAGCCCCACTCCTCGGCCCCCTCGGGGGTCCGCAGCCCCCCCCAGTCCCCCTCCCCAGATGCTCACAGGGGGAAAGGAACGGCTCGGCCTCAAGCTCTGCGGGCTGCCTGTGGCCCCTGCAGAGCCCACGATCCTCGGCAGCCCACACGCGGGGCGACGCTCACAGCCCGAGAAGGAGTCACAGGGAGCCGCCGCTCCTGCCACAACCCTCCTTCCCAGCCTGCTGCTGGAGCACAAGGCACTTGAAAGCAGCAGGAAAGAACAAGGAGGGCCTCGCAAGATGGCAGGAATAACGCGGGGAGCCTAAAGCGTTTAGCCAGGCAGGGCTTGCCACTCACCTTGTGCCGGGGTTGAATCCCAGCCGGCAACTCAGCACCACACAACCGCTCCCTCGCTGCCCCCTCAGCGGGAGGGGGGAGAGAATTGGAAGGGCAAAAGTGAAAACACCCCACTCGTAAGGAAAAGGGGGGAAAAAAAAAAACCCCAAACAACAGAGAGAAAAACCCCAGACAGACAAGCGGTACAAACGAAAACAAGGGCTCGCCGCCAACCGCCCGATGCCCGCCCAGCCAGCCGCAGCCCAGCAGCGGCCCCCCCCGCCGACCTCCCCCCCGAGTTTTATTTCCTGACGTCATAGGGTCTGGAACACCCCCTGGGTCCGCCGGGGTCAGCTCTCCCAGCGGTGCCCCCTCCCAGGCCCTCGCGCACCCCCAGCCCGCTCGCCGGCAGGGCGGGGCGAGGAGCAGCACAGCCCCCGGCGCCGTGCAAGCGCTGCGCAGCGGGAACTCACGCAGCCCCGCGTCACCGACGCCGTTCTCAGCACAAACCCAAAACGCAGGAGGAGGGAGAGCGGGGTGGGAGTGGGGGGCGGGGGAGCGGGAGGGGGGTGCCAGAGTTTGGGCGGGGGGCAACGGGCAGGTTGGCGGGGCAGGCAGCACCCCAGGGGTCCGGGCCCCTCAAATGGCTGCTGTTTCACCCCAAAGCTTCCCCAAATCGGGGGTTTTTTTGCTTTTGTATAATATCAAAGCTGGGGTTTTTTCCTTTTCCAAAATATTCCACTTGGAGGTTTTTCAACGCTTTTTCACAACAAAACTTGGTGATTTTTGCTTTTTCGTTTTGTGCATGAAAATGGGGTTTTTTTTGCTTTCCGGCTGCCCAAATCCTGGTGGATTTGGCTTTCCCGGGAGCTCCAAGTTGGGTATTTTTCCCCCAAAAATGCGGGTTTTCTTTTTCCCCACCCCTTGCAGGCCCCGAATTAGGGGTTTTGTGGTGTTTTTAGGCCACGGCGGCAGGTCCCGCTCCGTGTGCACGGCCCTGCAGGGGAAAGTCCCTGTTGGGGGGACCGGCCCCCAATCAGGATGGGAAAAGACGGAAAAAGAGAACAGGGAAGAGGCAGCTTTTGAAAGCGCTTTTGGATCTTCAACAGAGAGGTGTTTCGGGGGGGTGGGGGGGTGAAGAGTTTTTAAATCCTTTCTATAAACAGGGTTTCTTTGCATTTTAAAAACCTTATCTATCATAGACGTTTACGCTTAACGTATTTACACATACCTCTCTCTATATATATTTAGTGAATATATTTATGTTTCACTTATACCCCCCAATTTCCCACTCATTATATAGAATACCTGCTCAGACTAGATATCTGTCGACTTACATATTTTGACACTTAAATGTCTTTATAGACTTCTCTATTTACACTTACGTATATTTACACTTATCTCTTTATAGACTTAGATTTTAGACTTAGATATCTATTTGCACTTATAGATCATCTCTTAGATTACATATAATGCCTATTTAGGCTCTCTATGTAACACGTAGTAAGTGTAGACAGCGGTATCTATTCAGACTTTTTTCTATTTTCAATTCCTTCATACATGAAATATATCATCCCTTTTGCGTTTGGAAGTGCTTTCTTTTTTAATTTATATAGACGGGAGTTCTTTTTGTATTTTAAAACCCTATATACGTCTTCCGGATTTTTTTATGCTCTAAAATCCTTTAGATAATAGGGCGGATATAGGTTCCTATTTTGAAATCCTTGTATACATATAAAGGAATATTATTTTTCAATATATAGAACAAGGAGAGATTTTTCTCTATTTCGAGGCCTCACAGATAGATTTAGAGTTTTTAAAAATTTTTGAACCCCCCCAGGAATTATCAGGCACTTTTGGGCTGTGACCCCCTTTGTGGGGGGGGGGGGACCCCCCATTCCCCACTCACCTGCTCCTCCACGGCATCATCAGCCCGCCGGTGATGTTGGGGTGCCCCAAATGACATCATCACCCCTCCAGGCCCCCAACCCCCCCTTTTTATTCAGCCCCCAAAAAGGCACAACATGAGGGAAACGGCCCCAACCGGCAGCTCGTTACTTTAATAATGCCGTTGGCGTATGTACGCACGCACCCCCGCCAAAAAGGGGGGCTCTGCTAGAAAGATAAAGGAGGGGCGGCCCCCCCAAACGCTTGCAGCCCCCCCTCAGCCCCCGTCCCGCAGGCTGGCAGCCGGCCCCTTACCCTCAGCACGCCCAACGACCGGCAGGCAAACCCGGGCCGGGGGTCTCTCCTGAGCACCACGGGACGCTTACAGCGCGGCATCTGAAAAACAAAAATCCCAACGGATATATTTCAGCACGTTAAAAAAAACAGCACCGAAGGCAGCAGAGGAATTCGGTCAGGACAAGGGAGAGGGCAGCAGTCGAGCTAAAGGAGGGTGCCAGGCAAACGGGTCAGCTCGAAATACAACGCGGCCTTTAAAAGCTCGAGCGATTCGAACGCTTAAAATCCGCGTGAGGACTAATTGACGCGATTCTGAACGCGTCCTTCGCAGAGAAGTAAACGCTCTCGCTGGTGTCGGAAAACGCCTCGTCCCTTCCTTACAGCACCGCTGCCGGGAGATAACCCCGTGAGGCTGCAGGACAAGGGCGCGCCGTAATCGGCATCTACGCTCACGGATCCGCCGCCACAGCTCCAGCCCTGGCGCTGCTGCTGCTGCTGCTGCTGCTGCTGCGCATCTCGCTCGCTTGGCCGATAAAGCTGAAAGCGAAGCGTAAAACTTTGAAGAGTAAAATGAAAAAGAAAGAACAAATCTCAGCAATTCATTTTATGCTAAAAAGGCGTGCGTACGCTTACAGACGTACAACGAGAAGGCTTATACTATAAAAATATTTGATTTTCCTTTTGCGTTAATTGAAATTGCGTAGCTGTGAATTCATACCGTTAAATTATCTACCTCCAAACTACACAGCTATCGTTTGACCAGGGGTTTTGCGTGCGTCACATGACTAGGAGGGACGCCTGGCCAGCTGCGCCGAGACCGATGCTACCCAACTGCCGGGGAAACGCGCCACTGAAAGCGAGACAGAAATAAAGGACTTCAGAGCGCTCTGCCAAAAGATCGGGAAAAAAACCCCATCAGTTGCCTCTCTTTTTAAACGTTTAGAGCAACTACCTAACTGCTTAAGCACACCTAATAAATTATACGCTACAGCTCTTTGGCAGTTGCAGTTTAAACAACGCAAGCCAGTTTGGAAGTTATACAATTTTAACTTTCTTTTTAAAATTTCGTTTACGATAGAAAAATCAGTGAGATAAGAGATCTCCCATACGGTTTTACTTTTTTTTTGGGGGGGGGTGGGGGGGGGCAGGCGGTGGGGAATATCAAATCCCCGGTGCTGCAATACATCAGGCTACCAAAAAGGACCGGCAAGTTTGCTAACGCTGTTGGCCGTAGCCGAGCGTGCGGAGGAACGCGTCTTTACGATCTCTCGACCGTTACACCCGAGAACCAAAGATCAGCCGTACGTCGACTATCGGAAGACGTGCTGCGCTTGGGTCTGTGCAAGGAAATCGACCTACCCCCTTTTTTTTTTTTTCCAGAGAGAGCGCGAAAAGTCTCCTTGCGGATGACTTCTACTGCCGAGCACGTCATCTCCGAAGATCCATTCTGATGGGAAGTTCGTAAAAGGCAACTCCTTTGAACGAGAAAGATTTCCATTCTGGAAAATCTCTTTCCAACCAAAGTCAAAATTACGCGCTGCAGGTTAGGAAAAAGGACGCGATAGAAGCAGTAACTCACCAAAACCACATCAGGACTCTCTGTCGCTAGTTACGAGGCTGCTACCGCTTCTCGGGAAAGCCTGGAAAGCGCACCGAAGCGACACCGATTTGTCCCGTGTTGTCCACGCCTCTTCTTTGACCTTGATTGCTTTTAGCACAGATGTTAGCATCTCAGTAAGGTGTTCGAGTGCTCCTGTAAGGCATTTTAAAAACTGACTGACTGAAAAAGCATAAAGCTTTTATCGTGAAAACAAAGCCTGTTTCTCCCGAACATCCCAACTCTTACAAACGGTTCCTTTCCTCTTCTAGTCCGACGTTATTTTCACAGCACCCTTTCCTAGCAAGCGCACAGAAACAGAAGAGCATGCTTGCAGGAAGAGAAAACAGACGGAGGGAAGCAAGCTTTGCAGAGGCGTACCACGCTCCAGAACAGACCTCCTTTATTTTTAGTATTTGCGTTAAAATATTTCACGTTAAAAAATCACATAGAAGGAGAGCTGCCACGTTTCTCGTGTTAACTGTAAAGGCCGTGCTACAAGCACCTTAGGAAAAACGCAGACACATGTCACAGGCCTACCTTGTACTTGCAGACCACTAGGGATCCTTTCCACCTGTCTCGTACTTTCACGGCAGTTGACGTTCCGCTGAGAGGAAAGGAAAAAAAAAACAAACAACGTTTAGCACAAAGCTTCCTCTTCTGTGAAGGCTACAGCTGAGTGGAGGAGAAAGTATTTGGCATCGTCTTTGGTGCGGTTGTTGAGACAGGCCACTAGAGCTTCTGCACGTTTCAGACAACCGTGCCTTTTTTTTGGCTCATTAGCAGCTTTAGTTTTGCTAGAACTCACTTGCCTAGAAAGAGGAGTGACAGAGAAGGAAAAGAGAGGTCAGGCAGCAAGAGAGCTCTGCAGGCTGCCACCAGTCAACCTCGCACTCTTAAGGAAAAACAAACAACCAACCAAACAACCAAACAAAAAAAAAAAAACAAACAAAAAAAACCCCAAAACACACAAACACAAAAAAACTCACAAAACCCAACAACAAAACAAAACTTTGACGTCGTACCTTTCTTTCCTTTTGGAGCTCGTCCCTGTCTCAGCTGATCGTCTCGTCAGAGCACGAAGTGCAGATGATCCGTATCCCGATGACATCTGCACGCGATGAACACGTGTTCAGAAATAGTCCAGATCTGTAAGACTGGTGTCATTTGTGTGGTTCCAAGCATCATAACTCCATTTTACTGACCAATGCATTTGTGAGGAAACTAAGTAGCTTTTAAACGTAGCCTCTCCTTGGGGAGAAAAATGCGTTAGGGAGCGAAAAAAAGGATGATTCAGAGCTCCCAACCATGACGGAGCAGCGGGAAAACTAATGAAAGCGAAGACCAACAGCAGCAACGCGAAGCGGCATTTGGCTTTAATTCTGATCACGTACTTAAGCGGCTCGCCAAGTCTATGCCTCGATCCTATGAATGACTAGCCCTTTTTTGGAAGGACCAACTTTTTTCCTTCAAAGTCCTAGATTGAAGACTCCGCTGAACAGAATGTGGATGGAGCCACAGGACAACATGCCATCAACACTCTAATGAAAAAAAAAATCAAGTAAAAATCAAGTTGAAGTATCAGTTTCCATCGTGTCTCGTTCATTACGTTTCTAGTAGTACCTGGGTGCTCCAAAATTCACTATCCTGACACCACGTAGTACTACAAATTACAATTACGCGTGTAAAAATAAAAGGCTATTTCCAACCTGCCCGTAAAATCAGTACGAACAAACAGAAGAGAAACACTTGACCCTAAAGAAGGTCACAGGCAGCTCTTAATTTATCGTAGGCGAAAACTCATTCTTTTCCCTGAAAGGAAAACGCTCGTAACTACCCAGGGACCGAGGCAGGAACGAGGCACGCGCGCTCTGTTAACGGCAACTGTTCGTCAGCTTTTCTGCACCGGCACAAATTTGCCTTTTCCCTGGGTTTGACGCGGAGCACCTGCAGCGTCCTTGAACGCGCCAATGTTTCTCCCCGCTCCCCCGGCCCCACACGTGCCGTTACCTGAGCAGCAAGCGGCGTCAACCGCGCAGGATTTTCCTCGCGTGACGCAGAAGGTGACGCTGGGAAAAGAGGAGGCACAAAATGAACCTGTTTGTCACACCCAGCCAACGGTGAAAACCCAGGGAAGGATTCTGCCGTGCGGGGCCGGGCTGTGCACCCCCGGAGCTCCAGCCGGCCGGTTTCGCTCCCCTTTGCCGGGTACCGGGGAGACACCGCCGCCTCGTGCTGCCGCCTGCCCCCCGGGGAGAGCCGGGGGACCCCCACCTCACTTCAGCCCTCGGGAACGGGGCTGAAAGGTCCGATCCCGGTGCCGGGGGAGCAGAGGCGAGCTGGCTGGGACCAGCTTTTGCTCCTGGAACAGCCCTGGGGTGGACCTGTCCCTCCCCTTCAAACGCTCCAGCAGTTTCGGGGGCAGAAGGCCGTTTCTAAGCCCTCTCTCCAGCAGCTCCTCCCTCGACTCGGCCCGCGAAGCCCCCAGTCTGCCTGCAGGGAGGGCTGGGGGGTCCCCGGCCCCACGGGGCGACAGTGGGGACTCGCAGGGAGGATCTGTTTGCACAAAGCGCCCCCCCCCTCCCGCCCCGGCCCGGCCCACTGCGCGGCCCCCCTAGGGCACGCAGCCCCCCCCCCAACTCCCCACTCCCCAGATGCTCACAGGCCCTCCCCCGCCTGGAGCCCCCCCCAGCCCCTGTCCCCGGAGCCTGCAGAACCGCCCCCCCCGCCGCCGCCACAGCCCGGCTCCCCGGGCCCGCGGCTCCTCACACTCACGCTGCGCCGCCGCCTCGGTGCAACGCCCGCCGCGCGCCCCGTTGAAATACCGTCCGCAACCAATCAGCGCGCGGCTCCACCGGACCGCCCGCGCGAGGCACGCCGGGAGTTGTAGTCGGCGCCAAGGCACCGCGCATGCGCACAGCGCCCCGGGACCGCGCATGCGCACAGCGCCCCGGGACCGCGCATGCGCACAGCGCCCCGGGACCGCGCATGCGCACGGCTCGCAGCCCCTCCCCAGCGTTTGCAAGCACTTCCCAGCCCCAGGACCCCCGGAGCTCACAGCACCCGACCACACCATTTTCCAGCCCCCTGGGAGCCCCACTCTCAAGTCCCGCCAGGACCCACAGCCCCACTCCCCAGCTCTTGGGGGACCTTGATCTCGATGGTCCGGGAGTCCTCCAGGTGTACTCTCTGGTCTGGACGTCCGTCTCTATGGTCCGGGAGTCCTCCAGGTGTACTCTCTAGGCCGGACTTTGCTCTCTATGGTCCGGCAGTCATCCAGGGGTACTCTCTGGTCCAGACTTCGCTCTCTATGGTCCGGCAGTCCTCCAGGTGTACTCTCTGGTCCGGACTTCGCTCTCTATGGTCCGGCAGTCCTCCAGGGGTACTCTCTAGGCCGGACTTTGCTCTCTATGGTCCGGCAGTCCTCCAGGGGTACTCTCTAGGCCGGACTTTGCTCTCTATGGTCCGGCAGTCCTCCAGGGGTACTCTCTAGGCCGGACTTTGCTCTCTATGGTCCGGCAGTCCTCCAGGGGTACTCTCTAGGCCGGACTTTGCTCTCTATGGTCCGGAAGGTCCCCACGTGCACTCTCTGCTCCGGACGACCGTCTCGATGGTCCAGAAGTCCTCCAGCTGTACTCTCTAGGCCGGACATTTTCCTCTATGGTGCGGAAGTCCCCCGGGTACATTCTATGCGTCTGGACCTCCGTCTCTATGGTCCGGAAGTCCTCCAGGTGTACTCTCTGGTCCGGGAGTCCGCCATCTCTATGGTCCGGGAGTCCTCCAGCTATACTCTCTGGTCTGGTCTCTATGGTCCGGCAGTCCTCCAGCCCCTCTCCCCGACCCCCTAGGGCTCGCAGCCCCCCCCAGCCCCACTCCCCGGCCCCCCCGGGATGCACAGCCCCACTCCTCGGCCCCCTCGGGGGTCCGCAGCCCCCCCCAGTCCCCCTCCCCAGATGCTCACAGGGGGAAAGGAACGGCTCGGCCTCAAGCTCTGCGGGCTGCCTGTGGCCCCTGCAGAGCCCACGATCCTCGGCAGCCCACACGCGGGGCGACGCTCACAGCCCGAGAAGGAGTCACAGGGAGCCGCCGCTCCTGCCACAACCCTCCTTCCCAGCCTGCTGCTGGAGCACAAGGCACTTGAAAGCAGCAGGAAAGAACAAGGAGGGCCTCGCAAGATGGCAGGAATAACGCGGGGAGCCTAAAGCGTTTAGCCAGGCAGGGCTTGCCACTCACCTTGTGCCGGGGTTGAATCCCAGCCGGCAACTCAGCACCACACAACCGCTCCCTCGCTGCCCCCTCAGCGGGAGGGGGGAGAGAATTGGAAGGGCAAAAGTGAAAACACCCCACTCGTAAGGAAAAGGGGGGAAAAAAAAAAACCCCAAACAACAGAGAGAAAAACCCCAGACAGACAAGCGGTACAAACGAAAACAAGGGCTCGCCGCCAACCGCCCGATGCCCGCCCAGCCAGCCGCAGCCCAGCAGCGGCCCCCCCCGCCGACCTCCCCCCCGAGTTTTATTTCCTGACGTCATAGGGTCTGGAACACCCCCTGGGTCCGCCGGGGTCAGCTCTCCCAGCGGTGCCCCCTCCCAGGCCCTCGCGCACCCCCAGCCCGCTCGCCGGCAGGGCGGGGCGAGGAGCAGCACAGCCCCCGGCGCCGTGCAAGCGCTGCGCAGCGGGAACTCACGCAGCCCCGCGTCACCGACGCCGTTCTCAGCACAAACCCAAAACGCAGGAGGAGGGAGAGCGGGGTGGGAGTGGGGGGCGGGGGAGCGGGAGGGGGGTGCCAGAGTTTGGGCGGGGGGCAACGGGCAGGTTGGCGGGGCAGGCAGCACCCCAGGGGTCCGGGCCCCTCAAATGGCTGCTGTTTCACCCCAAAGCTTCCCCAAATCGGGGGTTTTTTTGCTTTTGTATAATATCAAAGCTGGGGTTTTTTCCTTTTCCAAAATATTCCACTTGGAGGTTTTTCAACGCTTTTTCACAACAAAACTTGGTGATTTTTGCTTTTTCGTTTTGTGCATGAAAATGGGGTTTTTTTTGCTTTCCGGCTGCCCAAATCCTGGTGGATTTGGCTTTCCCGGGAGCTCCAAGTTGGGTATTTTTCCCCCAAAAATGCGGGTTTTCTTTTTCCCCACCCCTTGCAGGCCCCGAATTAGGGGTTTTGTGGTGTTTTTAGGCCACGGCGGCAGGTCCCGCTCCGTGTGCACGGCCCTGCAGGGGAAAGTCCCTGTTGGGGGGACCGGCCCCCAATCAGGATGGGAAAAGACGGAAAAAGAGAACAGGGAAGAGGCAGCTTTTGAAAGCGCTTTTGGATCTTCAACAGAGAGGTGTTTCGGGGGGGTGGGGGGGTGAAGAGTTTTTAAATCCTTTCTATAAACAGGGTTTCTTTGCATTTTAAAAACCTTATCTATCATAGACGTTTACGCTTAACGTATTTACACATACCTCTCTCTATATATATTTAGTGAATATATTTATGTTTCACTTATACCCCCCAATTTCCCACTCATTATATAGAATACCTGCTCAGACTAGATATCTGTCGACTTACATATTTTGACACTTAAATGTCTTTATAGACTTCTCTATTTACACTTACGTATATTTACACTTATCTCTTTATAGACTTAGATTTTAGACTTAGATATCTATTTGCACTTATAGATCATCTCTTAGATTACATATAATGCCTATTTAGGCTCTCTATGTAACACGTAGTAAGTGTAGACAGCGGTATCTATTCAGACTTTTTTCTATTTTCAATTCCTTCATACATGAAATATATCATCCCTTTTGCGTTTGGAAGTGCTTTCTTTTTTAATTTATATAGACGGGAGTTCTTTTTGTATTTTAAAACCCTATATACGTCTTCCGGATTTTTTTATGCTCTAAAATCCTTTAGATAATAGGGCGGATATAGGTTCCTATTTTGAAATCCTTGTATACATATAAAGGAATATTATTTTTCAATATATAGAACAAGGAGAGATTTTTCTCTATTTCGAGGCCTCACAGATAGATTTAGAGTTTTTAAAAATTTTTGAACCCCCCCAGGAATTATCAGGCACTTTTGGGCTGTGACCCCCTTTGTGGGGGGGGGGGGACCCCCCATTCCCCACTCACCTGCTCCTCCACGGCATCATCAGCCCGCCGGTGATGTTGGGGTGCCCCAAATGACATCATCACCCCTCCAGGCCCCCAACCCCCCCTTTTTATTCAGCCCCCAAAAAGGCACAACATGAGGGAAACGGCCCCAACCGGCAGCTCGTTACTTTAATAATGCCGTTGGCGTATGTACGCACGCACCCCCGCCAAAAAGGGGGGCTCTGCTAGAAAGATAAAGGAGGGGCGGCCCCCCCAAACGCTTGCAGCCCCCCCTCAGCCCCCGTCCCGCAGGCTGCCAGCCGGCCCCTTACCCTCAGCACGCCCAACGACCGGCAGGCAAACCCGGGCCGGGGGTCTCTCCTGAGCACCACGGGACGCTTACAGCGCGGCATCTGAAAAACAAAAATCCCAACGGATATATTTCAGCACGTTAAAAAAAACAGCACCGAAGGCAGCAGAGGAATTCGGTCAGGACAAGGGAGAGGGCAGCAGTCGAGCTAAAGGAGGGTGCCAGGCAAACGGGTCAGCTCGAAATACAACGCGGCCTTTAAAAGCTCGAGCGATTCGAACGCTTAAAATCCGCGTGAGGACTAATTGACGCGATTCTGAACGCGTCCTTCGCAGAGAAGTAAACGCTCTCGCTGGTGTCGGAAAACGCCTCGTCCCTTCCTTACAGCACCGCTGCCGGGAGATAACCCCGTGAGGCTGCAGGACAAGGGCGCGCCGTAATCGGCATCTACGCTCACGGATCCGCCGCCACAGCTCCAGCCCTGGCGCTGCTGCTGCTGCTGCTGCTGCTGCTGCGCATCTCGCTCGCTTGGCCGATAAAGCTGAAAGCGAAGCGTAAAACTTTGAAGAGTAAAATGAAGAAGAAAGAACAAATCTCAGCAATTCATTTTATGCTAAAAAGGCGTGCGTACGCTTACAGACGTACAACGAGAAGGCTTATACTATAAAAATATTTGATTTTCCTTTTGCGTTAATTGAAATTGCGTAGCTGTGAATTCATACCGTTAAATTATCTACCTCCAAACTACACAGCTATCGTTTGACCAGGGGTTTTGCGTGCGTCACATGACTAGGAGGGACGCCTGGCCAGCTGCGCCGAGACCGATGCTACCCAACTGCCGGGGAAACGCGCCACTGAAAGCGAGACAGAAATAAAGGACTTCAGAGCGCTCTGCCAAAAGATCGGGAAAAAAACCCCATCAGTTGCCTCTCTTTTTAAACGTTTAGAGCAACTACCTAACTGCTTAAGCACACCTAATAAATTATACGCTACAGCTCTTTGGCAGTTGCAGTTTAAACAACGCAAGCCAGTTTGGGAGTTATACAATTTTAACTTTCTTTTTAAAATTTCGTTTACGATAGAAAAATCAGTGAGATAAGAGATCTCCCATACGGTTTTACCTTTTTTTTGGGGGGGGGTGGGGGGGGGCAGGCGGTGGGGAATATCAAATCCCCGGTGCTGCAATACATCAGGCTACCAAAAAGGACCGGCAAGTTTGCTAACGCTGTTGGCCGTACCCGAGCGTGCGGAGGAACGCGTCTTTACGATCTCTCGACCGTTACACCCGAGAACCAAAGATCAGCCGTACGTCGACTATCGGAAGACGTGCTGCGCTTGGGTCTGTGCAAGGAAATCGACCTACCCCTTTTTTTTTTTTTTCCAGAGAGAGCGCGAAAAGTCTCCTTGCGGATGACTTCTACTGCCGAGCACGTCATCTCCGAAGATCCATTCTGATGGGAAGTTCGTAAAAGGCAACTCCTTTGAACGAGAAAGATTTCCATTCTGGAAAATCTCTTTCCAACCAAAGTCAAAATTACGCGCTGCAGGTTAGGAAAAAGGACGCGATAGAAGCAGTAACTCACCAAAACCACATCAGGACTCTCTGTCGCTAGTTACGAGGCTGCTACCGCTTCTCGGGAAAGCCTGGAAAGCGCACCGAAGCGACACCGATTTGTCCCGTGTTGTCCACGCCTCTTCTTTGACCTTGATTGCTTTTAGCACAGATGTTAGCATCTCAGTAAGGTGTTCGAGTGCTCCTGTAAGGCATTTTAAAAACTGACTGACTGAAAAAGCATAAAGCTTTTATCGTGAAAACAAAGCCTGTTTCTCCCGAACATCCCAACTCTTACAAACGGTTCCTTTCCTCTTCTAGTCCGACGTTATTTTCACAGCACCCTTTCCTAGCAAGCGCACAGAAACAGAAGAGCATGCTTGCAGGAAGAGAAAACAGACGGAGGGAAGCAAGCTTTGCAGAGGCGTACCACGCTCCAGAACAGACCTCCTTTATTTTTAGTATTTGCGTTAAAATATTTCACGTTAAAAAATCACATAGAAGGAGAGCTGCCACGTTTCTCGTGTTAACTGTAAAGGCCGTGCTACAAGCACCTTAGGAAAAACGCAGACACATGTCACAGGCCTACCTTGTACTTGCAGACCACTAGGGATCCTTTCCACCTGTCTCGTACTTTCACGGCAGTTGACGTTCCGCTGAGAGGAAAGGAAAAAAAAAAACAAACAACGTTTAGCACAAAGCTTCCTCTTCTGTGAAGGCTACAGCTGAGTGGAGGAGAAAGTATTTGGCATCGTCTTTGGTGCGGTTGTTGAGACAGGCCACTAGAGCTTCTGCACGTTTCAGACAACCGTGCCTTTTTTTTGGCTCATTAGCAGCTTTAGTTTTGCTAGAACTCACTTGCCTAGAAAGAGGAGTGACAGAGAAGGAAAAGAGAGGTCAGGCAGCAAGAGAGCTCTGCAGGCTGCCACCAGTCAACGTCGCACTCTTAAGGAAAAACAAACAACCAACCAAACAACCAAACAAAAAAAAAAAACAAACAAAAAAAACCCCAAAACACACAAACACAAAAAAACTCACAAAACCCAACAACAAAACAAAACTTTGACGTCGTACCTTTCTTTCCTTTTGGAGCTCGTCCCTGTCTCAGCTGATCGTCTCGTCAGAGCACGAAGTGCAGATGATCCGTATCCCGATGACATCTGCACGCGATGAACACGTGTTCAGAAATAGTCCAGATCTGTAAGACTGGTGTCATTTGTGTGGTTCCAAGCATCATAACTCCATTTTACTGACCAATGCATTTGTGAGGAAACTAAGTAGCTTTTAAACGTAGCCTCTCCTTGGGGAGAAAAATGCGTTAGGGAGCGAAAAAAAGGATGATTCAGAGCTCCCAACCATGACGGAGCAGCGGGAAAACTAATGAAAGCGAAGACCAACAGCAGCAACGCGAAGCGGCATTTGGCTTTAATTCTGATCACGTACTTAAGCGGCTCGCCAAGTCTATGCCTCGATCCTATGAATGACTAGCCCTTTTTTGGAAGGACCAACTTTTTTCCTTCAAAGTCCTAGATTGAAGACTCCGCTGAACAGAATGTGGATGGAGCCACAGGACAACATGCCATCAACACTCTAATGAAAAAAAAAATCAAGTAAAAATCAAGTTGAAGTATCAGTTTCCATCGTGTCTCGTTCATTACGTTTCTAGTAGTACCTGGGTGCTCCAAAATTCACTATCCTGACACCACGTAGTACTACAAATTACAATTACGCGTGTAAAAATAAAAGGCTATTTCCAACCTGCCCGTAAAATCAGTACGAACAAACAGAAGAGAAACACTTGACCCTAAAGAAGGTCACAGGCAGCTCTTAATTTATCGTAGGCGAAAACTCATTCTTTTCCCTGAAAGGAAAACGCTCGTAACTACCCAGGGACCGAGGCAGGAACGAGGCACGCGCGCTCTGTTAACGGCAACTGTTCGTCAGCTTTTCTGCACCGGCACAAATTTGCCTTTTCCCTGGGTTTGACGCGGAGCACCTGCAGCGTCCTTGAACGCGCCAATGTTTCTCCCCGCTCCCCCGGCCCCACACGTGCCGTTACCTGAGCAGCAAGCGGCGTCAACCGCGCAGGATTTTCCTCGCGTGACGCAGAAGGTGACGCTGGGAAAAGAGGAGGCACAAAATGAACCTGTTTGTCACACCCAGCCAACGGTGAAAACCCAGGGAAGGATTCTGCCGTGCGGGGCCGGGCTGTGCACCCCCGGAGCTCCAGCCGGCCGGTTTCGCTCCCCTTTGCCGGGTACCGGGGAGACACCGCCGCCTCGTGCTGCCGCCTGCCCCCCGGGGAGAGCCGGGGGACCCCCACCTCACTTCAGCCCTCGGGAACGGGGCTGAAAGGTCCGATCCCGGTGCCGGGGGAGCAGAGGCGAGCTGGCTGGGACCAGCTTTTGCTCCTGGAACAGCCCTGGGGTGGACCTGTCCCTCCCCTTCAAACGCTCCAGCAGTTTCGGGGGCAGAAGGCCGTTTCTAAGCCCTCTCTCCAGCAGCTCCTCCCTCGATTCGGCCCGCGAAGCCCCCAGTCTGCCTGCAGGGAGGGCTGGGGGGTCCCCGGCCCCACGGGGCGACAGTGGGGACTCGCAGGGAGGATCTGTTTGCACAAAGCGCCCCCCCCCTCCCGCCCCGGCCCGGCCCACTGCGCGGCCCCCCTAGGGCACGCAGCCCCCCCCCCAACTCCCCACTCCCCAGATGCTCACAGGCCCTCCCCCGCCTGGAGCCCCCCCCAGCCCCTGTCCCCGGAGCCTGCAGAACCGCCCCCCCCGCCGCCGCCACAGCCCGGCTCCCCGGGCCCGCGGCTCCTCACACTCACGCTGCGCCGCCGCCTCGGTGCAAAGCCCGCCGCGCGCCCCGTTGAAATACCGTCCGCAACCAATCAGCGCGCGGCTCCACCGGACCGCCCGCGCGAGGCACGCCGGGAGTTGTAGTCGGCGCCCCGGGACCGCGCATGCGCACGGCGCCCCGTGGAAATACCGTCCGCAACCAATCAGCGCGCGGCTCCACCGGACCGCCCGCGCGAGGCACGCCGGGAGTTGTAGTCGGCGCCAAGGCACCGCGCATGCGCACAGCGCCCCGGGACCGCGCATGCGCACAGCGCCCCGGGACCGCGCATGCGCACAGCGCCCCGGGACCGCGCATGCGCACGGCTCGCAGCCCCTCCCCAGCGTTTGCAAGCACTTCCCAGCCCCAGGACCCCCGGAGCTCACAGCACCCGACCACACCATTTTCCAGCCCCCTGGGAGCCCCACTCTCAAGTCCCGCCAGGACCCACAGCCCCACTCCCCAGCTCTTGGGGGACCTTGATCTCGATGGTCCGGGAGTCCTCCAGGTGTACTCTCTGGTCTGGACGTCCGTCTCTATGGTCCGGGAGTCCTCCAGGTGTACTCTCTAGGCCGGACTTTGCTCTCTATGGTCCGGCAGTCCTCCAGGGGTACTCTCTGGTCCAGACTTCGCTCTCTATGGTCCGGCAGTCCTCCAGGGGTACTCTCTGGTCGACTTCGCTCTCTATGGTCCGGCAGTCCTCCAGGGGTACTCTCTAGGCCGGACTTTGCTCTCTATGGTCCGGCAGTCCTCCAGGGGTACTCTCTAGGCCGGACTTTGCTCTCTATGGTCCGGCAGTCCTCCAGGGGTACTCTCTAGGCCGGACTTTGCTCTCTATGGTCCGGCAGTCCTCCAGGGGTACTCTCTAGGCCGGACTTTGCTCTCTATGGTCCGGCAGTCCTCCAGGGGTACTCTCTAGGCCGGACTTTGCTCTCTATGGTCCGGAAGTTCCCCACGTGCACTCTCCGCTCCGGACGACCGTCTCGATGGTCCAGAAGTCCTCCAGCTGTACTCTCTAGGCCGGACATTTTCCTCTATGGTGCGGAAGTCCCCCGGGTACATTCTATGCGTCTGGACCTCCGTCTCTATGGTCCGGAAGTCCTCCAGGTGTACTCTCTGGTCCGGGAGTCCGCCATCTCTATGGTCCGGGAGTCCTCCAGCTATACTCTCTGGTCTGGTCTCTATGGTCCGGCAGTCCTCCAGCCCCTCTCCCCGACCCCCTAGGGCTCGCAGCCCCCCCCAGCCCCACTCCCCGGCCCCCCCGGGATGCACAGCCCCACTCCTCGGCCCCCTCGGGGGTCCGCAGCCCCCCCCAGTCCCCCTCCCCAGATGCTCACAGGGGGAAAGGAACGGCTCGGCCTCAAGCTCTGCGGGCTGCCTGTGGCCCCTGCAGAGCCCACGATCCTCGGCAGCCCACACGCGGGGCGACGCTCACAGCCCGAGAAGGAGTCACAGGGAGCCGCCGCTCCTGCCACAACCCTCCTTCCCAGCCTGCTGCTGGAGCACAAGGCACTTGAAAGCAGCAGGAAAGAACAAGGAGGGCCTCGCAAGATGGCAGGAATAACGCGGGGAGCCTAAAGCGTTTAGCCAGGCAGGGCTTGCCACTCACCTTGTGCCGGGGTTGAATCCCAGCCGGCAACTCAGCACCACACAACCGCTCCCTCGCTGCCCCCTCAGCGGGAGGGGGGAGAGAATTGGAAGGGCAAAAGTGAAAACACCCCACTCGTAAGGAAAAGGGGGGAAAAAAAAAAACCCCAAACAACAGAGAGAAAAACCCCAGACAGACAAGCGGTACAAACGAAAACAAGGGCTCGCCGCCAACCGCCCGATGCCCGCCCAGCCAGCCGCAGCCCAGCAGCGGCCCCCCCCGCCAACCTCCCCCCCGAGTTTTATTTCCTGACGTCATAGGGTCTGGAACACCCCCTGGGTCCGCCGGGGTCAGCTCTCCCAGCGGTGCCCCCTCCCAGGCCCTCGCGCACCCCCAGCCCGCTCGCCGGCAGGGCGGGGCGAGGAGCAGCACAGCCCCCGGCGCCGTGCAAGCGCTGCGCAGCGGGAACTCACGCAGCCCCGCGTCACCGACGCCGTTCTCAGCACAAACCCAAAACGCAGGAGGAGGGAGAGCGGGGTGGGAGTGGGGGGCGGGGGAGCGGGAGGGGGGTGCCAGAGTTTGGGCGGGGGGCAACGGGCAGGTTGGCGGGGCAGGCAGCACCCCAGGGGTCCGGGCCCCTCAAATGGCTGCTGTTTCACCCCAAAGCTTCCCCAAATCGGGGGTTTTTTTGCTTTTGTATAATATCAAAGCTGGGGTTTTTTCCTTTTCCAAAATATTCCACTTGGAGGTTTTTCAACGCTTTTTCACAACAAAACTTGGTGATTTTTGCTTTTTCGTTTTGTGCATGAAAATGGGGTTTTTTTTGCTTTCCGGCTGCCCAAATCCTGGTGGATTTGGCTTTCCCGGGAGCTCCAAGTTGGGTATTTTTCCCCCAAAAATGCGGGTTTTCTTTTTCCCCACCCCTTGCAGGCCCCGAATTAGGGGTTTTGTGGTGTTTTTAGGCCACGGCGGCAGGTCCCGCTCCGTGTGCACGGCCCTGCAGGGGAAAGTCCCTGTTGGGGGGACCGGCCCCCAATCAGGATGGGAAAAGACGGAAAAAGAGAACAGGGAAGAGGCAGCTTTTGAAAGCGCTTTTGGATCTTCAACAGAGAGGTGTTTCGGGGGGGTGGGGGGGTGAAGAGTTTTTAAATCCTTTCTATAAACAGGGTTTCTTTGCATTTTAAAAACCTTATCTATCATAGACGTTTACGCTTAACGTATTTACACATACCTCTCTCTATATATATTTAGTGAATATATTTATGTTTCACTTATACCCCCCAATTTCCCACTCATTATATAGAATACCTGCTCAGACTAGATATCTGTCGACTTACATATTTTGACACTTAAATGTCTTTATAGACTTCTCTATTTACACTTACGTATATTTACACTTATCTCTTTATAGACTTAGATTTTAGACTTAGATATCTATTTGCACTTATAGATCATCTCTTAGATTACATATAATGCCTATTTAGGCTCTCTATGTAACACGTAGTAAGTGTAGACAGCGGTATCTATTCAGACTTTTTTCTATTTTCAATTCCTTCATACATGAAATATATCATCCCTTTTGCGTTTGGAAGTGCTTTCTTTTTTAATTTATATAGACGGGAGTTCTTTTTGTATTTTAAAACCCTATATACGTCTTCCGGATTTTTTTATGCTCTAAAATCCTTTAGATAATAGGGCGGATATAGGTTCCTATTTTGAAATCCTTGTATACATATAAAGGAATATTATTTTTCAATATATAGAACAAGGAGAGATTTTTCTCTATTTCGAGGCCTCACAGATAGATTTAGAGTTTTTAAAAATTTTTGAACCCCCCCAGGAATTATCAGGCACTTTTGGGCTGTGACCCCCTTTGTGGGGGGGGGGGGACCCCCCATTCCCCACTCACCTGCTCCTCCACGGCATCATCAGCCCGCCGGTGATGTTGGGGTGCCCCAAATGACATCATCACCCCTCCAGGCCCCCAACCCCCCCTTTTTATTCAGCCCCCAAAAAGGCACAACATGAGGGAAACGGCCCCAACCGGCAGCTCGTTACTTTAATAATGCCGTTGGCGTATGTACGCACGCACCCCCGCCAAAAAGGGGGGCTCTGCTAGAAAGATAAAGGAGGGGCGGCCCCCCCAAACGCTTGCAGCCCCCCCTCAGCCCCCGTCCCGCAGGCTGGCAGCCGGCCCCTTACCCTCAGCACGCCCAACGACCGGCAGGCAAACCCGGGCCGGGGGTCTCTCCTGAGCACCACGGGACGCTTACAGCGCGGCATCTGAAAAACAAAAATCCCAACGGATATATTTCAGCACGTTAAAAAAAACAGCACCGAAGGCAGCAGAGGAATTCGGTCAGGACAAGGGAGAGGGCAGCAGTCGAGCTAAAGGAGGGTGCCAGGCAAACGGGTCAGCTCGAAATACAACGCGGCCTTTAAAAGCTCGAGCGATTCGAACGCTTAAAATCCGCGTGAGGACTAATTGACGCGATTCTGAACGCGTCCTTCGCAGAGAAGTAAACGCTCTCGCTGGTGTCGGAAAACGCCTCGTCCCTTCCTTACAGCACCGCTGCCGGGAGATAACCCCGTGAGGCTGCAGGACAAGGGCGCGCCGTAATCGGCATCTACGCTCACGGATCCGCCGCCACAGCTCCAGCCCTGGCGCTGCTGCTGCTGCTGCTGCTGCTGCTGCGCATCTCGCTCGCTTGGCCGATAAAGCTGAAAGCGAAGCGTAAAACTTTGAAGAGTAAAATGAAAAAGAAAGAACAAATCTCAGCAATTCATTTTATGCTAAAAAGGCGTGCGTACGCTTACAGACGTACAACGAGAAGGCTTATACTATAAAAATATTTGATTTTCCTTTTGCGTTAATTGAAATTGCGTAGCTGTGAATTCATACCGTTAAATTATCTACCTCCAAACTACACAGCTATCGTTTGACCAGGGGTTTTGCGTGCGTCACATGACTAGGAGGGACGCCTGGCCAGCTGCGCCGAGACCGATGCTACCCAACTGCCGGGGAAACGCGCCACTGAAAGCGAGACAGAAATAAAGGACTTCAGAGCGCTCTGCCAAAAGATCGGGAAAAAAACCCGATCAGTTGCCTCTCTTTTTAAACGTTTAGAGCAACTACCTAACTGCTTAAGCACACCTAATAAATTATACGCTACAGCTCTTTGGCAGTTGCAGTTTAAACAACGCAAGCCAGTTTGGAAGTTATACAATTTTAACTTTCTTTTTAAAATTTCGTTTACGATAGAAAAATCAGTGAGATAAGAGATCTCCCATACGGTTTTACTTTTTTTTTGGGGGGGGGTGGGGGGGGGCAGGCGGTGGGGAATATCAAATCCCCGGTGCTGCAATACATCAGGCTACCAAAAAGGACCGGCAAGTTTGCTAACGCTGTTGGCCGTAGCCGAGCGTGCGGAGGAACGCGTCTTTACGATCTCTCGACCGTTACACCCGAGAACCAAAGATCAGCCGTACGTCGACTATCGGAAGACGTGCTGCGCTTGGGTCTGTGCAAGGAAATCGACCTACCCCCTTTTTTTTTTTTTCCAGAGAGAGCGCGAAAAGTCTCCTTGCGGATGACTTCTACTGCCGAGCACGTCATCTCCGAAGATCCATTCTGATGGGAAGTTCGTAAAAGGCAACTCCTTTGAACGAGAAAGATTTCCATTCTGGAAAATCTCTTTCCAACCAAAGTCAAAATTACGCGCTGCAGGTTAGGAAAAAGGACGCGATAGAAGCAGTAACTCACCAAAACCACATCAGGACTCTCTGTCGCTAGTTACGAGGCTGCTACCGCTTCTCGGGAAAGCCTGGAAAGCGCACCGAAGCGACACCGATTTGTCCCGTGTTGTCCACGCCTCTTCTTTGACCTTGATTGCTTTTAGCACAGATGTTAGCATCTCAGTAAGGTGTTCGAGTGCTCCTGTAAGGCATTTTAAAAACTGACTGACTGAAAAAGCATAAAGCTTTTATCGTGAAAACAAAGCCTGTTTCTCCCGAACATCCCAACTCTTACAAACGGTTCCTTTCCTCTTCTAGTCCGACGTTATTTTCACAGCACCCTTTCCTAGCAAGCGCACAGAAACAGAAGAGCATGCTTGCAGGAAGAGAAAACAGACGGAGGGAAGCAAGCTTTGCAGAGGCGTACCACGCTCCAGAACAGACCTCCTTTATTTTTAGTATTTGCGTTAAAATATTTCACGTTAAAAAATCACATAGAAGGAGAGCTGCCACGTTTCTCGTGTTAACTGTAAAGGCCGTGCTACAAGCACCTTAGGAAAAACGCAGACACATGTCACAGGCCTACCTTGTACTTGCAGACCACTAGGGATCCTTTCCACCTGTCTCGTACTTTCACGGCAGTTGACGTTCCGCTGAGAGGAAAGGAAAAAAAAAACAAACAACGTTTAGCACAAAGCTTCCTCTTCTGTGAAGGCTACAGCTGAGTGAAGGAGAAAGTATTTGGCATCGTCTTTGGTGCGGTTGTTGAGACAGGCCACTAGAGCTTCTGCACGTTTCAGACAACCGTGCCTTTTTTTTGGCTCATTAGCAGCTTTAGTTTTGCTAGAACTCACTTGCCTAGAAAGAGGAGTGACAGAGAAGGAAAAGAGAGGTCAGGCAGCAAGAGAGCTCTGCAGGCTGCCACCAGTCAACCTCGCACTCTTAAGGAAAAACAAACAACCAACCAAACAACCAAACAAAAAAAAAAAAAACAAACAAAAAAAACCCCAAAACACACAAACACAAAAAAACTCACAAAACCCAACAACAAAACAAAACTTTGACGTCGTACCTTTCTTTCCTTTTGGAGCTCGTCCCTGTCTCAGCTGATCGTCTCGTCAGAGCACGAAGTGCAGATGATCCGTATCCCGATGACATCTGCACGCGATGAACACGTGTTCAGAAATAGTCCAGATCTGTAAGACTGGTGTCATTTGTGTGGTTCCAAGCATCATAACTCCATTTTACTGACCAATGCATTTGTGAGGAAACTAAGTAGCTTTTAAACGTAGCCTCTCCTTGGGGAGAAAAATGCGTTAGGGAGCGAAAAAAAGGATGATTCAGAGCTCCCAACCATGACGGAGCAGCGGGAAAACTAATGAAAGCGAAGACCAACAGCAGCAATGCGAAGCGGCATTTGGCTTTAATTCTGATCACGTACTTAAGCGGCTCGCCAAGTCTATGCCTCGATCCTATGAATGACTAGCCCTTTTTTGGAAGGACCAACTTTTTTCCTTCAAAGTCCTAGATTGAAGACTCCGCTGAACAGAATGTGGATGGAGCCACAGGACAACATGCCATCAACACTCTAATGAAAAAAAAAATCAAGTAAAAATCAAGTTGAAGTATCAGTTTCCATCGTGTCTCGTTCATTACGTTTCTAGTAGTACCTGGGTGCTCCAAAATTCACTATCCTGACACCACGTAGTACTACAAATTACAATTACGCGTGTAAAAATAAAAGGCTATTTCCAACCTGCCCGTAAAATCAGTACGAACAAACAGAAGAGAAACACTTGACCCTAAAGAAGGTCACAGGCAGCTCTTAATTTATCGTAGGCGAAAACTCATTCTTTTCCCTGAAAGGAAAACGCTCGTAACTACCCAGGGACCGAGGCAGGAACGAGGCACGCGCGCTCTGTTAACGGCAACTGTTCGTCAGCTTTTCTGCACCGGCACAAATTTGCCTTTTCCCTGGGTTTGACGCGGAGCACCTGCAGCGTCCTTGAACGCGCCAATGTTTCTCCCCGCTCCCCCGGCCCCACACGTGCCGTTACCTGAGCAGCAAGCGGCGTCAACCGCGCAGGATTTTCCTCGCGTGACGCAGAAGGTGACGCTGGGAAAAGAGGAGGCACAAAATGAACCTGTTTGTCACACCCAGCCAACGGTGAAAACCCAGGGAAGGATTCTGCCGTGCGGGGCCGGGCTGTGCACCCCCGGAGCTCCAGCCGGCCGGTTTCGCTCCCCTTTGCCGGGTACCGGGGAGACACCGCCGCCTCGTGCTGCCGCCTGCCCCCCGGGGAGAGCCGGGGGACCCCCACCTCACTTCAGCCCTCGGGAACAGGGCTGAAAGGTCCGATCCCGGTGCCGGGGGAGCAGAGGCGAGCTGGCTGGGACCAGCTTTTGCTCCTGGAACAGCCCTGGGGTGGACCTGTCCCTCCCCTTCAAACGCTCCAGCAGTTTCGGGGGCAGAAGGCCGTTTCTAAGCCCTCTCTCCAGCAGCTCCTCCCTCGACTCGGCCCGCGAAGCCCCCAGTCTGCCTGCAGGGAGGGCTGGGGGGTCCCCGGCCCCACGGGGCGACAGTGGGGACTCGCAGGGAGGATCTGTTTGCACAAAGCGCCCCCCCCCTCCCGCCCCGGCCCGGCCCACTGCGCGGCCCCCCTAGGGCACGCAGCCCCCCCCCCAACTCCCCACTCCCCAGATGCTCACAGGCCCTCCCCCGCCTGGAGCCCCCCCCAGCCCCTGTCCCCGGAGCCTGCAGAACCGCCCCCCCCGCCGCCGCCGCCACAGCCCGGCTCCCCGGGCCCGCGGCTCCTCACACTCACGCTGCGCCGCCGCCTCGGTGCAACGCCCGCCGCGCGCCCCGTTGAAATACCGTCCGCAACCAATCAGCGCGCGGCTCCACCGGACCGCCCGCGCGAGGCACGCCGGGAGTTGTAGTCGGCGCCAAGGCACCGCGCATGCGCACAGCGCCCCGGGACCGCGCATGCGCACAGCGCCCCGGGACCGCGCATGCGCACAGCGCCCCGGGACCGCGCATGCGCACGGCTCGCAGCCCCTCCCCAGCGTTTGCAAGCACTTCCCAGCCCCAGGACCCCCGGAGCTCACAGCACCCGACCACACCATTTTCCAGCCCCCTGGGAGCCCCACTCTCAAGTCCCGCCAGGACCCACAGCCCCACTCCCCAGCTCTTGGGGGACCTTGATCTCGATGGTCCGGGAGTCCTCCAGGTGTACTCTCTGGTCTGGACGTCCGTCTCTATGGTCCGGGAGTCCTCCAGGTGTACTCTCTAGGCCGGACTTTGCTCTCTATGGTCCGGCAGTCCTCCAGGGGTACTCTCTGGTCCAGACTTCGCTCTCTATGGTCCGGCAGTCCTCCAGGGGTACTCTCTGGTCCAGACTTCGCTCTCTATGGTCCGGCAGTCCTCCAGGGGTACTCTCTAGGCCGGACTTCGCTCTCTATGGTCCGGCAGTCCTCCAGGGGTACTCTCTAGGCCGGACTTTGCTCTCTATGGTCCGGCAGTCCTCCAGGGGTACTCTCTAGGCCGGACTTTGCTCTCTATGGTCCGGCAGTCCTCCAGGGGTACTCTCTAGGCCGGACTTTGCTCTCTATGGTCCGGCAGTCCTCCAGGGGTACTCTCTAGGCCGGACTTTGCTCTCTATGGTCCGGAAGTTCCCCACGTGCACTCTCCGCTCCGGACGACCGTCTCGATGGTCCAGAAGTCCTCCAGCTGTACTCTCTAGGCCGGACATTTTCCTCTATGGTGCGGAAGTCCCCCGGGTACCTTCTATGCGTCTGGACCTCCGTCTCTATGGTCCGGAAGTCCTCCAGGTGTACTCTCTGGTCCGGGAGTCCTCCAGCTATACTCTCTGGTCTGGTCTCTATGGTCCGGCAGTCCTCCAGCCCCTCTCCCCGACCCCCTAGGGCTCGCAGCCCCCCCCAGCCCCACTCCCCGGCCCCCCCGGGATGCACAGCCCCACTCCTCGGCCCCCTCGGGGGTCCGCAGCCCCCCCCAGTCCCCCTCCCCAGATGCTCACAGGGGGAAAGGAACGGCTCGGCCTCAAGCTCTGCGGGCTGCCTGTGGCCCCTGCAGAGCCCACGATCCTCGGCAGCCCACACGCGGGGCGACGCTCACAGCCCGAGAAGGAGTCACAGGGAGCCGCCGCTCCTGCCACAACCCTCCTTCCCAGCCTGCTGCTGGAGCACAAGGCACTTGAAAGCAGCAGGAAAGAACAAGGAGGGCCTCGCAAGATGGCAGGAATAACGCGGGGAGCCTAAAGCGTTTAGCCAGGCAGGGCTTGCCACTCACCTTGTGCCGGGGTTGAATCCCAGCCGGCAACTCAGCACCACACAACCGCTCCCTCGCTGCCCCCTCAGCGGGAGGGGGGAGAGAATTGGAAGGGCAAAAGTGAAAACACCCCACTCGTAAGGAAAAGGGGGGAAAAAAAAAAACCCCAAACAACAGAGAGAAAAACCCCAGACAGACAAGCGGTACAAACGAAAACAAGGGCTCGCCGCCAACCGCCCGATGCCCGCCCAGCCAGCCGCAGCCCAGCAGCGGCCCCCCCCGCCAACCTCCCCCCCGAGTTTTATTTCCTGACGTCATAGGGTCTGGAACACCCCCTGGGTCCGCCGGGGTCAGCTCTCCCAGCGGTGCCCCCTCCCAGGCCCTCGCGCACCCCCAGCCCGCTCGCCGGCAGGGCGGGGCGAGGAGCAGCACAGCCCCCGGCGCCGTGCAAGCGCTGCGCAGCGGGAACTCACGCAGCCCCGCGTCACCGACGCCGTTCTCAGCACAAACCCAAAACGCAGGAGGAGGGAGAGCGGGGTGGGAGTGGGGGGCGGGGGAGCGGGAGGGGGGTGCCAGAGTTTGGGCGGGGGGCAACGGGCAGGTTGGCGGGGCAGGCAGCACCCCAGGGGTCCGGGCCCCTCAAATGGCTGCTGTTTCACCCCAAAGCTTCCCCAAATCGGGGGTTTTTTTGCTTTTGTATAATATCAAAGCTGGGGTTTTTTCCTTTTCCAAAATATTCCACTTGGAGGTTTTTCAACGCTTTTTCACAACAAAACTTGGTGATTTTTGCTTTTTCGTTTTGTGCATGAAAATGGGGTTTTTTTTGCTTTCCGGCTGCCCAAATCCTGGTGGATTTGGCTTTCCCGGGAGCTCCAAGTTGGGTATTTTTCCCCCAAAAATGCGGGTTTTCTTTTTCCCCACCCCTTGCAGGCCCCGAATTAGGGGTTTTGTGGTGTTTTTAGGCCACGGCGGCAGGTCCCGCTCCGTGTGCACGGCCCTGCAGGGGAAAGTCCCTGTTGGGGGGACCGGCCCCCAATCAGGATGGGAAAAGACGGAAAAAGAGAACAGGGAAGAGGCAGCTTTTGAAAGCGCTTTTGGATCTTCAACAGAGAGGTGTTTCGGGGGGGTGGGGGGGTGAAGAGTTTTTAAATCCTTTCTATAAACAGGGTTTCTTTGCATTTTAAAAACCTTATCTATCATAGACGTTTACGCTTAACGTATTTACACATACCTCTCTCTATATATATTTAGTGAATATATTTATGTTTCACTTATACCCCCCAATTTCCCACTCATTATATAGAATACCTGCTCAGACTAGATATCTGTCGACTTACATATTTTGACACTTAAATGTCTTTATAGACTTCTCTATTTACACTTACGTATATTTACACTTATCTCTTTATAGACTTAGATTTTAGACTTAGATATCTATTTGCACTTATAGATCATCTCTTAGATTACATATAATGCCTATTTAGGCTCTCTATGTAACACGTAGTAAGTGTAGACAGCGGTATCTATTCAGACTTTTTTCTATTTTCAATTCCTTCATACATGAAATATATCATCCCTTTTGCGTTTGGAAGTGCTTTCTTTTTTAATTTATATAGACGGGAGTTCTTTTTGTATTTTAAAACCCTATATACGTCTTCCGGATTTTTTTATGCTCTAAAATCCTTTAGATAATAGGGCGGATATAGGTTCCTATTTTGAAATCCTTGTATACATATAAAGGAATATTATTTTTCAATATATAGAACAAGGAGAGATTTTTCTCTATTTCGAGGCCTCACAGATAGATTTAGAGTTTTTAAAAATTTTTGAACCCCCCCAGGAATTATCAGGCACTTTTGGGCTGTGACCCCCTTTGTGGGGGGGGGGGGACCCCCCATGACCCCCCATTCCCCACTCACCTGCTCCTCCACGGCATCATCAGCCCGCCGGTGATGTTGGGGTGCCCCAAATGACATCATCACCCCTCCAGGCCCCCAACCCCCCCTTTTTATTCAGCCCCCAAAAAGGCACAACATGAGGGAAACGGCCCCAACCGGCAGCTCGTTACTTTAATAATGCCGTTGGCGTATGTACGCACGCACCCCCGCCAAAAAGGGGGGCTCTGCTAGAAAGATAAAGGAGGGGCAGCCCCCCCAAACGCTTGCAGCCCCCCCTCAGCCCCCGTCCCGCAGGCTGGCAGCCGGCCCCTTACCCTCAGCACGCCCAACGACCGGCAGGCAAACCCGGGCCGGGGGTCTCTCCTGAGCACCACGGGACGCTTACAGCGCGGCATCTGAAAAACAAAAATCCCAACGGATATATTTCAGCACGTTAAAAAAAACAGCACCGAAGGCAGCAGAGGAATTCGGTCAGGACAAGGGAGAGGGCAGCAGTCGAGCTAAAGGAGGGTGCCAGGCAAACGGGTCAGCTCGAAATACAACGCGGCCTTTAAAAGCTCGAGCGATTCGAACGCTTAAAATCCGCGTGAGGACTAATTGACGCGATTCTGAACGCGTCCTTCGCAGAGAAGTAAACGCTCTCGCTGGTGTCGGAAAACGCCTCGTCCCTTCCTTACAGCACCGCTGCCGGGAGATAACCCCGTGAGGCTGCAGGACAAGGGCGCGCCGTAATCGGCATCTACGCTCACGGATCCGCCGCCACAGCTCCAGCCCTGGCGCTGCTGCTGCTGCTGCTGCTGCTGCTGCGCATCTCGCTCGCTTGGCCGATAAAGCTGAAAGCGAAGCGTAAAACTTTGAAGAGTAAAATGAAAAAGAAAGAACAAATCTCAGCAATTCATTTTATGCTAAAAAGGCGTGCGTACGCTTACAGACGTACAACGAGAAGGCTTATACTATAAAAATATTTGATTTTCCTTTTGCGTTAATTGAAATTGCGTAGCTGTGAATTCATACCGTTAAATTATCTACCTCCAAACTACACACCTATCGTTTGACCAGGGGTTTTGCGTGCGTCACATGACTAGGAGGGACGCCTGGCCAGCTGCGCCGAGACCGATGCTACCCAACTGCCGGGGAAACGCGCCACTGAAAGCGAGACAGAAATAAAGGACTTCAGAGCGCTCTGCCAAAAGATCGGGAAAAAAACCCCATCAGTTGCCTCTCTTTTTAAACGTTTAGAGCAACTACCTAACTGCTTAAGCACACCTAATAAATTATACGCTACAGCTCTTTGGCAGTTGCAGTTTAAACAACGCAAGCCAGTTTGGGAGTTATACAATTTTAACTTTCTTTTTAAAATTTCGTTTACGATAGAAAAATCAGTGAGATAAGAGATCTCCCATACGGTTTTACTTTTTTTTTGGGGGGGGGTGGGGGGGGGCAGGCGGTGGGGAATATCAAATCCCCGGTGCTGCAATACATCAGGCTACCAAAAAGGACCGGCAAGTTTGCTAACGCTGTTGGCCGTACCCGAGCGTGCGGAGGAACGCGTCTTTACGATCTCTCGACCGTTACACCCGAGAACCAAAGATCAGCCGTACGTCGACTATCGGAAGACGTGCTGCGCTTGGGTCTGTGCAAGGAAATCGGCTTACCCCCCTTTTTTTTTTTTCCCAGAGAGAGTGAAAAGTCTCCTTGCGGATGACTTCTACTGCCGAGCACGTCATCTCCGAAGATCCATTCTGATGGGAAGTTCGTAAAAGGCGACTCCTTTGAACGAGAAACATTTCCATTCTGGAAAATCTCTTTCCAACCAAAGTCAAAATTACGCGCTGCAGGTTAAGGAAAAAGGACGCGATAGAAGCAGTAACTCACCAAAACCACGTCAGGACTCTCTGTCGCTAGTTACGAGGCTGCTACCGCTTCTCGGGAAAGCCTGGAAAACGCACCGAAGCGACGCCGATTTGTCCCGTGTTGTCCACGCCGCTTCTTTGACCTTGATTGCTTTTAGCACAGGTGCTAGCATCGCAGTAAGCTGTTCGAGTGCTCCTGTAAGGCATTTTAAACACTGACTGACTGACAAAGCATAAAGCTTTTATCGTGAAAACAAAGCCTGTTTCTCCCGAACGTCCCAACTCTTACAAACGGTTCCTTTCCTCTCCTAGTCCAACGTTATTTTCACAGCACCCTTTCCTAGCAAGCGCACAGAAACAGAAGACCGTGCTTGCAGGAAGAGAAAACAGACGGAGGGAAGCAAGCTTTGCATAGGCGTACCACGCTCCAGAACAGACCTCCTTTATTTTTAGTATTTGCGTTAAAATATTTCACCTTAAAAAAATCACATAGAAGGAGAGTTGCCACGTTCTTCGTGTTAACTGTAAAGTCCGTGCTACGAGCACCTTAGGAAAAACGCAGACACATATCACAGGCCTACCTTGTACTTGCAGACCACTACGGATCCTTTCCATCTGTCTCGTACTTTCACGGCAGTTGACGTTCTGCTGAGAGGAAAGGAAAAAAAAAAAACAAACAACGTTTAGCACGAAGCTTCCTTTGCTGCGAAGAGAACAACCGAGTGGAGGAGAAAGTCTTTTGCACCACCTTTGGTGCAGTTGTTGAGACAGGCCACTAGAGCTTCTGCACGTTTGAGACAACCGTGCCTTTTTTTTGGCTCATCGGCAGCTTTAGTTTCGCTAGAACTCACTTTCCTAGAGACGCGCAGGTGACGGGCACAGGTACCTACGTACGTTTTCTCGAGCCTAAGCAGAGCCGCGATTTCCTCACCCGATCCGTCCCAAGGGGAGTATTTTTGTTAAAGAGCACGGCAACCCGTCCGTCCTCGCAAACTCGCTGCGAAAGAGGAATCCTTTTTTCCAGGCCGTTTCTCCAAACAGTCGAGATCTTTGAAAACCGCAGTTGCTTTCAAACGAGCCACTTGGAGCACGTTGCCAAACAACGCTCGGCAGTAAGACTTTGACGTGCTTGACGCACACAAATCTGGGGTAACTCGCTACTTGCTTCCTGTCGTCGTTGTTCTTCCTTCAGAAATTCTACTCGTAGCCAAGTTATTCGCTACCGGTTCAAGCGTTTACCTTCCAGCTATTATCAGCGCGTTTACACAGGCGAGGAACTAAATCGCTCTTCTAAAACTACCCGAGTGAAAATTACAGCCGCGAAAGAGGAGTGACAGAGAAGGAAAGGAGGGGCCAGGCAGCAAGAGAGCTCTGCAGGCTGCCACCAGTCAACGTCGCGCTCAAAAAAAAAAAAAAACAACCAAAAAAACCCCCCAAAAACCCCCAAAACACACAAACACAAAAAAACCCCACAAAAACCAACAACAAAACAGAACCTTGACGTTGTAGCTTTTTTTTCTTTTGGAGCTCGTCCCTGTCTCAGCTGATCGTCTCGTCAGAGCACGAAGTGCAGATGATCCGTATCCCGATGACATCTGCACGCGATGAACACGTGTTCAGAAATAGTCCAGATCTGTAAGACTGGTGTCATTTGTGTGGTTCCAAGCATCATAACTCCATTTTACTGACCAATGCATTTGTGAGGAAACTAAGTAGCTTTTAAACGTAGCCTCTCCTTGGGGAGAAAAATGCGTTAGGGAGCGAAAAAAAGGATGATTCAGAGCTCCCAACCATGACGGAGCAGCGGGAAAACTAATGAAAGCGAAGACCAACAGCAGCAACGCGAAGCGGCATTTGGCTTTAATTCTGATCACGTACTTAAGCGGCTCGCCAAGTCTATGCCTCGATCCTATGAATGACTAGCCCTTTTTTGGAAGGACCAACTTTTTTCCTTCAAAGTCCTAGATTGAAGACTCCGCTGAACAGAATGTGGATGGAGCCACAGGACAACATGCCATCAACACTCTAATGAAAAAAAAAATCAAGTAAAAATCAAGTTGAAGTATCAGTTTCCATCGTGTCTCGTTCATTACGTTTCTAGTAGTACCTGGGTGCTCCAAAATTCACTATCCTGACACCACGTAGTACTACAAATTACAATTACGCGTGTAAAAATAAAAGGCTATTTCCAACCTGCCCGTAAAATCAGTACGAACAAACAGAAGAGAAACACTTGACCCTAAAGAAGGTCACAGGCAGCTCTTAATTTATCGTAGGCGAAAACTCATTCTTTTCCCTGAAAGGAAAACGCTCGTAACTACCCAGGGACCGAGGCAGGAACGAGGCACGCGCGCTCTGTTAACGGCAACTGTTCGTCAGCTTTTCTGCACCGGCACAAATTTGCCTTTTCCCTGGGTTTGACGCGGAGCACCTGCAGCGTCCTTGAACGCGCCAATGTTTCTCCCCGCTCCCCCGGCCCCACACGTGCCGTTACCTGAGCAGCAAGCGGCGTCAACCGCGCAGGATTTTCCTCGCGTGACGCAGAAGGTGACGCTGGGAAAAGAGGAGGCACAAAATGAACCTGTTTGTCACACCCAGCCAACGGTGAAAACCCAGGGAAGGATTCTGCCGTGCGGGGCCGGGCTGTGCACCCCCGGAGCTCCAGCCGGCCGGTTTCGCTCCCCTTTGCCGGGTACCGGGGAGACACCGCCGCCTCGTGCTGCCGCCTGCCCCCCGGGGAGAGCCGGGGGACCCCCACCTCACTTCAGCCCTCGGGAACGGGGCTGAAAGGTCCGATCCCGGTGCCGGGGGAGCAGAGGCGAGCTGGCTGGGACCAGCTTTTGCTCCTGGAACAACCCTGGGGTGGACCTGTCCCTCCCCTTCAAACGCTCCAGCAGTTTCGGGGGCAGAAGGCCGTTTCTAAGCCCTCTCTCCAGCAGCTCCTCCCTCGACTCGGCCCGCGAAGCCCCCAGTCTGCCTGCAGGGAGGGCTGGGGGGTCCCCGGCCCCACGGGGCGACAGTGGGGACTCGCAGGGAGGATCTGTTTGCACAAAGCGCCCCCCCCCTCCCGCCCCGGCCCGGCCCACTGCGCGGCCCCCCTAGGGCACGCAGCCCCCCCCCCAACTCCCCACTCCCCAGATGCTCACAGGCCCTCCCCCGCCTGGAGCCCCCCCCAGCCCCTGTCCCCGGAGCCTGCAGAACCGCCCCCCCCGCCGCCGCCACAGCCCGGCTCCCCGGGCCCGCGGCTCCTCACACTCACGCTGCGCCGCCGCCTCGGTGCAACGCCCGCCGCGCGCCCCGTTGAAATACCGTCCGCAACCAATCAGCGCGCGGCTCCACCGGACCGCCCGCGCGAGGCACGCCGGGAGTTGTAGTCGGCGCCAAGGCACCGCGCATGCGCACAGCGCCCCGGGACCGCGCATGCGCACAGCGCCCCGGGACCGCGCATGCGCACAGCGCCCCGGGACCGCGCATGCGCACGGCTCGCAGCCCCTCCCCAGCGTTTGCAAGCACTTCCCAGCCCCAGGACCCCCGGAGCTCACAGCACCCGACCACACCATTTTCCAGCCCCCTGGGAGCCCCACTCTCAAGTCCCGCCAGGACCCACAGCCCCACTCCCCAGCTCTTGGGGGACCTTGATCTCGATGGTCCGGGAGTCCTCCAGGTGTACTCTCTGGTCTGGACGTCCGTCTCTATGGTCCGGGAGTCCTCCAGGTGTACTCTCTAGGCCGGACTTTGCTCTCTATGGTCCGGCAGTCCTCCAGGGGTACTCTCTGGTCCAGACTTCGCTCTCTATGGTCCGGCAGTCCTCCAGGGGTACTCTCTGGTCCAGACTTCGCTCTCTATGGTCCGGCAGTCCTCCAGGGGTACTCTCTAGGCCGGACTTTGCTCTCTATGGTCCGGCAGTCCTCCAGGGGTACTCTCTAGGCCGGACTTTGCTCTCTATGGTCCGGCAGTCCTCCAGGGGTACTCTCTAGGCCGGACTTTGCTCTCTATGGTCCGGCAGTCCTCCAGGGGTACTCTCTAGGCCGGACTTTGCTCTCTATGGTCCGGCAGTCCTCCAGGGGTACTCTCTAGGCCGGACTTTGCTCTCTATGGTCCGGAAGTTCCCCACGTGCACTCTCCGCTCCGGACGACCGTCTCGATGGTCCAGAAGTCCTCCAGCTGTACTCTCTAGGCCGGACATTTTCCTCTATGGTGCGGAAGTCCCCCGGGTACCTTCTATGCGTCTGGACCTCCGTCTCTATGGTCCGGAAGTCCTCCAGGTGTACTCTCTGGTCCGGGAGTCCGCCATCTCTATGGTCCGGGAGTCCTCCAGCTATACTCTCTGGTCTGGTCTCTATGGTCCGGCAGTCCTCCAGCCCCTCTCCCCGACCCCCTAGGGCTCGCAGCCCCCCCCAGCCCCACTCCCCGGCCCCCCCGGGATGCACAGCCCCACTCCTCGGCCCCCTCGGGGGTCCGCAGCCCCCCCCAGTCCCCCTCCCCAGATGCTCACAGGGGGAAAGGAACGGCTCGGCCTCAAGCTCTGCGGGCTGCCTGTGGCCCCTGCAGAGCCCACGATCCTCGGCAGCCCACACGCGGGGCGACGCTCACAGCCCGAGAAGGAGTCACAGGGAGCCGCCGCTCCTGCCACAACCCTCCTTCCCAGCCTGCTGCTGGAGCACAAGGCACTTGAAAGCAGCAGGAAAGAACAAGGAGGGCCTCGCAAGATGGCAGGAATAACGCGGGGAGCCTAAAGCGTTTAGCCAGGCAGGGCTTGCCACTCACCTTGTGCCGGGGTTGAATCCCAGCCGGCAACTCAGCACCACACAACCGCTCCCTCGCTGCCCCCTCAGCGGGAGGGGGGAGAGAATTGGAAGGGCAAAAGTGAAAACACCCCACTCGTAAGGAAAAGGGGGGAAAAAAAAAAACCCCAAACAACAGAGAGAAAAACCCCAGACAGACAAGCGGTACAAACGAAAACAAGGGCTCGCCGCCAACCGCCCGATGCCCGCCCAGCCAGCCGCAGCCCAGCAGCGGCCCCCCCCGCCAACCTCCCCCCCGAGTTTTATTTCCTGACGTCATAGGGTCTGGAACACCCCCTGGGTCCGCCGGGGTCAGCTCTCCCAGCGGTGCCCCCTCCCAGGCCCTCGCGCACCCCCAGCCCGCTCGCCGGCAGGGCGGGGCGAGGAGCAGCACAGCCCCCGGCGCCGTGCAAGCGCTGCGCAGCGGGAACTCACGCAGCCCCGCGTCACCGACGCCGTTCTCAGCACAAACCCAAAACGCAGGAGGAGGGAGAGCGGGGTGGGAGTGGGGGGCGGGGGAGCGGGAGGGGGGTGCCAGAGTTTGGGCGGGGGGCAACGGGCAGGTTGGCGGGGCAGGCAGCACCCCAGGGGTCCGGGCCCCTCAAATGGCTGCTGTTTCACCCCAAAGCTTCCCCAAATCGGGGGTTTTTTTGCTTTTGTATAATATCAAAGCTGGGGTTTTTTCCTTTTCCAAAATATTCCACTTGGAGGTTTTTCAACGCTTTTTCACAACAAAACTTGGTGATTTTTGCTTTTTCGTTTTGTGCATGAAAATGGGGTTTTTTTTGCTTTCCGGCTGCCCAAATCCTGGTGGATTTGGCTTTCCCGGGAGCTCCAAGTTGGGTATTTTTCCCCCAAAAATGCGGGTTTTCTTTTTCCCCACCCCTTGCAGGCCCCGAATTAGGGGTTTTGTGGTGTTTTTAGGCCACGGCGGCAGGTCCCGCTCCGTGTGCACGGCCCTGCAGGGGAAAGTCCCTGTTGGGGGGACCGGCCCCCAATCAGGATGGGAAAAGACGGAAAAAGAGAACAGGGAAGAGGCAGCTTTTGAAAGCGCTTTTGGATCTTCAACAGAGAGGTGTTTCGGGGGGGTGGGGGGGTGAAGAGTTTTTAAATCCTTTCTATAAACAGGGTTTCTTTGCATTTTAAAAACCTTATCTATCATAGACGTTTACGCTTAACGTATTTACACATACCTCTCTCTATATATATTTAGTGAATATATTTATGTTTCACTTATACCCCCCAATTTCCCACTCATTATATAGAATACCTGCTCAGACTAGATATCTGTCGACTTACATATTTTGACACTTAAATGTCTTTATAGACTTCTCTATTTACACTTACGTATATTTACACTTATCTCTTTATAGACTTAGATTTTAGACTTAGATATCTATTTGCACTTATAGATCATCTCTTAGATTACATATAATGCCTATTTAGGCTCTCTATGTAACACGTAGTAAGTGTAGACAGCGGTATCTATTCAGACTTTTTTCTATTTTCAATTCCTTCATACATGAAATATATCATCCCTTTTGCGTTTGGAAGTGCTTTCTTTTTTAATTTATATAGACGGGAGTTCTTTTTGTATTTTAAAACCCTATATACGTCTTCCGGATTTTTTTATGCTCTAAAATCCTTTAGATAATAGGGCGGATATAGGTTCCTATTTTGAAATCCTTGTATACATATAAAGGAATATTATTTTTCAATATATAGAACAAGGAGAGATTTTTCTCTATTTCGAGGCCTCACAGATAGATTTAGAGTTTTTAAAAATTTTTGAACCCCCCCAGGAATTATCAGGCACTTTTGGGCTGTGACCCCCTTTGTGGGGGGGGGGGGACCCCCCATTCCCCACTCACCTGCTCCTCCACGGCATCATCAGCCCGCCGGTGATGTTGGGGTGCCCCAAATGACATCATCACCCCTCCAGGCCCCCAACCCCCCCTTTTTATTCAGCCCCCAAAAAGGCACAACATGAGGGAAACGGCCCCAACCGGCAGCTCGTTACTTTAATAATGCCGTTGGCGTATGTACGCACGCACCCCCGCCAAAAAGGGGGGCTCTGCTAGAAAGATAAAGGAGGGGCGGCCCCCCCAAACGCTTGCAGCCCCCCCTCAGCCCCCGTCCCGCAGGCTGCCAGCCGGCCCCTTACCCTCAGCACGCCCAACGACCGGCAGGCAAACCCGGGCCGGGGGTCTCTCCTGAGCACCACGGGACGCTTACAGCGCGGCATCTGAAAAACAAAAATCCCAACGGATATATTTCAGCACGTTAAAAAAAACAGCACCGAAGGCAGCAGAGGAATTCGGTCAGGACAAGGGAGAGGGCAGCAGTCGAGCTAAAGGAGGGTGCCAGGCAAACGGGTCAGCTCGAAATACAACGCGGCCTTTAAAAGCTCGAGCGATTCGAACGCTTAAAATCCGCGTGAGGACTAATTGACGCGATTCTGAACGCGTCCTTCGCAGAGAAGTAAACGCTCTCGCTGGTGTCGGAAAACGCCTCGTCCCTTCCTTACAGCACCGCTGCCGGGAGATAACCCCGTGAGGCTGCAGGACAAGGGCGCGCCGTAATCGGCATCTACGCTCACGGATCCGCCGCCACAGCTCCAGCCCTGGCGCTGCTGCTGCTGCTGCTGCTGCTGCTGCGCATCTCGCTCGCTTGGCCGATAAAGCTGAAAGCGAAGCGTAAAACTTTGAAGAGTAAAATGAAAAAGAAAGAACAAATCTCAGCAATTCATTTTATGCTAAAAAGGCGTGCGTACGCTTACAGACGTACAACGAGAAGGCTTATACTATAAAAATATTTGATTTTCCTTTTGCGTTAATTGAAATTGCGTAGCTGTGAATTCATACCGTTAAATTATCTACCTCCAAACTACACAGCTATCGTTTGACCAGGGGTTTTGCGTGCGTCACATGACTAGGAGGGACGCCTGGCCAGCTGCGCCGAGACCGATGCTACCCAACTGCCGGGGAAACGCGCCACTGAAAGCGAGACAGAAATAAAGGACTTCAGAGCGCTCTGCCAAAAGATCGGGAAAAAAACCCCATCAGTTGCCTCTCTTTTTAAACGTTTAGAGCAACTACCTAACTGCTTAAGCACACCTAATAAATTATACGCTACAGCTCTTTGGCAGTTGCAGTTTAAACAACGCAAGCCAGTTTGGAAGTTATACAATTTTAACTTTCTTTTTAAAATTTCGTTTACGATAGAAAAATCAGTGAGATAAGAGATCTCCCATACGGTTTTACTTTTTTTTTGGGGGGGGGTGGGGGGGGGCAGGCGGTGGGGAATATCAAATCCCCGGTGCTGCAATACATCAGGCTACCAAAAAGGACCGGCAAGTTTGCTAACGCTGTTGGCCGTAGCCGAGCGTGCGGAGGAACGCGTCTTTACGATCTCTCGACCGTTACACCCGAGAACCAAAGATCAGCCGTACGTCGACTATCGGAAGACGTGCTGCGCTTGGGTCTGTGCAAGGAAATCGACCTACCCCCTTTTTTTTTTTTTCCAGAGAGAGCGCGAAAAGTCTCCTTGCGGATGACTTCTACTGCCGAGCACGTCATCTCCGAAGATCCATTCTGATGGGAAGTTCGTAAAAGGCAACTCCTTTGAACGAGAAAGATTTCCATTCTGGAAAATCTCTTTCCAACCAAAGTCAAAATTACGCGCTGCAGGTTAGGAAAAAGGACGCGATAGAAGCAGTAACTCACCAAAACCACATCAGGACTCTCTGTCGCTAGTTACGAGGCTGCTACCGCTTCTCGGGAAAGCCTGGAAAGCGCACCGAAGCGACACCGATTTGTCCCGTGTTGTCCACGCCTCTTCTTTGACCTTGATTGCTTTTAGCACAGATGTTAGCATCTCAGTAAGGTGTTCGAGTGCTCCTGTAAGGCATTTTAAAAACTGACTGACTGAAAAAGCATAAAGCTTTTATCGTGAAAACAAAGCCTGTTTCTCCCGAACATCCCAACTCTTACAAACGGTTCCTTTCCTCTTCTAGTCCGACGTTATTTTCACAGCACCCTTTCCTAGCAAGCGCACAGAAACAGAAGAGCATGCTTGCAGGAAGAGAAAACAGACGGAGGGAAGCAAGCTTTGCAGAGGCGTACCACGCTCCAGAACAGACCTCCTTTATTTTTAGTATTTGCGTTAAAATATTTCACGTTAAAAAATCACATAGAAGGAGAGCTGCCACGTTTCTCGTGTTAACTGTAAAGGCCGTGCTACAAGCACCTTAGGAAAAACGCAGACACATGTCACAGGCCTACCTTGTACTTGCAGACCACTAGGGATCCTTTCCACCTGTCTCGTACTTTCACGGCAGTTGACGTTCCGCTGAGAGGAAAGGAAAAAAAAAACAAACAACGTTTAGCACAAAGCTTCCTCTTCTGTGAAGGCTACAGCTGAGTGGAGGAGAAAGTATTTGGCATCGTCTTTGGTGCGGTTGTTGAGACAGGCCACTAGAGCTTCTGCACGTTTCAGACAACCGTGCCTTTTTTTTGGCTCATTAGCAGCTTTAGTTTTGCTAGAACTCACTTGCCTAGAAAGAGGAGTGACAGAGAAGGAAAAGAGAGGTCAGGCAGCAAGAGAGCTCTGCAGGCTGCCACCAGTCAACCTCGCACTCTTAAGGAAAAACAAACAACCAACCAAACAACCAAACAAAAAAAAAAAACAAACAAAAAAAACCCCAAAACACACAAACACAAAAAAACTCACAAAACCCAACAACAAAACAAAACTTTGACGTCGTACCTTTCTTTCCTTTTGGAGCTCGTCCCTGTCTCAGCTGATCGTCTCGTCAGAGCACGAAGTGCAGATGATCCGTATCCCGATGACATCTGCACGCGATGAACACGTGTTCAGAAATAGTCCAGATCTGTAAGACTGGTGTCATTTGTGTGGTTCCAAGCATCATAACTCCATTTTACTGACCAATGCATTTGTGAGGAAACTAAGTAGCTTTTAAACGTAGCCTCTCCTTGGGGAGAAAAATGCGTTAGGGAGCGAAAAAAAGGATGATTCAGAGCTCCCAACCATGACGGAGCAGCGGGAAAACTAATGAAAGCGAAGACCAACAGCAGCAACGCGAAGCGGCATTTGGCTTTAATTCTGATCACGTACTTAAGCGGCTCGCCAAGTCTATGCCTCGATCCTATGAATGACTAGCCCTTTTTTGGAAGGACCAACTTTTTTCCTTCAAAGTCCTAGATTGAAGACTCCGCTGAACAGAATGTGGATGGAGCCACAGGACAACATGCCATCAACACTCTAATGAAAAAAAAAATCAAGTAAAAATCAAGTTGAAGTATCAGTTTCCATCGTGTCTCGTTCATTACGTTTCTAGTAGTACCTGGGTGCTCCAAAATTCACTATCCTGACACCACGTAGTACTACAAATTACAATTACGCGTGTAAAAATAAAAGGCTATTTCCAACCTGCCCGTAAAATCAGTACGAACAAACAGAAGAGAAACACTTGACCCTAAAGAAGGTCACAGGCAGCTCTTAATTTATCGTAGGCGAAAACTCATTCTTTTCCCTGAAAGGAAAACGCTCGTAACTACCCAGGGACCGAGGCAGGAACGAGGCACGCGCGCTCTGTTAACGGCAACTGTTCGTCAGCTTTTCTGCACCGGCACAAATTTGCCTTTTCCCTGGGTTTGACGCGGAGCACCTGCAGCGTCCTTGAACGCGCCAATGTTTCTCCCCGCTCCCCCGGCCCCACACGTGCCGTTACCTGAGCAGCAAGCGGCGTCAACCGCGCAGGATTTTCCTCGCGTGACGCAGAAGGTGACGCTGGGAAAAGAGGAGGCACAAAATGAACCTGTTTGTCACACCCAGCCAACGGTGAAAACCCAGGGAAGGATTCTGCCGTGCGGGGCCGGGCTGTGCACCCCCGGAGCTCCAGCCGGCCGGTTTCGCTCCCCTTTGCCGGGTACCGGGGAGACACCGCCGCCTCGTGCTGCCGCCTGCCCCCCGGGGAGAGCCGGGGGACCCCCACCTCACTTCAGCCCTCGGGAACGGGGCTGAAAGGTCCGATCCCGGTGCCGGGGGAGCAGAGGCGAGCTGGCTGGGACCAGCTTTTGCTCCTGGAACAGCCCTGGGGTGGACCTGTCCCTCCCCTTCAAACGCTCCAGCAGTTTCGGGGGCAGAAGGCCGTTTCTAAGCCCTCTCTCCAGCAGCTCCTCCCTCGACTCGGCCCGCGAAGCCCCCAGTCTGCCTGCAGGGAGGGCTGGGGGGTCCCCGGCCCCACGGGGCGACAGTGGGGACTCGCAGGGAGGATCTGTTTGCACAAAGCGCCCCCCCCCTCCCGCCCCGGCCCGGCCCACTGCGCGGCCCCCCTAGGGCACGCAGCCCCCCCCCCAACTCCCCACTCCCCAGATGCTCACAGGCCCTCCCCCGCCTGGAGCCCCCCCCAGCCCCTGTCCCCGGAGCCTGCAGAACCGCCCCCCCCGCCGCCGCCGCCACAGCCCGGCTCCCCGGGCCCGCGGCTCCTCACACTCACGCTGCGCCGCCGCCTCGGTGCAACGCCCGCCGCGCGCCCCGTTGAAATACCGTCCGCAACCAATCAGCGCGCGGCTCCACCGGACCGCCCGCGCGAGGCACGCCGGGAGTTGTAGTCGGCGCCAAGGCACCGCGCATGCGCACAGCGCCCCGGGACCGCGCATGCGCACAGTGCCCCGGGACCGCGCATGCGCACAGCGCCCCGGGACCGCGCATGCGCACGGCTCGCAGCCCCTCCCCAGCGTTTGCAAGCACTTCCCAGCCCCAGGACCCCCGGAGCTCACAGCACCCGACCACACCATTTTCCAGCCCCCTGGGAGCCCCACTCTCAAGTCCCGCCAGGACCCACAGCCCCACTCCCCAGCTCTTGGGGGACCTTGATCTCGATGGTCCGGGAGTCCTCCAGGTGTACTCTCTGGTCTGGACGTCCGTCTCTATGGTCCGGGAGTCCTCCAGGTGTACTCTCTAGGCCGGACTTTGCTCTCTATGGTCCGGCAGTCATCCAGGGGTACTCTCTGGTCCAGACTTCGCTCTCTATGGTCCGGCAGTCCTCCAGGTGTACTCTCTGGTCCGGACTTCGCTCTCTATGGTCCGGCAGTCCTCCAGGGGTACTCTCTAGGCCGGACTTTGCTCTCTATGGTCCGGCAGTCCTCCAGGGGTACTCTCTAGGCCGGACTTTGCTCTCTATGGTCCGGCAGTCCTCCAGGGGTACTCTCTAGGCCGGACTTTGCTCTCTATGGTCCGGCAGTCCTCCAGGGGTACTCTCTAGGCCGGACTTTGCTCTCTATGGTCCGGAAGGTCCCCACGTGCACTCTCTGCTCCGGACGACCGTCTCGATGGTCCAGAAGTCCTCCAGCTGTACTCTCTAGGCCGGACATTTTCCTCTATGGTGCGGAAGTCCCCCGGGTACATTCTATGCGTCTGGACCTCCGTCTCTATGGTCCGGAAGTCCTCCAGGTGTACTCTCTGGTCCGGGAGTCCTCCAGCTATACTCTCTGGTCTGGTCTCTATGGTCCGGCAGTCCTCCAGCCCCTCTCCCCGACCCCCTAGGGCTCGCAGCCCCCCCCAGCCCCACTCCCCGGCCCCCCCGGGATGCACAGCCCCACTCCTCGGCCCCCTCGGGGGTCCGCAGCCCCCCCCAGTCCCCCTCCCCAGATGCTCACAGGGGGAAAGGAACGGCTCGGCCTCAAGCTCTGCGGGCTGCCTGTGGCCCCTGCAGAGCCCACGATCCTCGGCAGCCCACACGCGGGGCGACGCTCACAGCCCGAGAAGGAGTCACAGGGAGCCGCCGCTCCTGCCACAACCCTCCTTCCCAGCCTGCTGCTGGAGCACAAGGCACTTGAAAGCAGCAGGAAAGAACAAGGAGGGCCTCGCAAGATGGCAGGAATAACGCGGGGAGCCTAAAGCGTTTAGCCAGGCAGGGCTTGCCACTCACCTTGTGCCGGGGTTGAATCCCAGCCGGCAACTCAGCACCACACAACCGCTCCCTCGCTGCCCCCTCAGCGGGAGGGGGGAGAGAATTGGAAGGGCAAAAGTGAAAACACCCCACTCGTAAGGAAAAGGGGGGAAAAAAAAAAACCCCAAACAACAGAGAGAAAAACCCCAGACAGACAAGCGGTACAAACGAAAACAACGGCTCGCCGCCAACCGCCCGATGCCCGCCCAGCCAGCCGCAGCCCAGCAGCGGCCCCCCCCGCCGACCTCCCCCCCGAGTTTTATTTCCTGACGTCATAGGGTCTGGAACACCCCCTGGGTCCGCCGGGGTCAGCTCTCCCAGCGGTGCCCCCTCCCAGGCCCTCGCGCACCCCCAGCCCGCTCGCCGGCAGGGCGGGGCGAGGAGCAGCACAGCCCCCGGCGCCGTGCAAGCGCTGCGCAGCGGGAACTCACGCAGCCCCGCGTCACCGACGCCGTTCTCAGCACAAACCCAAAACGCAGGAGGAGGGAGAGCGGGGTGGGAGTGGGGGGCGGGGGAGCGGGAGGGGGGTGCCAGAGTTTGGGCGGGGGGCAACGGGCAGGTTGGCGGGGCAGGCAGCACCCCAGGGGTCCGGGCCCCTCAAATGGCTGCTGTTTCACCCCAAAGCTTCCCCAAATCGGGGGTTTTTTTGCTTTTGTATAATATCAAAGCTGGGGTTTTTTCCTTTTCCAAAATATTCCACTTGGAGGTTTTTCAACGCTTTTTCACAACAAAACTTGGTGATTTTTGCTTTTTCGTTTTGTGCATGAAAATGGGGTTTTTTTTGCTTTCCGGCTGCCCAAATCCTGGTGGATTTGGCTTTCCCGGGAGCTCCAAGTTGGGTATTTTTCCCCCAAAAATGCGGGTTTTCTTTTTCCCCACCCCTTGCAGGCCCCGAATTAGGGGTTTTGTGGTGTTTTTAGGCCACGGCGGCAGGTCCCGCTCCGTGTGCACGGCCCTGCAGGGGAAAGTCCCTGTTGGGGGGACCGGCCCCCAATCAGGATGGGAAAAGACGGAAAAAGAGAACAGGGAAGAGGCAGCTTTTGAAAGCGCTTTTGGATCTTCAACAGAGAGGTGTTTCGGGGGGGTGGGGGGGTGAAGAGTTTTTAAATCCTTTCTATAAACAGGGTTTCTTTGCATTTTAAAAACCTTATCTATCATAGACGTTTACGCTTAACGTATTTACACATACCTCTCTCTATATATATTTAGTGAATATATTTATGTTTCACTTATACCCCCCAATTTCCCACTCATTATATAGAATACCTGCTCAGACTAGATATCTGTCGACTTACATATTTTGACACTTAAATGTCTTTATAGACTTCTCTATTTACACTTACGTATATTTACACTTATCTCTTTATAGACTTAGATTTTAGACTTAGATATCTATTTGCACTTATAGATCATCTCTTAGATTACATATAATGCCTATTTAGGCTCTCTATGTAACACGTAGTAAGTGTAGACAGCGGTATCTATTCAGACTTTTTTCTATTTTCAATTCCTTCATACATGAAATATATCATCCCTTTTGCGTTTGGAAGTGCTTTCTTTTTTAATTTATATAGACGGGAGTTCTTTTTGTATTTTAAAACCCTATATACGTCTTCCGGATTTTTTTATGCTCTAAAATCCTTTAGATAATAGGGCGGATATAGGTTCCTATTTTGAAATCCTTGTATACATATAAAGGAATATTATTTTTCAATATATAGAACAAGGAGAGATTTTTCTCTATTTCGAGGCCTCACAGATAGATTTAGAGTTTTTAAAAATTTTTGAACCCCCCCAGGAATTATCAGGCACTTTTGGGCTGTGACCCCCTTTGTGGGGGGGGGGGGACCCCCCATGACCCCCCATTCCCCACTCACCTGCTCCTCCACGGCATCATCAGCCCGCCGGTGATGTTGGGGTGCCCCAAATGACATCATCACCCCTCCAGGCCCCCAACCCCCCCTTTTTATTCAGCCCCCAAAAAGGCACAACATGAGGGAAACGGCCCCAACCGGCAGCTCGTTACTTTAATAATGCCGTTGGCGTATGTACGCACGCACCCCCGCCAAAAAGGGGGGCTCTGCTAGAAAGATAAAGGAGGGGCGGCCCCCCCAAACGCTTGCAGCCCCCCCTCAGCCCCCGTCCCGCAGGCTGGCAGCCGGCCCCTTACCCTCAGCACGCCCAACGACCGGCAGGCAAACCCGGGCCGGGGGTCTCTCCTGAGCACCACGGGACGCTTACAGCGCGGCATCTGAAAAACAAAAATCCCAACGGATATATTTCAGCACGTTAAAAAAAACAGCACCGAAGGCAGCAGAGGAATTCGGTCAGGACAAGGGAGAGGGCAGCAGTCGAGCTAAAGGAGGGTGCCAGGCAAACGGGTCAGCTCGAAATACAACGCGGCCTTTAAAAGCTCGAGCGATTCGAACGCTTAAAATCCGCGTGAGGACTAATTGACGCGATTCTGAACGCGTCCTTCGCAGAGAAGTAAACGCTCTCGCTGGTGTCGGAAAACGCCTCGTCCCTTCCTTACAGCACCGCTGCCGGGAGATAACCCCGTGAGGCTGCAGGACAAGGGCGCGCCGTAATCGGCATCTACGCTCACGGATCCGCCGCCACAGCTCCAGCCCTGGCGCTGCTGCTGCTGCTGCTGCTGCTGCTGCGCATCTCGCTCGCTTGGCCGATAAAGCTGAAAGCGAAGCGTAAAACTTTGAAGAGTAAAATGAAGAAGAAAGAACAAATCTCAGCAATTCATTTTATGCTAAAAAGGCGTGCGTACGCTTACAGACGTACAACGAGAAGGCTTATACTATAAAAATATTTGATTTTCCTTTTGCGTTAATTGAAATTGCGTAGCTGTGAATTCATACCGTTAAATTATCTACCTCCAAACTACACAGCTATCGTTTGACCAGGGGTTTTGCGTGCGTCACATGACTAGGAGGGACGCCTGGCCAGCTGCGCCGAGACCGATGCTACCCAACTGCCGGGGAAACGCGCCACTGAAAGCGAGACAGAAATAAAGGACTTCAGAGCGCTCTGCCAAAAGATCGGGAAAAAAACCCCATCAGTTGCCTCTCTTTTTAAACGTTTAGAGCAACTACCTAACTGCTTAAGCACACCTAATAAATTATACGCTACAGCTCTTTGGCAGTTGCAGTTTAAACAACGCAAGCCAGTTTGGGAGTTATACAATTTTAACTTTCTTTTTAAAATTTCGTTTACGATAGAAAAATCAGTGAGATAAGAGATCTCCCATACGGTTTTACCTTTTTTTTGGGGGGGGGTGGGGGGGGGCAGGCGGTGGGGAATATCAAATCCCCGGTGCTGCAATACATCAGGCTACCAAAAAGGACCGGCAAGTTTGCTAACGCTGTTGGCCGTACCCGAGCGTGCGGAGGAACGCGTCTTTACGATCTCTCGACCGTTACACCCGAGAACCAAAGATCAGCCGTACGTCGACTATCGGAAGACGTGCTGCGCTTGGGTCTGTGCAAGGAAATCGACCTACCCCTTTTTTTTTTTTTTCCAGAGAGAGCGCGAAAAGTCTCCTTGCGGATGACTTCTACTGCCGAGCACGTCATCTCCGAAGATCCATTCTGATGGGAAGTTCGTAAAAGGCAACTCCTTTGAACGAGAAAGATTTCCATTCTGGAAAATCTCTTTCCAACCAAAGTCAAAATTACGCGCTGCAGGTTAGGAAAAAGGACGCGATAGAAGCAGTAACTCACCAAAACCACATCAGGACTCTCTGTCGCTAGTTACGAGGCTGCTACCGCTTCTCGGGAAAGCCTGGAAAGCGCACCGAAGCGACACCGATTTGTCCCGTGTTGTCCACGCCTCTTCTTTGACCTTGATTGCTTTTAGCACAGATGTTAGCATCTCAGTAAGGTGTTCGAGTGCTCCTGTAAGGCATTTTAAAAACTGACTGACTGAAAAAGCATAAAGCTTTTATCGTGAAAACAAAGCCTGTTTCTCCCGAACATCCCAACTCTTACAAACGGTTCCTTTCCTCTTCTAGTCCGACGTTATTTTCACAGCACCCTTTCCTAGCAAGCGCACAGAAACAGAAGAGCATGCTTGCAGGAAGAGAAAACAGACGGAGGGAAGCAAGCTTTGCAGAGGCGTACCACGCTCCAGAACAGACCTCCTTTATTTTTAGTATTTGCGTTAAAATATTTCACGTTAAAAAATCACATAGAAGGAGAGCTGCCACGTTTCTCGTGTTAACTGTAAAGGCCGTGCTACAAGCACCTTAGGAAAAACGCAGACACATGTCACAGGCCTACCTTGTACTTGCAGACCACTAGGGATCCTTTCCACCTGTCTCGTACTTTCACGGCAGTTGACGTTCCGCTGAGAGGAAAGGAAAAAAAAAAACAAACAACGTTTAGCACAAAGCTTCCTCTTCTGTGAAGGCTACAGCTGAGTGGAGGAGAAAGTATTTGGCATCGTCTTTGGTGCGGTTGTTGAGACAGGCCACTAGAGCTTCTGCACGTTTCAGACAACCGTGCCTTTTTTTTGGCTCATTAGCAGCTTTAGTTTTGCTAGAACTCACTTGCCTAGAAAGAGGAGTGACAGAGAAGGAAAAGAGAGGTCAGGCAGCAAGAGAGCTCTGCAGGCTGCCACCAGTCAACGTCGCACTCTTAAGGAAAAACAAACAACCAACCAAACAACCAAACAAAAAAAAAAAACAAACAAAAAAAACCCCAAAACACACAAACACAAAAAAACTCACAAAACCCAACAACAAAACAAAACTTTGACGTCGTACCTTTCTTTCCTTTTGGAGCTCGTCCCTGTCTCAGCTGATCGTCTCGTCAGAGCACGAAGTGCAGATGATCCGTATCCCGATGACATCTGCACGCGATGAACACGTGTTCAGAAATAGTCCAGATCTGTAAGACTGGTGTCATTTGTGTGGTTCCAAGCATCATAACTCCATTTTACTGACCAATGCATTTGTGAGGAAACTAAGTAGCTTTTAAACGTAGCCTCTCCTTGGGGAGAAAAATGCGTTAGGGAGCGAAAAAAAGGATGATTCAGAGCTCCCAACCATGACGGAGCAGCGGGAAAACTAATGAAAGCGAAGACCAACAGCAGCAACGCGAAGCGGCATTTGGCTTTAATTCTGATCACGTACTTAAGCGGCTCGCCAAGTCTATGCCTCGATCCTATGAATGACTAGCCCTTTTTTGGAAGGACCAACTTTTTTCCTTCAAAGTCCTAGATTGAAGACTCCGCTGAACAGAATGTGGATGGAGCCACAGGACAACATGCCATCAACACTCTAATGAAAAAAAAAATCAAGTAAAAATCAAGTTGAAGTATCAGTTTCCATCGTGTCTCGTTCATTACGTTTCTAGTAGTACCTGGGTGCTCCAAAATTCACTATCCTGACACCACGTAGTACTACAAATTACAATTACGCGTGTAAAAATAAAAGGCTATTTCCAACCTGCCCGTAAAATCAGTACGAACAAACAGAAGAGAAACACTTGACCCTAAAGAAGGTCACAGGCAGCTCTTAATTTATCGTAGGCGAAAACTCATTCTTTTCCCTGAAAGGAAAACGCTCGTAACTACCCAGGGACCGAGGCAGGAACGAGGCACGCGCGCTCTGTTAACGGCAACTGTTCGTCAGCTTTTCTGCACCGGCACAAATTTGCCTTTTCCCTGGGTTTGACGCGGAGCACCTGCAGCGTCCTTGAACGCGCCAATGTTTCTCCCCGCTCCCCCGGCCCCACACGTGCCGTTACCTGAGCAGCAAGCGGCGTCAACCGCGCAGGATTTTCCTCGCGTGACGCAGAAGGTGACGCTGGGAAAAGAGGAGGCACAAAATGAACCTGTTTGTCACACCCAGCCAACGGTGAAAACCCAGGGAAGGATTCTGCCGTGCGGGGCCGGGCTGTGCACCCCCGGAGCTCCAGCCGGCCGGTTTCGCTCCCCTTTGCCGGGTACCGGGGAGACACCGCCGCCTCGTGCTGCCGCCTGCCCCCCGGGGAGAGCCGGGGGACCCCCACCTCACTTCAGCCCTCGGGAACGGGGCTGAAAGGTCCGATCCCGGTGCCGGGGGAGCAGAGGCGAGCTGGCTGGGACCAGCTTTTGCTCCTGGAACAGCCCTGGGGTGGACCTGTCCCTCCCCTTCAAACGCTCCAGCAGTTTCGGGGGCAGAAGGCCGTTTCTAAGCCCTCTCTCCAGCAGCTCCTCCCTCGACTCGGCCCGCGAAGCCCCCAGTCTGCCTGCAGGGAGGGCTGGGGGGTCCCCGGCCCCACGGGGCGACAGTGGGGACTCGCAGGGAGGATCTGTTTGCACAAAGCGCCCCCCCCCTCCCGCCCCGGCCCGGCCCACTGCGCGGCCCCCCTAGGGCACGCAGCCCCCCCCCCAACTCCCCACTCCCCAGATGCTCACAGGCCCTCCCCCGCCTGGAGCCCCCCCCAGCCCCTGTCCCCGGAGCCTGCAGAACCGCCCCCCCCGCCGCCGCCACAGCCCGGCTCCCCGGGCCCGCGGCTCCTCACACTCACGCTGCGCCGCCGCCTCGGTGCAAAGCCCGCCGCGCGCCCCGTTGAAATACCGTCCGCAACCAATCAGCGCGCGGCTCCACCGGACCGCCCGCGCGAGGCACGCCGGGAGTTGTAGTCGGCGCCCCGGGACCGCGCATGCGCACGGCGCCCCGTGGAAATACCGTCCGCAACCAATCAGCGCGCGGCTCCACCGGACCGCCCGCGCGAGGCACGCCGGGAGTTGTAGTCGGCGCCAAGGCACCGCGCATGCGCACAGCGCCCCGGGACCGCGCATGCGCACAGCGCCCCGGGACCGCGCATGCGCACAGCGCCCCGGGACCGCGCATGCGCACGGCTCGCAGCCCCTCCCCAGCGTTTGCAAGCACTTCCCAGCCCCAGGACCCCCGGAGCTCACAGCACCCGACCACACCATTTTCCAGCCCCCTGGGAGCCCCACTCTCAAGTCCCGCCAGGACCCACAGCCCCACTCCCCAGCTCTTGGGGGACCTTGATCTCGATGGTCCGGGAGTCCTCCAGGTGTACTCTCTGGTCTGGACGTCCGTCTCTATGGTCCGGGAGTCCTCCAGGTGTACTCTCTAGGCCGGACTTTGCTCTCTATGGTCCGGCAGTCCTCCAGGGGTACTCTCTGGTCCAGACTTCGCTCTCTATGGTCCGGCAGTCCTCCAGGGGTACTCTCTGGTCCAGACTTCGCTCTCTATGGTCCGGCAGTCCTCCAGGGGTACTCTCTAGGCCGGACTTTGCTCTCTATGGTCCGGCAGTCCTCCAGGGGTACTCTCTAGGCCGGACTTTGCTCTCTATGGTCCGGCAGTCCTCCAGGGGTACTCTCTAGGCCGGACTTTGCTCTCTATGGTCCGGCAGTCCTCCAGGGGTACTCTCTAGGCCGGACTTTGCTCTCTATGGTCCGGCAGTCCTCCAGGGGTACTCTCTAGGCCGGACTTTGCTCTCTATGGTCCGGCAGTCCTCCAGGGGTACTCTCTAGGCCGGACTTTGCTCTCTATGGTCCGGAAGTTCCCCACGTGCACTCTCCGCTCCGGACGACCGTCTCGATGGTCCAGAAGTCCTCCAGCTGTACTCTCTAGGCCGGACATTTTCCTCTATGGTGCGGAAGTCCCCCGGGTACATTCTATGCGTCTGGACCTCCGTCTCTATGGTCCGGAAGTCCTCCAGGTGTACTCTCTGGTCCGGGAGTCCGCCATCTCTATGGTCCGGGAGTCCTCCAGCTATACTCTCTGGTCTGGTCTCTATGGTCCGGCAGTCCTCCAGCCCCTCTCCCCGACCCCCTAGGGCTCGCAGCCCCCCCCAGCCCCACTCCCCGGCCCCCCCGGGATGCACAGCCCCACTCCTCGGCCCCCTCGGGGGTCCGCAGCCCCCCCCAGTCCCCCTCCCCAGATGCTCACAGGGGGAAAGGAACGGCTCGGCCTCAAGCTCTGCGGGCTGCCTGTGGCCCCTGCAGAGCCCACGATCCTCGGCAGCCCACACGCGGGGCGACGCTCACAGCCCGAGAAGGAGTCACAGGGAGCCGCCGCTCCTGCCACAACCCTCCTTCCCAGCCTGCTGCTGGAGCACAAGGCACTTGAAAGCAGCAGGAAAGAACAAGGAGGGCCTCGCAAGATGGCAGGAATAACGCGGGGAGCCTAAAGCGTTTAGCCAGGCAGGGCTTGCCACTCACCTTGTGCCGGGGTTGAATCCCAGCCGGCAACTCAGCACCACACAACCGCTCCCTCGCTGCCCCCTCAGCGGGAGGGGGGAGAGAATTGGAAGGGCAAAAGTGAAAACACCCCACTCGTAAGGAAAAGGGGGGAAAAAAAAAAACCCCAAACAACAGAGAGAAAAACCCCAGACAGACAAGCGGTACAAACGAAAACAAGGGCTCGCCGCCAACCGCCCGATGCCCGCCCAGCCAGCCGCAGCCCAGCAGCGGCCCCCCCCGCCAACCTCCCCCCCGAGTTTTATTTCCTGACGTCATAGGGTCTGGAACACCCCCTGGGTCCGCCGGGGTCAGCTCTCCCAGCGGTGCCCCCTCCCAGGCCCTCGCGCACCCCCAGCCCGCTCGCCGGCAGGGCGGGGCGAGGAGCAGCACAGCCCCCGGCGCCGTGCAAGCGCTGCGCAGCGGGAACTCACGCAGCCCCGCGTCACCGACGCCGTTCTCAGCACAAACCCAAAACGCAGGAGGAGGGAGAGCGGGGTGGGAGTGGGGGGCGGGGGAGCGGGAGGGGGGTGCCAGAGTTTGGGCGGGGGGCAACGGGCAGGTTGGCGGGGCAGGCAGCACCCCAGGGGTCCGGGCCCCTCAAATGGCTGCTGTTTCACCCCAAAGCTTCCCCAAATCGGGGGTTTTTTTGCTTTTGTATAATATCAAAGCTGGGGTTTTTTCCTTTTCCAAAATATTCCACTTGGAGGTTTTTCAACGCTTTTTCACAACAAAACTTGGTGATTTTTGCTTTTTCGTTTTGTGCATGAAAATGGGGTTTTTTTTGCTTTCCGGCTGCCCAAATCCTGGTGGATTTGGCTTTCCCGGGAGCTCCAAGTTGGGTATTTTTCCCCCAAAAATGCGGGTTTTCTTTTTCCCCACCCCTTGCAGGCCCCGAATTAGGGGTTTTGTGGTGTTTTTAGGCCACGGCGGCAGGTCCCGCTCCGTGTGCACGGCCCTGCAGGGGAAAGTCCCTGTTGGGGGGACCGGCCCCCAATCAGGATGGGAAAAGACGGAAAAAGAGAACAGGGAAGAGGCAGCTTTTGAAAGCGCTTTTGGATCTTCAACAGAGAGGTGTTTCGGGGGGGTGGGGGGGTGAAGAGTTTTTAAATCCTTTCTATAAACAGGGTTTCTTTGCATTTTAAAAACCTTATCTATCATAGACGTTTACGCTTAACGTATTTACACATACCTCTCTCTATATATATTTAGTGAATATATTTATGTTTCACTTATACCCCCCAATTTCCCACTCATTATATAGAATACCTGCTCAGACTAGATATCTGTCGACTTACATATTTTGACACTTAAATGTCTTTATAGACTTCTCTATTTACACTTACGTATATTTACACTTATCTCTTTATAGACTTAGATTTTAGACTTAGATATCTATTTGCACTTATAGATCATCTCTTAGATTACATATAATGCCTATTTAGGCTCTCTATGTAACACGTAGTAAGTGTAGACAGCGGTATCTATTCAGACTTTTTTCTATTTTCAATTCCTTCATACATGAAATATATCATCCCTTTTGCGTTTGGAAGTGCTTTCTTTTTTAATTTATATAGACGGGAGTTCTTTTTGTATTTTAAAACCCTATATACGTCTTCCGGATTTTTTTATGCTCTAAAATCCTTTAGATAATAGGGCGGATATAGGTTCCTATTTTGAAATCCTTGTATACATATAAAGGAATATTATTTTTCAATATATAGAACAAGGAGAGATTTTTCTCTATTTCGAGGCCTCACAGATAGATTTAGAGTTTTTAAAAATTTTTGAACCCCCCCAGGAATTATCAGGCACTTTTGGGCTGTGACCCCCTTTGTGGGGGGGGGGGGACCCCCCATTCCCCACTCACCTGCTCCTCCACGGCATCATCAGCCCGCCGGTGATGTTGGGGTGCCCCAAATGACATCATCACCCCTCCAGGCCCCCAACCCCCCCTTTTTATTCAGCCCCCAAAAAGGCACAACATGAGGGAAACGGCCCCAACCGGCAGCTCGTTACTTTAATAATGCCGTTGGCGTATGTACGCACGCACCCCCGCCAAAAAGGGGGGCTCTGCTAGAAAGATAAAGGAGGGGCGGCCCCCCCAAACGCTTGCAGCCCCCCCTCAGCCCCCGTCCCGCAGGCTGGCAGCCGGCCCCTTACCCTCAGCACGCCCAACGACCGGCAGGCAAACCCGGGCCGGGGGTCTCTCCTGAGCACCACGGGACGCTTACAGCGCGGCATCTGAAAAACAAAAATCCCAACGGATATATTTCAGCACGTTAAAAAAAACAGCACCGAAGGCAGCAGAGGAATTCGGTCAGGACAAGGGAGAGGGCAGCAGTCGAGCTAAAGGAGGGTGCCAGGCAAACGGGTCAGCTCGAAATACAACGCGGCCTTTAAAAGCTCGAGCGATTCGAACGCTTAAAATCCGCGTGAGGACTAATTGACGCGATTCTGAACGCGTCCTTCGCAGAGAAGTAAACGCTCTCGCTGGTGTCGGAAAACGCCTCGTCCCTTCCTTACAGCACCGCTGCCGGGAGATAACCCCGTGAGGCTGCAGGACAAGGGCGCGCCGTAATCGGCATCTACGCTCACGGATCCGCCGCCACAGCTCCAGCCCTGGCGCTGCTGCTGCTGCTGCTGCTGCTGCTGCGCATCTCGCTCGCTTGGCCGATAAAGCTGAAAGCGAAGCGTAAAACTTTGAAGAGTAAAATGAAAAAGAAAGAACAAATCTCAGCAATTCATTTTATGCTAAAAAGGCGTGCGTACGCTTACAGACGTACAACGAGAAGGCTTATACTATAAAAATATTTGATTTTCCTTTTGCGTTAATTGAAATTGCGTAGCTGTGAATTCATACCGTTAAATTATCTACCTCCAAACTACACAGCTATCGTTTGACCAGGGGTTTTGCGTGCGTCACATGACTAGGAGGGACGCCTGGCCAGCTGCGCCGAGACCGATGCTACCCAACTGCCGGGGAAACGCGCCACTGAAAGCGAGACAGAAATAAAGGACTTCAGAGCGCTCTGCCAAAAGATCGGGAAAAAAACCCGATCAGTTGCCTCTCTTTTTAAACGTTTAGAGCAACTACCTAACTGCTTAAGCACACCTAATAAATTATACGCTACAGCTCTTTGGCAGTTGCAGTTTAAACAACGCAAGCCAGTTTGGAAGTTATACAATTTTAACTTTCTTTTTAAAATTTCGTTTACGATAGAAAAATCAGTGAGATAAGAGATCTCCCATACGGTTTTACTTTTTTTTTGGGGGGGGGTGGGGGGGGGCAGGCGGTGGGGAATATCAAATCCCCGGTGCTGCAATACATCAGGCTACCAAAAAGGACCGGCAAGTTTGCTAACGCTGTTGGCCGTAGCCGAGCGTGCGGAGGAACGCGTCTTTACGATCTCTCGACCGTTACACCCGAGAACCAAAGATCAGCCGTACGTCGACTATCGGAAGACGTGCTGCGCTTGGGTCTGTGCAAGGAAATCGACCTACCCCCTTTTTTTTTTTTTCCAGAGAGAGCGCGAAAAGTCTCCTTGCGGATGACTTCTACTGCCGAGCACGTCATCTCCGAAGATCCATTCTGATGGGAAGTTCGTAAAAGGCAACTCCTTTGAACGAGAAAGATTTCCATTCTGGAAAATCTCTTTCCAACCAAAGTCAAAATTACGCGCTGCAGGTTAGGAAAAAGGACGCGATAGAAGCAGTAACTCACCAAAACCACATCAGGACTCTCTGTCGCTAGTTACGAGGCTGCTACCGCTTCTCGGGAAAGCCTGGAAAGCGCACCGAAGCGACACCGATTTGTCCCGTGTTGTCCACGCCTCTTCTTTGACCTTGATTGCTTTTAGCACAGATGTTAGCATCTCAGTAAGGTGTTCGAGTGCTCCTGTAAGGCATTTTAAAAACTGACTGACTGAAAAAGCATAAAGCTTTTATCGTGAAAACAAAGCCTGTTTCTCCCGAACATCCCAACTCTTACAAACGGTTCCTTTCCTCTTCTAGTCCGACGTTATTTTCACAGCACCCTTTCCTAGCAAGCGCACAGAAACAGAAGAGCATGCTTGCAGGAAGAGAAAACAGACGGAGGGAAGCAAGCTTTGCAGAGGCGTACCACGCTCCAGAACAGACCTCCTTTATTTTTAGTATTTGCGTTAAAATATTTCACGTTAAAAAATCACATAGAAGGAGAGCTGCCACGTTTCTCGTGTTAACTGTAAAGGCCGTGCTACAAGCACCTTAGGAAAAACGCAGACACATGTCACAGGCCTACCTTGTACTTGCAGACCACTAGGGATCCTTTCCACCTGTCTCGTACTTTCACGGCAGTTGACGTTCCGCTGAGAGGAAAGGAAAAAAAAAACAAACAACGTTTAGCACAAAGCTTCCTCTTCTGTGAAGGCTACAGCTGAGTGAAGGAGAAAGTATTTGGCATCGTCTTTGGTGCGGTTGTTGAGACAGGCCACTAGAGCTTCTGCACGTTTCAGACAACCGTGCCTTTTTTTTGGCTCATTAGCAGCTTTAGTTTTGCTAGAACTCACTTGCCTAGAAAGAGGAGTGACAGAGAAGGAAAAGAGAGGTCAGGCAGCAAGAGAGCTCTGCAGGCTGCCACCAGTCAACCTCGCACTCTTAAGGAAAAACAAACAACCAACCAAACAACCAAACAAAAAAAAAAAACAAACAAAAAAAACCCCAAAACACACAAACACAAAAAAACTCACAAAACCCAACAACAAAACAAAACTTTGACGTCGTACCTTTCTTTCCTTTTGGAGCTCGTCCCTGTCTCAGCTGATCGTCTCGTCAGAGCACGAAGTGCAGATGATCCGTATCCCGATGACATCTGCACGCGATGAACACGTGTTCAGAAATAGTCCAGATCTGTAAGACTGGTGTCATTTGTGTGGTTCCAAGCATCATAACTCCATTTTACTGACCAATGCATTTGTGAGGAAACTAAGTAGCTTTTAAACGTAGCCTCTCCTTGGGGAGAAAAATGCGTTAGGGAGCGAAAAAAAGGATGATTCAGAGCTCCCAACCATGACGGAGCAGCGGGAAAACTAATGAAAGCGAAGACCAACAGCAGCAATGCGAAGCGGCATTTGGCTTTAATTCTGATCACGTACTTAAGCGGCTCGCCAAGTCTATGCCTCGATCCTATGAATGACTAGCCCTTTTTTGGAAGGACCAACTTTTTTCCTTCAAAGTCCTAGATTGAAGACTCCGCTGAACAGAATGTGGATGGAGCCACAGGACAACATGCCATCAACACTCTAATGAAAAAAAAAATCAAGTAAAAATCAAGTTGAAGTATCAGTTTCCATCGTGTCTCGTTCATTACGTTTCTAGTAGTACCTGGGTGCTCCAAAATTCACTATCCTGACACCACGTAGTACTACAAATTACAATTACGCGTGTAAAAATAAAAGGCTATTTCCAACCTGCCCGTAAAATCAGTACGAACAAACAGAAGAGAAACACTTGACCCTAAAGAAGGTCACAGGCAGCTCTTAATTTATCGTAGGCGAAAACTCATTCTTTTCCCTGAAAGGAAAACGCTCGTAACTACCCAGGGACCGAGGCAGGAACGAGGCACGCGCGCTCTGTTAACGGCAACTGTTCGTCAGCTTTTCTGCACCGGCACAAATTTGCCTTTTCCCTGGGTTTGACGCGGAGCACCTGCAGCGTCCTTGAACGCGCCAATGTTTCTCCCCGCTCCCCCGGCCCCACACGTGCCGTTACCTGAGCAGCAAGCGGCGTCAACCGCGCAGGATTTTCCTCGCGTGACGCAGAAGGTGACGCTGGGAAAAGAGGAGGCACAAAATGAACCTGTTTGTCACACCCAGCCAACGGTGAAAACCCAGGGAAGGATTCTGCCGTGCGGGGCCGGGCTGTGCACCCCCGGAGCTCCAGCCGGCCGGTTTCGCTCCCCTTTGCCGGGTACCGGGGAGACACCGCCGCCTCGTGCTGCCGCCTGCCCCCCGGGGAGAGCCGGGGGACCCCCACCTCACTTCAGCCCTCGGGAACAGGGCTGAAAGGTCCGATCCCGGTGCCGGGGGAGCAGAGGCGAGCTGGCTGGGACCAGCTTTTGCTCCTGGAACAGCCCTGGGGTGGACCTGTCCCTCCCCTTCAAACGCTCCAGCAGTTTCGGGGGCAGAAGGCCGTTTCTAAGCCCTCTCTCCAGCAGCTCCTCCCTCGACTCGGCCCGCGAAGCCCCCAGTCTGCCTGCAGGGAGGGCTGGGGGGTCCCCGGCCCCACGGGGCGACAGTGGGGACTCGCAGGGAGGATCTGTTTGCACAAAGCGCCCCCCCCCTCCCGCCCCGGCCCGGCCCACTGCGCGGCCCCCCTAGGGCACGCAGCCCCCCCCCCAACTCCCCACTCCCCAGATGCTCACAGGCCCTCCCCCGCCTGGAGCCCCCCCCAGCCCCTGTCCCCGGAGCCTGCAGAACCGCCCCCCCCGCCGCCGCCGCCACAGCCCGGCTCCCCGGGCCCGCGGCTCCTCACACTCACGCTGCGCCGCCGCCTCGGTGCAACGCCCGCCGCGCGCCCCGTTGAAATACCGTCCGCAACCAATCAGCGCGCGGCTCCACCGGACCGCCCGCGCGAGGCACGCCGGGAGTTGTAGTCGGCGCCAAGGCACCGCGCATGCGCACAGCGCCCCGGGACCGCGCATGCGCACAGCGCCCCGGGACCGCGCATGCGCACAGCGCCCCGGGACCGCGCATGCGCACGGCTCGCAGCCCCTCCCCAGCGTTTGCAAGCACTTCCCAGCCCCAGGACCCCCGGAGCTCACAGCACCCGACCACACCATTTTCCAGCCCCCTGGGAGCCCCACTCTCAAGTCCCGCCAGGACCCACAGCCCCACTCCCCAGCTCTTGGGGGACCTTGATCTCGATGGTCCGGGAGTCCTCCAGGTGTACTCTCTGGTCTGGACGTCCGTCTCTATGGTCCGGGAGTCCTCCAGGTGTACTCTCTAGGCCGGACTTTGCTCTCTATGGTCCGGCAGTCCTCCAGGGGTACTCTCTGGTCCAGACTTCGCTCTCTATGGTCCGGCAGTCCTCCAGGGGTACTCTCTGGTCCAGACTTCGCTCTCTATGGTCCGGCAGTCCTCCAGGGGTACTCTCTAGGCCGGACTTTGCTCTCTATGGTCCGGCAGTCCTCCAGGGGTACTCTCTAGGCCGGACTTTGCTCTCTATGGTCCGGCAGTCCTCCAGGGGTACTCTCTAGGCCGGACTTTGCTCTCTATGGTCCGGAAGTTCCCCACGTGCACTCTCCGCTCCGGACGACCGTCTCGATGGTCCAGAAGTCCTCCAGCTGTACTCTCTAGGCCGGACATTTTCCTCTATGGTGCGGAAGTCCCCCGGGTACCTTCTATGCGTCTGGACCTCCGTCTCTATGGTCCGGAAGTCCTCCAGGTGTACTCTCTGGTCCGGGAGTCCTCCAGCTATACTCTCTGGTCTGGTCTCTATGGTCCGGCAGTCCTCCAGCCCCTCTCCCCGACCCCCTAGGGCTCGCAGCCCCCCCCAGCCCCACTCCCCGGCCCCCCCGGGATGCACAGCCCCACTCCTCGGCCCCCTCGGGGGTCCGCAGCCCCCCCCAGTCCCCCTCCCCAGATGCTCACAGGGGGAAAGGAACGGCTCGGCCTCAAGCTCTGCGGGCTGCCTGTGGCCCCTGCAGAGCCCACGATCCTCGGCAGCCCACACGCGGGGCGACGCTCACAGCCCGAGAAGGAGTCACAGGGAGCCGCCGCTCCTGCCACAACCCTCCTTCCCAGCCTGCTGCTGGAGCACAAGGCACTTGAAAGCAGCAGGAAAGAACAAGGAGGGCCTCGCAAGATGGCAGGAATAACGCGGGGAGCCTAAAGCGTTTAGCCAGGCAGGGCTTGCCACTCACCTTGTGCCGGGGTTGAATCCCAGCCGGCAACTCAGCACCACACAACCGCTCCCTCGCTGCCCCCTCAGCGGGAGGGGGGAGAGAATTGGAAGGGCAAAAGTGAAAACACCCCACTCGTAAGGAAAAGGGGGGAAAAAAAAAAACCCCAAACAACAGAGAGAAAAACCCCAGACAGACAAGCGGTACAAACGAAAACAAGGGCTCGCCGCCAACCGCCCGATGCCCGCCCAGCCAGCCGCAGCCCAGCAGCGGCCCCCCCCGCCAACCTCCCCCCCGAGTTTTATTTCCTGACGTCATAGGGTCTGGAACACCCCCTGGGTCCGCCGGGGTCAGCTCTCCCAGCGGTGCCCCCTCCCAGGCCCTCGCGCACCCCCAGCCCGCTCGCCGGCAGGGCGGGGCGAGGAGCAGCACAGCCCCCGGCGCCGTGCAAGCGCTGCGCAGCGGGAACTCACGCAGCCCCGCGTCACCGACGCCGTTCTCAGCACAAACCCAAAACGCAGGAGGAGGGAGAGCGGGGTGGGAGTGGGGGGCGGGGGAGCGGGAGGGGGGTGCCAGAGTTTGGGCGGGGGGCAACGGGCAGGTTGGCGGGGCAGGCAGCACCCCAGGGGTCCGGGCCCCTCAAATGGCTGCTGTTTCACCCCAAAGCTTCCCCAAATCGGGGGTTTTTTTGCTTTTGTATAATATCAAAGCTGGGGTTTTTTCCTTTTCCAAAATATTCCACTTGGAGGTTTTTCAACGCTTTTTCACAACAAAACTTGGTGATTTTTGCTTTTTCGTTTTGTGCATGAAAATGGGGTTTTTTTTGCTTTCCGGCTGCCCAAATCCTGGTGGATTTGGCTTTCCCGGGAGCTCCAAGTTGGGTATTTTTCCCCCAAAAATGCGGGTTTTCTTTTTCCCCACCCCTTGCAGGCCCCGAATTAGGGGTTTTGTGGTGTTTTTAGGCCACGGCGGCAGGTCCCGCTCCGTGTGCACGGCCCTGCAGGGGAAAGTCCCTGTTGGGGGGACCGGCCCCCAATCAGGATGGGAAAAGACGGAAAAAGAGAACAGGGAAGAGGCAGCTTTTGAAAGCGCTTTTGGATCTTCAACAGAGAGGTGTTTCGGGGGGGTGGGGGGGTGAAGAGTTTTTAAATCCTTTCTATAAACAGGGTTTCTTTGCATTTTAAAAACCTTATCTATCATAGACGTTTACGCTTAACGTATTTACACATACCTCTCTCTATATATATTTAGTGAATATATTTATGTTTCACTTATACCCCCCAATTTCCCACTCATTATATAGAATACCTGCTCAGACTAGATATCTGTCGACTTACATATTTTGACACTTAAATGTCTTTATAGACTTCTCTATTTACACTTACGTATATTTACACTTATCTCTTTATAGACTTAGATTTTAGACTTAGATATCTATTTGCACTTATAGATCATCTCTTAGATTACATATAATGCCTATTTAGGCTCTCTATGTAACACGTAGTAAGTGTAGACAGCGGTATCTATTCAGACTTTTTTCTATTTTCAATTCCTTCATACATGAAATATATCATCCCTTTTGCGTTTGGAAGTGCTTTCTTTTTTAATTTATATAGACGGGAGTTCTTTTTGTATTTTAAAACCCTATATACGTCTTCCGGATTTTTTTATGCTCTAAAATCCTTTAGATAATAGGGCGGATATAGGTTCCTATTTTGAAATCCTTGTATACATATAAAGGAATATTATTTTTCAATATATAGAACAAGGAGAGATTTTTCTCTATTTCGAGGCCTCACAGATAGATTTAGAGTTTTTAAAAATTTTTGAACCCCCCCAGGAATTATCAGGCACTTTTGGGCTGTGACCCCCTTTGTGGGGGGGGGGGGACCCCCCATTCCCCACTCACCTGCTCCTCCACGGCATCATCAGCCCGCCGGTGATGTTGGGGTGCCCCAAATGACATCATCACCCCTCCAGGCCCCCAACCCCCCCTTTTTATTCAGCCCCCAAAAAGGCACAACATGAGGGAAACGGCCCCAACCGGCAGCTCGTTACTTTAATAATGCCGTTGGCGTATGTACGCACGCACCCCCGCCAAAAAGGGGGGCTCTGCTAGAAAGATAAAGGAGGGGCAGCCCCCCCAAACGCTTGCAGCCCCCCCTCAGCCCCCGTCCCGCAGGCTGGCAGCCGGCCCCTTACCCTCAGCACGCCCAACGACCGGCAGGCAAACCCGGGCCGGGGGTCTCTCCTGAGCACCACGGGACGCTTACAGCGCGGCATCTGAAAAACAAAAATCCCAACGGATATATTTCAGCACGTTAAAAAAAACAGCACCGAAGGCAGCAGAGGAATTCGGTCAGGACAAGGGAGAGGGCAGCAGTCGAGCTAAAGGAGGGTGCCAGGCAAACGGGTCAGCTCGAAATACAACGCGGCCTTTAAAAGCTCGAGCGATTCGAACGCTTAAAATCCGCGTGAGGACTAATTGACGCGATTCTGAACGCGTCCTTCGCAGAGAAGTAAACGCTCTCGCTGGTGTCGGAAAACGCCTCGTCCCTTCCTTACAGCACCGCTGCCGGGAGATAACCCCGTGAGGCTGCAGGACAAGGGCGCGCCGTAATCGGCATCTACGCTCACGGATCCGCCGCCACAGCTCCAGCCCTGGCGCTGCTGCTGCTGCTGCTGCTGCTGCTGCGCATCTCGCTCGCTTGGCCGATAAAGCTGAAAGCGAAGCGTAAAACTTTGAAGAGTAAAATGAAAAAGAAAGAACAAATCTCAGCAATTCATTTTATGCTAAAAAGGCGTGCGTACGCTTACAGACGTACAACGAGAAGGCTTATACTATAAAAATATTTGATTTTCCTTTTGCGTTAATTGAAATTGCGTAGCTGTGAATTCATACCGTTAAATTATCTACCTCCAAACTACACACCTATCGTTTGACCAGGGGTTTTGCGTGCGTCACATGACTAGGAGGGACGCCTGGCCAGCTGCGCCGAGACCGATGCTACCCAACTGCCGGGGAAACGCGCCACTGAAAGCGAGACAGAAATAAAGGACTTCAGAGCGCTCTGCCAAAAGATCGGGAAAAAAACCCCATCAGTTGCCTCTCTTTTTAAACGTTTAGAGCAACTACCTAACTGCTTAAGCACACCTAATAAATTATACGCTACAGCTCTTTGGCAGTTGCAGTTTAAACAACGCAAGCCAGTTTGGGAGTTATACAATTTTAACTTTCTTTTTAAAATTTCGTTTACGATAGAAAAATCAGTGAGATAAGAGATCTCCCATACGGTTTTACTTTTTTTTTGGGGGGGGGTGGGGGGGGGCAGGCGGTGGGGAATATCAAATCCCCGGTGCTGCAATACATCAGGCTACCAAAAAGGACCGGCAAGTTTGCTAACGCTGTTGGCCGTACCCGAGCGTGCGGAGGAACGCGTCTTTACGATCTCTCGACCGTTACACCCGAGAACCAAAGATCAGCCGTACGTCGACTATCGGAAGACGTGCTGCGCTTGGGTCTGTGCAAGGAAATCGGCTTACCCCCCTTTTTTTTTTTTCCCAGAGAGAGTGAAAAGTCTCCTTGCGGATGACTTCTACTGCCGAGCACGTCATCTCCGAAGATCCATTCTGATGGGAAGTTCGTAAAAGGCGACTCCTTTGAACGAGAAACATTTCCATTCTGGAAAATCTCTTTCCAACCAAAGTCAAAATTACGCGCTGCAGGTTAAGGAAAAAGGACGCGATAGAAGCAGTAACTCACCAAAACCACGTCAGGACTCTCTGTCGCTAGTTACGAGGCTGCTACCGCTTCTCGGGAAAGCCTGGAAAACGCACCGAAGCGACGCCGATTTGTCCCGTGTTGTCCACGCCGCTTCTTTGACCTTGATTGCTTTTAGCACAGGTGCTAGCATCGCAGTAAGCTGTTCGAGTGCTCCTGTAAGGCATTTTAAACACTGACTGACTGACAAAGCATAAAGCTTTTATCGTGAAAACAAAGCCTGTTTCTCCCGAACGTCCCAACTCTTACAAACGGTTCCTTTCCTCTCCTAGTCCAACGTTATTTTCACAGCACCCTTTCCTAGCAAGCGCACAGAAACAGAAGACCGTGCTTGCAGGAAGAGAAAACAGACGGAGGGAAGCAAGCTTTGCATAGGCGTACCACGCTCCAGAACAGACCTCCTTTATTTTTAGTATTTGCGTTAAAATATTTCACCTTAAAAAAATCACATAGAAGGAGAGTTGCCACGTTCTTCGTGTTAACTGTAAAGTCCGTGCTACGAGCACCTTAGGAAAAACGCAGACACATATCACAGGCCTACCTTGTACTTGCAGACCACTACGGATCCTTTCCATCTGTCTCGTACTTTCACGGCAGTTGACGTTCTGCTGAGAGGAAAGGAAAAAAAAAAAACAAACAACGTTTAGCACGAAGCTTCCTTTGCTGCGAAGAGAACAACCGAGTGGAGGAGAAAGTCTTTTGCACCACCTTTGGTGCAGTTGTTGAGACAGGCCACTAGAGCTTCTGCACGTTTGAGACAACCGTGCCTTTTTTTTGGCTCATCGGCAGCTTTAGTTTCGCTAGAACTCACTTTCCTAGAGACGCGCAGGTGACGGGCACAGGTACCTACGTACGTTTTCTCGAGCCTAAGCAGAGCCGCGATTTCCTCACCCGATCCGTCCCAAGGGGAGTATTTTTGTTAAAGAGCACGGCAACCCGTCCGTCCTCGCAAACTCGCTGCGAAAGAGGAATCCTTTTTTCCAGGCCGTTTCTCCAAACAGTCGAGATCTTTGAAAACCGCAGTTGCTTTCAAACGAGCCACTTGGAGCACGTTGCCAAACAACGCTCGGCAGTAAGACTTTGACGTGCTTGACGCACACAAATCTGGGGTAACTCGCTACTTGCTTCCTGTCGTCGTTGTTCTTCCTTCAGAAATTCTACTCGTAGCCAAGTTATTCGCTACCGGTTCAAGCGTTTACCTTCCAGCTATTATCAGCGCGTTTACACAGGCGAGGAACTAAATCGCTCTTCTAAAACTACCCGAGTGAAAATTACAGCCGCGAAAGAGGAGTGACAGAGAAGGAAAGGAGGGGCCAGGCAGCAAGAGAGCTCTGCAGGCTGCCACCAGTCAACGTCGCGATCAAAAAAAAAAAAAAACAACCAAAAAAACCCCCCAAAAACCCCCAAAACACACAAACACAAAAAAACCCCACAAAAACCAACAACAAAACAGAACCTTGACGTTGTAGCTTTTTTTTCTTTTGGAGCTCGTCCCTGTCTCAGCTGATCGTCTCGTCAGAGCACGAAGTGCAGATGATCCGTATCCCGATGACATCTGCACGCGATGAACACGTGTTCAGAAATAGTCCAGATCTGTAAGACTGGTGTCATTTGTGTGGTTCCAAGCATCATAACTCCATTTTACTGACCAATGCATTTGTGAGGAAACTAAGTAGCTTTTAAACGTAGCCTCTCCTTGGGGAGAAAAATGCGTTAGGGAGCGAAAAAAAGGATGATTCAGAGCTCCCAACCATGACGGAGCAGCGGGAAAACTAATGAAAGCGAAGACCAACAGCAGCAACGCGAAGCGGCATTTGGCTTTAATTCTGATCACGTACTTAAGCGGCTCGCCAAGTCTATGCCTCGATCCTATGAATGACTAGCCCTTTTTTGGAAGGACCAACTTTTTTCCTTCAAAGTCCTAGATTGAAGACTCCGCTGAACAGAATGTGGATGGAGCCACAGGACAACATGCCATCAACACTCTAATGAAAAAAAAAATCAAGTGAAAATCAAGTTGAAGTATCAGTTTCCATCGTGTCTCGTTCATTACGTTTCTAGTAGTACCTGGGTGCTCCAAAATTCACTATCCTGACACCACGTAGTACTACAAATTACAATTACGCGTGTAAAAATAAAAGGCTATTTCCAACCTGCCCGTAAAATCAGTACGAACAAACAGAAGAGAAACACTTGACCCTAAAGAAGGTCACAGGCAGCTCTTAATTTATCGTAGGCGAAAACTCATTCTTTTCCCTGAAAGGAAAACGCTCGTAACTACCCAGGGACCGAGGCAGGAACGAGGCACGCGCGCTCTGTTAACGGCAACTGTTCGTCAGCTTTTCTGCACCGGCACAAATTTGCCTTTTCCCTGGGTTTGACGCGGAGCACCTGCAGCGTCCTTGAACGCGCCAATGTTTCTCCCCGCTCCCCCGGCCCCACACGTGCCGTTACCTGAGCAGCAAGCGGCGTCAACCGCGCAGGATTTTCCTCGCGTGACGCAGAAGGTGACGCTGGGAAAAGAGGAGGCACAAAATGAACCTGTTTGTCACACCCAGCCAACGGTGAAAACCCAGGGAAGGATTCTGCCGTGCGGGGCCGGGCTGTGCACCCCCGGAGCTCCAGCCGGCCGGTTTCGCTCCCCTTTGCCGGGTATCGGGGAGACACCGCCGCCTCGTGCTGCCGCCTGCCCCCCGGGGAGAGCCGGGGGACCCCCACCTCACTTCAGCCCTCGGGAACGGGGCTGAAAGGTCCGATCCCGGTGCCGGGGGAGCAGAGGCGAGCTGGCTGGGACCAGCTTTTGCTCCTGGAACAACCCTGGGGTGGACCTGTCCCTCCCCTTCAAACGCTCCAGCAGTTTCGGGGGCAGAAGGCCGTTTCTAAGCCCTCTCTCCAGCAGCTCCTCCCTCGACTCGGCCCGCGAAGCCCCCAGTCTGCCTGCAGGGAGGGCTGGGGGGTCCCCGGCCCCACGGGGCGACAGTGGGGACTCGCAGGGAGGATCTGTTTGCACAAAGCGCCCCCCCCCTCCCGCCCCGGCCCGGCCCACTGCGCGGCCCCCCTAGGGCACGCAGCCCCCCCCCCAACTCCCCACTCCCCAGATGCTCACAGGCCCTCCCCCGCCTGGAGCCCCCCCCAGCCCCTGTCCCCGGAGCCTGCAGAACCGCCCCCCCCGCCGCCGCCACAGCCCGGCTCCCCGGGCCCGCGGCTCCTCACACTCACGCTGCGCCGCCGCCTCGGTGCAACGCCCGCCGCGCGCCCCGTTGAAATACCGTCCGCAACCAATCAGCGCGCGGCTCCACCGGACCGCCCGCGCGAGGCACGCCGGGAGTTGTAGTCGGCGCCAAGGCACCGCGCATGCGCACAGCGCCCCGGGACCGCGCATGCGCACAGCGCCCCGGGACCGCGCATGCGCACAGCGCCCCGGGACCGCGCATGCGCACGGCTCGCAGCCCCTCCCCAGCGTTTGCAAGCACTTCCCAGCCCCAGGACCCCCGGAGCTCACAGCACCCGACCACACCATTTTCCAGCCCCCTGGGAGCCCCACTCTCAAGTCCCGCCAGGACCCACAGCCCCACTCCCCAGCTCTTGGGGGACCTTGATCTCGATGGTCCGGGAGTCCTCCAGGTGTACTCTCTGGTCTGGACGTCCGTCTCTATGGTCCGGGAGTCCTCCAGGTGTACTCTCTAGGCCGGACTTTGCTCTCTATGGTCCGGCAGTCCTCCAGGGGTACTCTCTGGTCCAGACTTCGCTCTCTATGGTCCGGCAGTCCTCCAGGTGTACTCTCTGGTCCAGACTTCGCTCTCTATGGTCCGGCAGTCCTCCAGGGGTACTCTCTAGGCCGGACTTTGCTCTCTATGGTCCGGCAGTCCTCCAGGGGTACTCTCTAGGCCGGACTTTGCTCTCTATGGTCCGGCAGTCCTCCAGGGGTACTCTCTAGGCCGGACTTTGCTCTCTATGGTCCGGCAGTCCTCCAGGGGTACTCTCTAGGCCGGACTTTGCTCTCTATGGTCCGGCAGTCCTCCAGGGGTACTCTCTAGGCCGGACTTTGCTCTCTATGGTCCGGCAGTCCTCCAGGGGTACTCTCTAGGCCGGACTTTGCTCTCTATGGTCCGGAAGTTCCCCACGTGCACTCTCCGCTCCGGACGACCGTCTCGATGGTCCAGAAGTCCTCCAGCTGTACTCTCTAGGCCGGACATTTTCCTCTATGGTGCGGAAGTCCCCCGGGTACCTTCTATGCGTCTGGACCTCCGTCTCTATGGTCCGGAAGTCCTCCAGGTGTACTCTCTGGTCCGGGAGTCCGCCATCTCTATGGTCCGGGAGTCCTCCAGCTATACTCTCTGGTCTGGTCTCTATGGTCCGGCAGTCCTCCAGCCCCTCTCCCCGACCCCCTAGGGCTCGCAGCCCCCCCCAGCCCCACTCCCCGGCCCCCCCGGGATGCACAGCCCCACTCCTCGGCCCCCTCGGGGGTCCGCAGCCCCCCCCAGTCCCCCTCCCCAGATGCTCACAGGGGGAAAGGAACGGCTCGGCCTCAAGCTCTGCGGGCTGCCTGTGGCCCCTGCAGAGCCCACGATCCTCGGCAGCCCACACGCGGGGCGACGCTCACAGCCCGAGAAGGAGTCACAGGGAGCCGCCGCTCCTGCCACAACCCTCCTTCCCAGCCTGCTGCTGGAGCACAAGGCACTTGAAAGCAGCAGGAAAGAACAAGGAGGGCCTCGCAAGATGGCAGGAATAACGCGGGGAGCCTAAAGCGTTTAGCCAGGCAGGGCTTGCCACTCACCTTGTGCCGGGGTTGAATCCCAGCCGGCAACTCAGCACCACACAACCGCTCCCTCGCTGCCCCCTCAGCGGGAGGGGGGAGAGAATTGGAAGGGCAAAAGTGAAAACACCCCACTCGTAAGGAAAAGGGGGGAAAAAAAAAAACCCCAAACAACAGAGAGAAAAACCCCAGACAGACAAGCGGTACAAACGAAAACAAGGGCTCGCCGCCAACCGCCCGATGCCCGCCCAGCCAGCCGCAGCCCAGCAGCGGCCCCCCCCGCCGACCTCCCCCCCGAGTTTTATTTCCTGACGTCATAGGGTCTGGAACACCCCCTGGGTCCGCCGGGGTCAGCTCTCCCAGCGGTGCCCCCTCCCAGGCCCTCGCGCACCCCCAGCCCGCTCGCCGGCAGGGCGGGGCGAGGAGCAGCACAGCCCCCGGCGCCGTGCAAGCGCTGCGCAGCGGGAACTCACGCAGCCCCGCGTCACCGACGCCGTTCTCAGCACAAACCCAAAACGCAGGAGGAGGGAGAGCGGGGTGGGAGTGGGGGGCGGGGGAGCGGGAGGGGGGTGCCAGAGTTTGGGCGGGGGGCAACGGGCAGGTTGGCGGGGCAGGCAGCACCCCAGGGGTCCGGGCCCCTCAAATGGCTGCTGTTTCACCCCAAAGCTTCCCCAAATCGGGGGTTTTTTTGCTTTTGTATAATATCAAAGCTGGGGTTTTTTCCTTTTCCAAAATATTCCACTTGGAGGTTTTTCAACGCTTTTTCACAACAAAACTTGGTGATTTTTGCTTTTTCGTTTTGTGCATGAAAATGGGGTTTTTTTTGCTTTCCGGCTGCCCAAATCCTGGTGGATTTGGCTTTCCCGGGAGCTCCAAGTTGGGTATTTTTCCCCCAAAAATGCGGGTTTTCTTTTTCCCCACCCCTTGCAGGCCCCGAATTAGGGGTTTTGTGGTGTTTTTAGGCCACGGCGGCAGGTCCCGCTCCGTGTGCACGGCCCTGCAGGGGAAAGTCCCTGTTGGGGGGACCGGCCCCCAATCAGGATGGGAAAAGACGGAAAAAGAGAACAGGGAAGAGGCAGCTTTTGAAAGCGCTTTTGGATCTTCAACAGAGAGGTGTTTCGGGGGGGTGGGGGGGTGAAGAGTTTTTAAATCCTTTCTATAAACAGGGTTTCTTTGCATTTTAAAAACCTTATCTATCATAGACGTTTACGCTTAACGTATTTACACATACCTCTCTCTATATATATTTAGTGAATATATTTATGTTTCACTTATACCCCCCAATTTCCCACTCATTATATAGAATACCTGCTCAGACTAGATATCTGTCGACTTACATATTTTGACACTTAAATGTCTTTATAGACTTCTCTATTTACACTTACGTATATTTACACTTATCTCTTTATAGACTTAGATTTTAGACTTAGATATCTATTTGCACTTATAGATCATCTCTTAGATTACATATAATGCCTATTTAGGCTCTCTATGTAACACGTAGTAAGTGTAGACAGCGGTATCTATTCAGACTTTTTTCTATTTTCAATTCCTTCATACATGAAATATATCATCCCTTTTGCGTTTGGAAGTGCTTTCTTTTTTAATTTATATAGACGGGAGTTCTTTTTGTATTTTAAAACCCTATATACGTCTTCCGGATTTTTTTATGCTCTAAAATCCTTTAGATAATAGGGCGGATATAGGTTCCTATTTTGAAATCCTTGTATACATATAAAGGAATATTATTTTTCAATATATAGAACAAGGAGAGATTTTTCTCTATTTCGAGGCCTCACAGATAGATTTAGAGTTTTTAAAAATTTTTGAACCCCCCCAGGAATTATCAGGCACTTTTGGGCTGTGACCCCCTTTGTGGGGGGGGGGGGACCCCCCATTCCCCACTCACCTGCTCCTCCACGGCATCATCAGCCCGCCGGTGATGTTGGGGTGCCCCAAATGACATCATCACCCCTCCAGGCCCCCAACCCCCCCTTTTTATTCAGCCCCCAAAAAGGCACAACATGAGGGAAACGGCCCCAACCGGCAGCTCGTTACTTTAATAATGCCGTTGGCGTATGTACGCACGCACCCCCGCCAAAAAGGGGGGCTCTGCTAGAAAGATAAAGGAGGGGCGGCCCCCCCAAACGCTTGCAGCCCCCCCTCAGCCCCCGTCCCGCAGGCTGCCAGCCGGCCCCTTACCCTCAGCACGCCCAACGACCGGCAGGCAAACCCGGGCCGGGGGTCTCTCCTGAGCACCACGGGACGCTTACAGCGCGGCATCTGAAAAACAAAAATCCCAACGGATATATTTCAGCACGTTAAAAAAAACAGCACCGAAGGCAGCAGAGGAATTCGGTCAGGACAAGGGAGAGGGCAGCAGTCGAGCTAAAGGAGGGTGCCAGGCAAACGGGTCAGCTCGAAATACAACGCGGCCTTTAAAAGCTCGAGCGATTCGAACGCTTAAAATCCGCGTGAGGACTAATTGACGCGATTCTGAACGCGTCCTTCGCAGAGAAGTAAACGCTCTCGCTGGTGTCGGAAAACGCCTCGTCCCTTCCTTACAGCACCGCTGCCGGGAGATAACCCCGTGAGGCTGCAGGACAAGGGCGCGCCGTAATCGGCATCTACGCTCACGGATCCGCCGCCACAGCTCCAGCCCTGGCGCTGCTGCTGCTGCTGCTGCTGCTGCTGCGCATCTCGCTCGCTTGGCCGATAAAGCTGAAAGCGAAGCGTAAAACTTTGAAGAGTAAAATGAAAAAGAAAGAACAAATCTCAGCAATTCATTTTATGCTAAAAAGGCGTGCGTACGCTTACAGACGTACAACGAGAAGGCTTATACTATAAAAATATTTGATTTTCCTTTTGCGTTAATTGAAATTGCGTAGCTGTGAATTCATACCGTTAAATTATCTACCTCCAAACTACACAGCTATCGTTTGACCAGGGGTTTTGCGTGCGTCACATGACTAGGAGGGACGCCTGGCCAGCTGCGCCGAGACCGATGCTACCCAACTGCCGGGGAAACGCGCCACTGAAAGCGAGACAGAAATAAAGGACTTCAGAGCGCTCTGCCAAAAGATCGGGAAAAAAACCCGATCAGTTGCCTCTCTTTTTAAACGTTTAGAGCAACTACCTAACTGCTTAAGCACACCTAATAAATTATACGCTACAGCTCTTTGGCAGTTGCAGTTTAAACAACGCAAGCCAGTTTGGGAGTTATACAATTTTAACTTTCTTTTTAAAATTTCGTTTACGATAGAAAAATCAGTGAGATAAGAGATCTCCCATACGGTTTTACCTTTTTTTTGGGGGGGGGTGGGGGGGGGCAGGCGGTGGGGAATATCAAATCCCCGGTGCTGCAATACATCAGGCTACCAAAAAGGACCGGCAAGTTTGCTAACGCTGTTGGCCGTACCCGAGCGTGCGGAGGAACGCGTCTTTACGATCTCTCGACCGTTACACCCGAGAACCAAAGATCAGCCGTACGTCGACTATCGGAAGACGTGCTGCGCTTGGGTCTGTGCAAGGAAATCGACCTACCCCTTTTTTTTTTTTTTCCAGAGAGAGCGCGAAAAGTCTCCTTGCGGATGACTTCTACTGCCGAGCACGTCATCTCCGAAGATCCATTCTGATGGGAAGTTCGTAAAAGGCAACTCCTTTGAACGAGAAAGATTTCCATTCTGGAAAATCTCTTTCCAACCAAAGTCAAAATTACGCGCTGCAGGTTAGGAAAAAGGACGCGATAGAAGCAGTAACTCACCAAAACCACATCAGGACTCTCTGTCGCTAGTTACGAGGCTGCTACCGCTTCTCGGGAAAGCCTGGAAAGCGCACCGAAGCGACACCGATTTGTCCCGTGTTGTCCACGCCTCTTCTTTGACCTTGATTGCTTTTAGCACAGATGTTAGCATCTCAGTAAGGTGTTCGAGTGCTCCTGTAAGGCATTTTAAAAACTGACTGACTGAAAAAGCATAAAGCTTTTATCGTGAAAACAAAGCCTGTTTCTCCCGAACATCCCAACTCTTACAAACGGTTCCTTTCCTCTTCTAGTCCGACGTTATTTTCACAGCACCCTTTCCTAGCAAGCGCACAGAAACAGAAGAGCATGCTTGCAGGAAGAGAAAACAGACGGAGGGAAGCAAGCTTTGCAGAGGCGTACCACGCTCCAGAACAGACCTCCTTTATTTTTAGTATTTGCGTTAAAATATTTCACGTTAAAAAATCACATAGAAGGAGAGCTGCCACGTTTCTCGTGTTAACTGTAAAGGCCGTGCTACAAGCACCTTAGGAAAAACGCAGACACATGTCACAGGCCTACCTTGTACTTGCAGACCACTAGGGATCCTTTCCACCTGTCTCGTACTTTCACGGCAGTTGACGTTCCGCTGAGAGGAAAGGAAAAAAAAAACAAACAACGTTTAGCACAAAGCTTCCTCTTCTGTGAAGGCTACAGCTGAGTGGAGGAGAAAGTATTTGGCATCGTCTTTGGTGCGGTTGTTGAGACAGGCCACTAGAGCTTCTGCACGTTTCAGACAACCGTGCCTTTTTTTTGGCTCATTAGCAGCTTTAGTTTTGCTAGAACTCACTTGCCTAGAAAGAGGAGTGACAGAGAAGGAAAAGAGAGGTCAGGCAGCAAGAGAGCTCTGCAGGCTGCCACCAGTCAACGTCGCACTCTTAAGGAAAAACAAACAACCAACCAAACAACCAAACAAAAAAAAAAAACAAACAAAAAAACCCCAAAACACACAAACACAAAAAAACTCACAAAACCCAACAACAAAACAAAACTTTGACGTCGTACCTTTCTTTCCTTTTGGAGCTCGTCCCTGTCTCAGCTGATCGTCTCGTCAGAGCACGAAGTGCAGATGATCCGTATCCCGATGACATCTGCACGCGATGAACACGTGTTCAGAAATAGTCCAGATCTGTAAGACTGGTGTCATTTGTGTGGTTCCAAGCATCATAACTCCATTTTACTGACCAATGCATTTGTGAGGAAACTAAGTAGCTTTTAAACGTAGCCTCTCCTTGGGGAGAAAAATGCGTTAGGGAGCGAAAAAAAGGATGATTCAGAGCTCCCAACCATGACGGAGCAGCGGGAAAACTAATGAAAGCGAAGACCAACAGCAGCAACGCGAAGCGGCATTTGGCTTTAATTCTGATCACGTACTTAAGCGGCTCGCCAAGTCTATGCCTCGATCCTATGAATGACTAGCCCTTTTTTGGAAGGACCAACTTTTTTCCTTCAAAGTCCTAGATTGAAGACTCCGCTGAACAGAATGTGGATGGAGCCACAGGACAACATGCCATCAACACTCTAATGAAAAAAAAAATCAAGTAAAAATCAAGTTGAAGTATCAGTTTCCATCGTGTCTCGTTCATTACGTTTCTAGTAGTACCTGGGTGCTCCAAAATTCACTATCCTGACACCACGTAGTACTACAAATTACAATTACGCGTGTAAAAATAAAAGGCTATTTCCAACCTGCCCGTAAAATCAGTACGAACAAACAGAAGAGAAACACTTGACCCTAAAGAAGGTCACAGGCAGCTCTTAATTTATCGTAGGCGAAAACTCATTCTTTTCCCTGAAAGGAAAACGCTCGTAACTACCCAGGGACCGAGGCAGGAACGAGGCACGCGCGCTCTGTTAACGGCAACTGTTCGTCAGCTTTTCTGCACCGGCACAAATTTGCCTTTTCCCTGGGTTTGACGCGGAGCACCTGCAGCGTCCTTGAACGCGCCAATGTTTCTCCCCGCTCCCCCGGCCCCACACGTGCCGTTACCTGAGCAGCAAGCGGCGTCAACCGCGCAGGATTTTCCTCGCGTGACGCAGAAGGTGACGCTGGGAAAAGAGGAGGCACAAAATGAACCTGTTTGTCACACCCAGCCAACGGTGAAAACCCAGGGAAGGATTCTGCCGTGCGGGGCCGGGCTGTGCACCCCCGGAGCTCCAGCCGGCCGGTTTCGCTCCCCTTTGCCGGGTACCGGGGAGACACCGCCGCCTCGTGCTGCCGCCTGCCCCCCGGGGAGAGCCGGGGGACCCCCACCTCACTTCAGCCCTCGGGAACGGGGCTGAAAGGTCCGATCCCGGTGCCGGGGGAGCAGAGGCGAGCTGGCTGGGACCAGCTTTTGCTCCTGGAACAGCCCTGGGGTGGACCTGTCCCTCCCCTTCAAACGCTCCAGCAGTTTCGGGGGCAGAAGGCCGTTTCTAAGCCCTCTCTCCAGCAGCTCCTCCCTCGACTCGGCCCGCGAAGCCCCCAGTCTGCCTGCAGGGAGGGCTGGGGGGTCCCCGGCCCCACGGGGCGACAGTGGGGACTCGCAGGGAGGATCTGTTTGCACAAAGCGCCCCCCCCCCCTCCCGCCCCGGCCCGGCCCACTGCGCGGCCCCCCTAGGGCACGCAGCCCCCCCCCCAACTCCCCACTCCCCAGATGCTCACAGGCCCTCCCCCGCCTGGAGCCCCCCCCAGCCCCTGTCCCCGGAGCCTGCAGAACCGCCCCCCCCGCCGCCGCCACAGCCCGGCTCCCCGGGCCCGCGGCTCCTCACACTCACGCTGCGCCGCCGCCTCGGTGCAAAGCCCGCCGCGCGCCCCGTTGAAATACCGTCCGCAACCAATCAGCGCGCGGCTCCACCGGACCGCCCGCGCGAGGCACGCCGGGAGTTGTAGTCGGCGCCCCGGGACCGCGCATGCGCACGGCGCCCCGTGGAAATACCGTCCGCAACCAATCAGCGCGCGGCTCCACCGGACCGCCCGCGCGAGGCACGCCGGGAGTTGTAGTCGGCGCCAAGGCACCGCGCATGCGCACAGCGCCCCCGGGACCGCGCATGCGCACAGCGCCCCGGGACCGCGCATGCGCACAGCGCCCCGGGACCGCGCATGCGCACAGCGCCCCGGGACCGCGCATGCGCACAGCGCCCCGGGACCGCGCATGCGCACGGCTCGCAGCCCCTCCCCAGCGTTTGCAAGCACTTCCCAGCCCCAGGACCCCCGGAGCTCACAGCACCCGACCACACCATTTTCCAGCCCCCTGGGAGCCCCACTCTCAAGTCCCGCCAGGACCCACAGCCCCACTCCCCAGCTCTTGGGGGACCTTGATCTCGATGGTCCGGGAGTCCTCCAGGTGTACTCTCTGGTCTGGACGTCCGTCTCTATGGTCCGGGAGTCCTCCAGGTGTACTCTCTAGGCCAGACTTCGCTCTCTATGGTCCGGCAGTCCTCCAGGGGTACTCTCTGGTCCAGACTTTGCTCTCTATGGTCCGGCAGTCCTCCAGGGGTACTCTCTAGGCCGGACTTTGCTCTCTATGGTCCGGCAGTCCTCCAGGTGTACTCTCTGGTCCAGACTTCGCTCTCTATGGTCCGGCAGTCCTCCAGGGGTACTCTCTGGTCCAGACTTTGCTCTCTATGGTCCGGCAGTCCTCCAGGGGTACTCTCTAGGCCGGACTTTGCTCTCTATGGTCCGGCAGTCCTCCAGGGGTACTCTCTAGGCCGGACTTTGCTCTCTATGGTCCGGCAGTCCTCCAGGGGTACTCTCTAGGCCGGACTTTGCTCTCTATGGTCCGGCAGTCCTCCAGGGGTACTCTCTAGGCCGGACTTTGCTCTCTATGGTCCGGCAGTCCTCCAGGGGTACTCTCTACGCCGGACTTTGCTCTCTATGGTCCGGCAGTCCTCCAGGGGTACTCTCTACGCCGGACTTTGCTCTCTATGGTCCGGAAGGTCCCCACGTGCACTCTCCGCTCCGGACGACCGTCTCGATGGTCCAGAAGTCCTCCAGCTGTACTCTCTAGGCCGGACATTTTCCTCTATGGTGCGGAAGTCCCCCGGGTACATTCTATGCGTCTGGACCTCCGTCTCTATGGTCCGGAAGTCCTCCAGGTGTACTCTCTGGTCCGGGAGTCCGCCATCTCTATGGTCCGGGAGTCCTCCAGCTATACTCTCTGGTCTGGTCTCTATGGTCCGGCAGTCCTCCAGCCCCTCTCCCCGACCCCCTAGGGCTCGCAGCCCCCCCCAGCCCCACTCCCCGGCCCCCCCGGGATGCACAGCCCCACTCCTCGGCCCCCTCGGGGGTCCGCAGCCCCCCCCAGTCCCCCTCCCCAGATGCTCACAGGGGGAAAGGAACGGCTCGGCCTCAAGCTCTGCGGGCTGCCTGTGGCCCCTGCAGAGCCCACGATCCTCGGCAGCCCACACGCGGGGCGACGCTCACAGCCCGAGAAGGAGTCACAGGGAGCCGCCGCTCCTGCCACAACCCTCCTTCCCAGCCTGCTGCTGGAGCACAAGGCACTTGAAAGCAGCAGGAAAGAACAAGGAGGGCCTCGCAAGATGGCAGGAATAACGCGGGGAGCCTAAAGCGTTTAGCCAGGCAGGGCTTGCCACTCACCTTGTGCCGGGGTTGAATCCCAGCCGGCAACTCAGCACCACACAACCGCTCCCTCGCTGCCCCCTCAGCGGGAGGGGGGAGAGAATTGGAAGGGCAAAAGTGAAAACACCCCACTCGTAAGGAAAAGGGGGGAAAAAAAAAAACCCCAAACAACAGAGAGAAAAACCCCAGACAGACAAGCGGTACAAACGAAAACAACGGCTCGCCGCCAACCGCCCGATGCCCGCCCAGCCAGCCGCAGCCCAGCAGCGGCCCCCCCCGCCGACCTCCCCCCCGAGTTTTATTTCCTGACGTCATAGGGTCTGGAACACCCCCTGGGTCCGCCGGGGTCAGCTCTCCCAGCGGTGCCCCCTCCCAGGCCCTCGCGCACCCCCAGCCCGCTCGCCGGCAGGGCGGGGCGAGGAGCAGCACAGCCCCCGGCGCCGTGCAAGCGCTGCGCAGCGGGAACTCACGCAGCCCCGCGTCACCGACGCCGTTCTCAGCACAAACCCAAAACGCAGGAGGAGGGAGAGCGGGGTGGGAGTGGGGGGCGGGGGAGCGGGAGGGGGGTGCCAGAGTTTGGGCAGGGGGCAACGGGCAGGTTGGCGGGGCAGGCAGCACCCCAGGGGTCCGGGCCCCTCAAATGGCTGCTGTTTCACCCCAAAGCTTCCCCAAATCGGGGGTTTTTTTGCTTTTGTATAATATCAAAGCTGGGGTTTTTTCCTTTTCCAAAATATTCCACTTGGAGGTTTTTCAACGCTTTTTCACAACAAAACTTGGTGATTTTTGCTTTTTCGTTTTGTGCATGAAAATGGGGTTTTTTTTGCTTTCCGGCTGCCCAAATCCTGGTGGATTTGGCTTTCCCGGGAGCTCCAAGTTGGGTATTTTTCCCCCAAAAATGCGGGTTTTCTTTTTCCCCACCCCTTGCAGGCCCCGAATTAGGGGTTTTGTGGTGTTTTTAGGCCACGGCGGCAGGTCCCGCTCCGTGTGCACGGCCCTGCAGGGGAAAGTCCCTGTTGGGGGGACCGGCCCCCAATCAGGATGGGAAAAGACGGAAAAAGAGAACAGGGAAGAGGCAGCTTTTGAAAGCGCTTTTGGATCTTCAACAGAGAGGTGTTTCGGGGGGGTGGGGGGGTGAAGAGTTTTTAAATCCTTTCTATAAACAGGGTTTCTTTGCATTTTAAAAACCTTATCTATCATAGACGTTTACGCTTAACGTATTTACACATACCTCTCTCTATATATATTTAGTGAATATATTTATGTTTCACTTATACCCCCCAATTTCCCACTCATTATATAGAATACCTGCTCAGACTAGATATCTGTCGACTTACATATTTTGACACTTAAATGTCTTTATAGACTTCTCTATTTACACTTACGTATATTTACACTTATCTCTTTATAGACTTAGATTTTAGACTTAGATATCTATTTGCACTTATAGATCATCTCTTAGATTACATATAATGCCTATTTAGGCTCTCTATGTAACACGTAGTAAGTGTAGACAGCGGTATCTATTCAGACTTTTTTCTATTTTCAATTCCTTCATACATGAAATATATCATCCCTTTTGCGTTTGGAAGTGCTTTCTTTTTTAATTTATATAGACGGGAGTTCTTTTTGTATTTTAAAACCCTATATACGTCTTCCGGATTTTTTTATGCTCTAAAATCCTTTAGATAATAGGGCGGATATAGGTTCCTATTTTGAAATCCTTGTATACATATAAAGGAATATTATTTTTCAATATATAGAACAAGGAGAGATTTTTCTCTATTTCGAGGCCTCACAGATAGATTTAGAGTTTTTAAAAATTTTTGAACCCCCCCAGGAATTATCAGGCACTTTTGGGCTGTGACCCCCTTTGTGGGGGGGGGGGGACCCCCCATGACCCCCCATTCCCCACTCACCTGCTCCTCCACGGCATCATCAGCCCGCCGGTGATGTTGGGGTGCCCCAAATGACATCATCACCCCTCCAGGCCCCCAACCCCCCCTTTTTATTCAGCCCCCAAAAAGGCACAACATGAGGGAAACGGCCCCAACCGGCAGCTCGTTACTTTAATAATGCCGTTGGCGTATGTACGCACGCACCCCCGCCAAAAAGGGGGGCTCTGCTAGAAAGATAAAGGAGGGGCAGCCCCCCCAAACGCTTGCAGCCCCCCCTCAGCCCCCGTCCCGCAGGCTGGCAGCCGGCCCCTTACCCTCAGCACGCCCAACGACCGGCAGGCAAACCCGGGCCGGGGGTCTCTCCTGAGCACCACGGGACGCTTACAGCGCGGCATCTGAAAAACAAAAATCCCAACGGATATATTTCAGCACGTTAAAAAAAACAGCACCGAAGGCAGCAGAGGAATTCGGTCAGGACAAGGGAGAGGGCAGCAGTCGAGCTAAAGGAGGGTGCCAGGCAAACGGGTCAGCTCGAAATACAACGCGGCCTTTAAAAGCTCGAGCGATTCGAACGCTTAAAATCCGCGTGAGGACTAATTGACGCGATTCTGAACGCGTCCTTCGCAGAGAAGTAAACGCTCTCGCTGGTGTCGGAAAACGCCTCGTCCCTTCCTTACAGCACCGCTGCCGGGAGATAACCCCGTGAGGCTGCAGGACAAGGGCGCGCCGTAATCGGCATCTACGCTCACGGATCCGCCGCCACAGCTCCAGCCCTGGCGCTGCTGCTGCTGCTGCTGCTGCGCATCTCGCTCGCTTGGCCGATAAAGCTGAAAGCGAAGCGTAAAACTTTGAAGAGTAAAATGAAAAAGAAAGAACAAATCTCAGCAATTCATTTTATGCTAAAAAGGCGTGCGTACGCTTACAGACGTACAACGAGAAGGCTTATACTATAAAAATATTTGATTTTCCTTTTGCGTTAATTGAAATTGCGTAGCTGTGAATTCATACCGTTAAATTATCTACCTCCAAACTACACAGCTATCGTTTGACCAGGGGTTTTGCGTGCGTCACATGACTAGGAGGGACGCCTGGCCAGCTGCGCCGAGACCGATGCTACCCAACTGCCGGGGAAACGCGCCACTGAAAGCGAGACAGAAATAAAGGACTTCAGAGCGCTCTGCCAAAAGATCGGGAAAAAAACCCCATCAGTTGCCTCTCTTTTTAAACGTTTAGAGCAACTACCTAACTGCTTAAGCACACCTAATAAATTATACGCTACAGCTCTTTGGCAGTTGCAGTTTAAACAACGCAAGCCAGTTTGGGAGTTATACAATTTTAACTTTCTTTTTAAAATTTCGTTTACGATAGAAAAATCAGTGAGATAAGAGATCTCCCATACGGTTTTACCTTTTTTTTGGGGGGGGGTGGGGGGGGGCAGGCGGTGGGGAATATCAAATCCCCGGTGCTGCAATACATCAGGCTACCAAAAAGGACCGGCAAGTTTGCTAACGCTGTTGGCCGTACCCGAGCGTGCGGAGGAACGCGTCTTTACGATCTCTCGACCGTTACACCCGAGAACCAAAGATCAGCCGTACGTCGACTATCGGAAGACGTGCTGCGCTTGGGTCTGTGCAAGGAAATCGACCTACCCCTTTTTTTTTTTTTTCCAGAGAGAGCGCGAAAAGTCTCCTTGCGGATGACTTCTACTGCCGAGCACGTCATCTCCGAAGATCCATTCTGATGGGAAGTTCGTAAAAGGCAACTCCTTTGAACGAGAAAGATTTCCATTCTGGAAAATCTCTTTCCAACCAAAGTCAAAATTACGCGCTGCAGGTTAGGAAAAAGGACGCGATAGAAGCAGTAACTCACCAAAACCACATCAGGACTCTCTGTCGCTAGTTACGAGGCTGCTACCGCTTCTCGGGAAAGCCTGGAAAGCGCACCGAAGCGACACCGATTTGTCCCGTGTTGTCCACGCCTCTTCTTTGACCTTGATTGCTTTTAGCACAGATGTTAGCATCTCAGTAAGGTGTTCGAGTGCTCCTGTAAGGCATTTTAAAAACTGACTGACTGAAAAAGCATAAAGCTTTTATCGTGAAAACAAAGCCTGTTTCTCCCGAACATCCCAACTCTTACAAACGGTTCCTTTCCTCTTCTAGTCCGACGTTATTTTCACAGCACCCTTTCCTAGCAAGCGCACAGAAACAGAAGAGCATGCTTGCAGGAAGAGAAAACAGACGGAGGGAAGCAAGCTTTGCAGAGGCGTACCACGCTCCAGAACAGACCTCCTTTATTTTTAGTATTTGCGTTAAAATATTTCACGTTAAAAAATCACATAGAAGGAGAGCTGCCACGTTTCTCGTGTTAACTGTAAAGGCCGTGCTACAAGCACCTTAGGAAAAACGCAGACACATGTCACAGGCCTACCTTGTACTTGCAGACCACTAGGGATCCTTTCCACCTGTCTCGTACTTTCACGGCAGTTGACGTTCCGCTGAGAGGAAAGGAAAAAAAAAACAAACAACGTTTAGCACAAAGCTTCCTCTTCTGTGAAGGCTACAGCTGAGTGGAGGAGAAAGTATTTGGCATCGCCTTTGGTGCGGTTGTTGAGACAGGCCACTAGAGCTTCTGCACGTTTCAGACAACCGTGCCTTTTTTTTGGCTCATTAGCAGCTTTAGTTTTGCTAGAACTCACTTGCCTAGAAAGAGGAGTGACAGAGAAGGAAAAGAGAGGTCAGGCAGCAAGAGAGCTCTGCAGGCTGCCACCAGTCAACGTCGCACTCTTAAGGAAAAACAAACAACCAACCAAACAACCAAACAAAAAAAAAAAACAAACAAAAAAAACCCCAAAACACACAAACACAAAAAAACTCACAAAACCCAACAACAAAACAAAACTTTGACGTCGTACCTTTCTTTCCTTTTGGAGCTCGTCCCTGTCTCAGCTGATCGTCTCGTCAGAGCACGAAGTGCAGATGATCCGTATCCCGATGACATCTGCACGCGATGAACACGTGTTCAGAAATAGTCCAGATCTGTAAGACTGGTGTCATTTGTGTGGTTCCAAGCATCATAACTCCATTTTACTGACCAATGCATTTGTGAGGAAACTAAGTAGCTTTTAAACGTAGCCTCTCCTTGGGGAGAAAAATGCGTTAGGGAGCGAAAAAAAGGATGATTCAGAGCTCCCAACCATGACGGAGCAGCGGGAAAACTAATGAAAGCGAAGACCAACAGCAGCAACGCGAAGCGGCATTTGGCTTTAATTCTGATCACGTACTTAAGCGGCTCGCCAAGTCTATGCCTCGATCCTATGAATGACTAGCCCTTTTTTGGAAGGACCAACTTTTTTCCTTCAAAGTCCTAGATTGAAGACTCCGCTGAACAGAATGTGGATGGAGCCACAGGACAACATGCCATCAACACTCTAATGAAAAAAAAAATCAAGTAAAAATCAAGTTGAAGTATCAGTTTCCATCGTGTCTCGTTCATTACGTTTCTAGTAGTACCTGGGTGCTCCAAAATTCACTATCCTGACACCACGTAGTACTACAAATTACAATTACGCGTGTAAAAATAAAAGGCTATTTCCAACCTGCCCGTAAAATCAGTACGAACAAACAGAAGAGAAACACTTGACCCTAAAGAAGGTCACAGGCAGCTCTTAATTTATCGTAGGCGAAAACTCATTCTTTTCCCTGAAAGGAAAACGCTCGTAACTACCCAGGGACCGAGGCAGGAACGAGGCACGCGCGCTCTGTTAACGGCAACTGTTCGTCAGCTTTTCTGCACCGGCACAAATTTGCCTTTTCCCTGGGTTTGACGCGGAGCACCTGCAGCGTCCTTGAACGCGCCAATGTTTCTCCCCGCTCCCCCGGCCCCACACGTGCCGTTACCTGAGCAGCAAGCGGCGTCAACCGCGCAGGATTTTCCTCGCGTGACGCAGAAGGTGACGCTGGGAAAAGAGGAGGCACAAAATGAACCTGTTTGTCACACCCAGCCAACGGTGAAAACCCAGGGAAGGATTCTGCCGTGCGGGGCCGGGCTGTGCACCCCCGGAGCTCCAGCCGGCCGGTTTCGCTCCCCTTTGCCGGGTACCGGGGAGACACCGCCGCCTCGTGCTGCCGCCTGCCCCCCGGGGAGAGCCGGGGGACCCCCACCTCACTTCAGCCCTCGGGAACGGGGCTGAAAGGTCCGATCCCGGTGCCGGGGGAGCAGAGGCGAGCTGGCTGGGACCAGCTTTTGCTCCTGGAACAGCCCTGGGGTGGACCTGTCCCTCCCCTTCAAACGCTCCAGCAGTTTCGGGGGCAGAAGGCCGTTTCTAAGCCCTCTCTCCAGCAGCTCCTCCCTCGACTCGGCCCGCGAAGCCCCCAGTCTGCCTGCAGGGAGGGCTGGGGGGTCCCCGGCCCCACGGGGCGACAGTGGGGACTCGCAGGGAGGATCTGTTTGCACAAAGCGCCCCCCCCCCCTCCCGCCCCGGCCCGGCCCACTGCGCGGCCCCCCTAGGGCACGCAGCCCCCCCCCCAACTCCCCACTCCCCAGATGCTCACAGGCCCTCCCCCGCCTGGAGCCCCCCCCAGCCCCTGTCCCCGGAGCCTGCAGAACCGCCCCCCCCGCCGCCGCCACAGCCCGGCTCCCCGGGCCCGCGGCTCCTCACACTCACGCTGCGCCGCCGCCTCGGTGCAAAGCCCGCCGCGCGCCCCGTTGAAATACCGTCCGCAACCAATCAGCGCGCGGCTCCACCGGACCGCCCGCGCGAGGCACGCCGGGAGTTGTAGTCGGCGCCCCGGGACCGCGCATGCGCACGGCGCCCCGTGGAAATACCGTCCGCAACCAATCAGCGCGCGGCTCCACCGGACCGCCCGCGCGAGGCACGCCGGGAGTTGTAGTCGGCGCCAAGGCACCGCGCATGCGCACAGCGCCCCGGGACCGCGCATGCGCACGGCTCGCAGCCCCTCCCCAGCGTTTGCAAGCACTTCCCAGCCCCAGGACCCCCGGAGCTCACAGCACCCGACCACACCATTTTCCAGCCCCCTGGGAGCCCCACTCTCAAGTCCCGCCAGGACCCACAGCCCCACTCCCCAGCTCTTGGGGGACCTTGATCTCGATGGTCCGGGAGTCCTCCAGGTGTACTCTCTGGTCTGGACGTCCGTCTCTATGGTCCGGCAGTCCTCCAGGTGTACTCTCTGGTCCAGACTTCGCTCTCTATGGTCCGGCAGTCCTCCAGGGGTACTCTCTGGTCCAGACTTTGCTCTCTATGGTCCGGCAGTCCTCCAGGGGTACTCTCTAGGCCGGACTTTGCTCTCTATGGTCCGGCAGTCCTCCAGGGGTACTCTCTACGCCGGACTTTGCTCTCTATGGTCCGGAAGGTCCCCACGTGCACTCTCCGCTCCGGACGACCGTCTCGATGGTCCAGAAGTCCTCCAGCTGTACTCTCTAGGCCGGACATTTTCCTCTATGGTGCGGAAGTCCCCCGGGTACATTCTATGCGTCTGGACCTCCGTCTCTATGGTCCGGAAGTCCTCCAGGTGTACTCTCTGGTCCGGGAGTCCGCCATCTCTATGGTCCGGGAGTCCTCCAGCTATACTCTCTGGTCTGGTCTCTATGGTCCGGCAGTCCTCCAGCCCCTCTCCCCGACCCCCTAGGGCTCGCAGCCCCCCCCAGCCCCACTCCCCGGCCCCCCCGGGATGCACAGCCCCACTCCTCGGCCCCCTCGGGGGTCCGCAGCCCCCCCCAGTCCCCCTCCCCAGATGCTCACAGGGGGAAAGGAACGGCTCGGCCTCAAGCTCTGCGGGCTGCCTGTGGCCCCTGCAGAGCCCACGATCCTCGGCAGCCCACACGCGGGGCGACGCTCACAGCCCGAGAAGGAGTCACAGGGAGCCGCCGCTCCTGCCACAACCCTCCTTCCCAGCCTGCTGCTGGAGCACAAGGCACTTGAAAGCAGCAGGAAAGAACAAGGAGGGCCTCGCAAGATGGCAGGAATAACGCGGGGAGCCTAAAGCGTTTAGCCAGGCAGGGCTTGCCACTCACCTTGTGCCGGGGTTGAATCCCAGCCGGCAACTCAGCACCACACAACCGCTCCCTCGCTGCCCCCTCAGCGGGAGGGGGGAGAGAATTGGAAGGGCAAAAGTGAAAACACCCCACTCGTAAGGAAAAGGGGGGAAAAAAAAAAACCCCAAACAACAGAGAGAAAAACCCCAGACAGACAAGCGGTACAAACGAAAACAACGGCTCGCCGCCAACCGCCCGATGCCCGCCCAGCCAGCCGCAGCCCAGCAGCGGCCCCCCCCGCCGACCTCCCCCCCGAGTTTTATTTCCTGACGTCATAGGGTCTGGAACACCCCCTGGGTCCGCCGGGGTCAGCTCTCCCAGCGGTGCCCCCTCCCAGGCCCTCGCGCACCCCCAGCCCGCTCGCCGGCAGGGCGGGGCGAGGAGCAGCACAGCCCCCGGCGCCGTGCAAGCGCTGCGCAGCGGGAACTCACGCAGCCCCGCGTCACCGACGCCGTTCTCAGCACAAACCCAAAACGCAGGAGGAGGGAGAGCGGGGTGGGAGTGGGGGGCGGGGGAGCGGGAGGGGGGTGCCAGAGTTTGGGCGGGGGGCAACGGGCAGGTTGGCGGGGCAGGCAGCACCCCAGGGGTCCGGGCCCCTCAAATGGCTGCTGTTTCACCCCAAAGCTTCCCCAAATCGGGGGTTTTTTTGCTTTTGTATAATATCAAAGCTGGGGTTTTTTCCTTTTCCAAAATATTCCACTTGGAGGTTTTTCAACGCTTTTTCACAACAAAACTTGGTGATTTTTGCTTTTTCGTTTTGTGCATGAAAATGGGGTTTTTTTTGCTTTCCGGCTGCCCAAATCCTGGTGGATTTGGCTTTCCCGGGAGCTCCAAGTTGGGTATTTTTCCCCCAAAAATGCGGGTTTTCTTTTTCCCCACCCCTTGCAGGCCCCGAATTAGGGGTTTTGTGGTGTTTTTAGGCCACGGCGGCAGGTCCCGCTCCGTGTGCACGGCCCTGCAGGGGAAAGTCCCTGTTGGGGGGACCGGCCCCCAATCAGGATGGGAAAAGACGGAAAAAGAGAACAGGGAAGAGGCAGCTTTTGAAAGCGCTTTTGGATCTTCAACAGAGAGGTGTTTCGGGGGGGTGGGGGGGTGAAGAGTTTTTAAATCCTTTCTATAAACAGGGTTTCTTTGCATTTTAAAAACCTTATCTATCATAGACGTTTACGCTTAACGTATTTACACATACCTCTCTCTATATATATTTAGTGAATATATTTATGTTTCACTTATACCCCCCAATTTCCCACTCATTATATAGAATACCTGCTCAGACTAGATATCTGTCGACTTACATATTTTGACACTTAAATGTCTTTATAGACTTCTCTATTTACACTTACGTATATTTACACTTATCTCTTTATAGACTTAGATTTTAGACTTAGATATCTATTTGCACTTATAGATCATCTCTTAGATTACATATAATGCCTATTTAGGCTCTCTATGTAACACGTAGTAAGTGTAGACAGCGGTATCTATTCAGACTTTTTTCTATTTTCAATTCCTTCATACATGAAATATATCATCCCTTTTGCGTTTGGAAGTGCTTTCTTTTTTAATTTATATAGACGGGAGTTCTTTTTGTATTTTAAAACCCTATATACGTCTTCCGGATTTTTTTATGCTCTAAAATCCTTTAGATAATAGGGCGGATATAGGTTCCTATTTTGAAATCCTTGTATACATATAAAGGAATATTATTTTTCAATATATAGAACAAGGAGAGATTTTTCTCTATTTCGAGGCCTCACAGATAGATTTAGAGTTTTTAAAAATTTTTGAACCCCCCCAGGAATTATCAGGCACTTTTGGGCTGTGACCCCCTTTGTGGGGGGGGGGGGACCCCCCATGACCCCCCATTCCCCACTCACCTGCTCCTCCACGGCATCATCAGCCCGCCGGTGATGTTGGGGTGCCCCAAATGACATCATCACCCCTCCAGGCCCCCAACCCCCCCTTTTTATTCAGCCCCCAAAAAGGCACAACATGAGGGAAACGGCCCCAACCGGCAGCTCGTTACTTTAATAATGCCGTTGGCGTATGTACGCACGCACCCCCGCCAAAAAGGGGGGCTCTGCTAGAAAGATAAAGGAGGGGCAGCCCCCCCAAACGCTTGCAGCCCCCCCTCAGCCCCCGTCCCGCAGGCTGGCAGCCGGCCCCTTACCCTCAGCACGCCCAACGACCGGCAGGCAAACCCGGGCCGGGGGTCTCTCCTGAGCACCACGGGACGCTTACAGCGCGGCATCTGAAAAACAAAAATCCCAACGGATATATTTCAGCACGTTAAAAAAAACAGCACCGAAGGCAGCAGAGGAATTCGGTCAGGACAAGGGAGAGGGCAGCAGTCGAGCTAAAGGAGGGTGCCAGGCAAACGGGTCAGCTCGAAATACAACGCGGCCTTTAAAAGCTCGAGCGATTCGAACGCTTAAAATCCGCGTGAGGACTAATTGACGCGATTCTGAACGCGTCCTTCGCAGAGAAGTAAACGCTCTCGCTGGTGTCGGAAAACGCCTCGTCCCTTCCTTACAGCACCGCTGCCGGGAGATAACCCCGTGAGGCTGCAGGACAAGGGCGCGCCGTAATCGGCATCTACGCTCACGGATCCGCCGCCACAGCTCCAGCCCTGGCGCTGCTGCTGCTGCTGCTGCTGCTGCTGCGCATCTCGCTCGCTTGGCCGATAAAGCTGAAAGCGAAGCGTAAAACTTTGAAGAGTAAAATGAAAAAGAAAGAACAAATCTCAGCAATTCATTTTATGCTAAAAAGGCGTGCGTACGCTTACAGACGTACAACGAGAAGGCTTATACTATAAAAATATTTGATTTTCCTTTTGCGTTAATTGAAATTGCGTAGCTGTGAATTCATACCGTTAAATTATCTACCTCCAAACTACACACCTATCGTTTGACCAGGGGTTTTGCGTGCGTCACATGACTAGGAGGGACGCCTGGCCAGCTGCGCCGAGACCGATGCTACCCAACTGCCGGGGAAACGCGCCACTGAAAGCGAGACAGAAATAAAGGACTTCAGAGCACTCTGCCAAAAGATCGGGAAAAAAACCCCATCAGTTGCCTCTCTTTTTAAACGTTTAGAGCAACTACCTAACTGCTTAAGCACACCTAATAAATTATACGCTACAGCTCTTTGGCAGTTGCAGTTTAAACAACGCAAGCCAGTTTGGGAGTTATACAATTTTAACTTTCTTTTTAAAATTTCGTTTACGATAGAAAAATCAGTGAGATAAGAGATCTCCCATACGGTTTTACTTTTTTTTTGGGGGGGGGTGGGGGGGGGCAGGCGGTGGGGAATATCAAATCCCCGGTGCTGCAATACATCAGGCTACCAAAAAGGACCGGCAAGTTTGCTAACGCTGTTGGCCGTACCCGAGCGTGCGGAGGAACGCGTCTTTACGATCTCTCGACCGTTACACCCGAGAACCAAAGATCAGCCGTACGTCGACTATCGGAAGACGTGCTGCGCTTGGGTCTGTGCAAGGAAATCGACCTACCCCCTTTTTTTTTTTTTCCAGAGAGAGCGCGAAAAGTCTCCTTGCGGATGACTTCTACTGCCGAGCACGTCATCTCCGAAGATCCATTCTGATGGGAAGTTCGTAAAAGGCAACTCCTTTGAACGAGAAAGATTTCCATTCTGGAAAATCTCTTTCCAACCAAAGTCAAAATTACGCGCTGCAGGTTAGGAAAAAGGACGCGATAGAAGCAGTAACTCACCAAAACCACATCAGGACTCTCTGTCGCTAGTTACGAGGCTGCTACCGCTTCTCGGGAAAGCCTGGAAAGCGCACCGAAGCGACACCGATTTGTCCCGTGTTGTCCACGCCTCTTCTTTGACCTTGATTGCTTTTAGCACAGATGTTAGCATCTCAGTAAGGTGTTCGAGTGCTCCTGTAAGGCATTTTAAAAACTGACTGACTGAAAAAGCATAAAGCTTTTATCGTGAAAACAAAGCCTGTTTCTCCCGAACATCCCAACTCTTACAAACGGTTCCTTTCCTCTTCTAGTCCGACGTTATTTTCACAGCACCCTTTCCTAGCAAGCGCACAGAAACAGAAGAGCATGCTTGCAGGAAGAGAAAACAGACGGAGGGAAGCAAGCTTTGCAGAGGCGTACCACGCTCCAGAACAGACCTCCTTTATTTTTAGTATTTGCGTTAAAATATTTCACGTTAAAAAATCACATAGAAGGAGAGCTGCCACGTTTCTCGTGTTAACTGTAAAGGCCGTGCTACAAGCACCTTAGGAAAAACGCAGACACATGTCACAGGCCTACCTTGTACTTGCAGACCACTAGGGATCCTTTCCACCTGTCTCGTACTTTCACGGCAGTTGACGTTCCGCTGAGAGGAAAGGAAAAAAAAAACAAACAACGTTTAGCACAAAGCTTCCTCTTCTGTGAAGGCTACAGCTGAGTGGAGGAGAAAGTATTTGGCATCGCCTTTGGTGCGGTTGTTGAGACAGGCCACTAGAGCTTCTGCACGTTTCAGACAACCGTGCCTTTTTTTTGGCTCATTAGCAGCTTTAGTTTTGCTAGAACTCACTTGCCTAGAAAGAGGAGTGACAGAGAAGGAAAAGAGAGGTCAGGCAGCAAGAGAGCTCTGCAGGCTGCCACCAGTCAACGTCGCACTCTTAAGGAAAAACAAACAACCAACCAAACAACCAAACAAAAAAAAAAACAAACAAAAAAAACCCCAAAACACACAAACACAAAAAAACTCACAAAACCCAACAACAAAACAAAACTTTGACGTCGTACCTTTCTTTCCTTTTGGAGCTCGTCCCTGTCTCAGCTGATCGTCTCGTCAGAGCACGAAGTGCAGATGATCCGTATCCCGATGACATCTGCACGCGATGAACACGTGTTCAGAAATAGTCCAGATCTGTAAGACTGGTGTCATTTGTGTGGTTCCAAGCATCATAACTCCATTTTACTGACCAATGCATTTGTGAGGAAACTAAGTAGCTTTTAAACGTAGCCTCTCCTTGGGGAGAAAAATGCGTTAGGGAGCGAAAAAAAGGATGATTCAGAGCTCCCAACCATGACGGAGCAGCGGGAAAACTAATGAAAGCGAAGACCAACAGCAGCAACGCGAAGCGGCATTTGGCTTTAATTCTGATCACGTACTTAAGCGGCTCGCCAAGTCTATGCCTCGATCCTATGAATGACTAGCCCTTTTTTGGAAGGACCAACTTTTTTCCTTCAAAGTCCTAGATTGAAGACTCCGCTGAACAGAATGTGGATGGAGCCACAGGACAACATGCCATCAACACTCTAATGAAAAAAAAAATCAAGTAAAAATCAAGTTGAAGTATCAGTTTCCATCGTGTCTCGTTCATTACGTTTCTAGTAGTACCTGGGTGCTCCAAAATTCACTATCCTGACACCACGTAGTACTACAAATTACAATTACGCGTGTAAAAATAAAAGGCTATTTCCAACCTGCCCGTAAAATCAGTACGAACAAACAGAAGAGAAACACTTGACCCTAAAGAAGGTCACAGGCAGCTCTTAATTTATCGTAGGCGAAAACTCATTCTTTTCCCTGAAAGGAAAACGCTCGTAACTACCCAGGGACCGAGGCAGGAACGAGGCACGCGCGCTCTGTTAACGGCAACTGTTCGTCAGCTTTTCTGCACCGGCACAAATTTGCCTTTTCCCTGGGTTTGACGCGGAGCACCTGCAGCGTCCTTGAACGCGCCAATGTTTCTCCCCGCTCCCCCGGCCCCACACGTGCCGTTACCTGAGCAGCAAGCGGCGTCAACCGCGCAGGATTTTCCTCGCGTGACGCAGAAGGTGACGCTGGGAAAAGAGGAGGCACAAAATGAACCTGTTTGTCACACCCAGCCAACGGTGAAAACCCAGGGAAGGATTCTGCCGTGCGGGGCCGGGCTGTGCACCCCCGGAGCTCCAGCCGGCCGGTTTCGCTCCCCTTTGCCGGGTACCGGGGAGACACCGCCGCCTCGTGCTGCCGCCTGCCCCCCGGGGAGAGCCGGGGGACCCCCACCTCACTTCAGCCCTCGGGAACGGGGCTGAAAGGTCCGATCCCGGTGCCGGGGGAGCAGAGGCGAGCTGGCTGGGACCAGCTTTTGCTCCTGGAACAGCCCTGGGGTGGACCTGTCCCTCCCCTTCAAACGCTCCAGCAGTTTCGGGGGCAGAAGGCCGTTTCTAAGCCCTCTCTCCAGCAGCTCCTCCCTCGACTCGGCCCGCGAAGCCCCCAGTCTGCCTGCAGGGAGGGCTGGGGGGTCCCCGGCCCCACGGGGCGACAGTGGGGACTCGCAGGGAGGATCTGTTTGCACAAAGCGCCCCCCCCCCCTCCCGCCCCGGCCCGGCCCACTGCGCGGCCCCCCTAGGGCACGCAGCCCCCCCCCCAACTCCCCACTCCCCAGATGCTCACAGGCCCTCCCCCGCCTGGAGCCCCCCCCAGCCCCTGTCCCCGGAGCCTGCAGAACCGCCCCCCCCGCCGCCGCCGCCACAGCCCGGCTCCCCGGGCCCGCGGCTCCTCACACTCACGCTGCGCCGCCGCCTCGGTGCAAAGCCCGCCGCGCGCCCCGTTGAAATACCGTCCGCAACCAATCAGCGCGCGGCTCCACCGGACCGCCCGCGCGAGGCACGCCGGGAGTTGTAGTCGGCGCCCCGGGACCGCGCATGCGCACGGCGCCCCGTGGAAATACCGTCCGCAACCAATCAGCGCGCGGCTCCACCGGACCGCCCGCGCGAGGCACGCCGGGAGTTGTAGTCGGCGCCAAGGCACCGCGCATGCGCACAGCGCCCCCGGGACCGCGCATGCGCACAGCGCCCCGGGACCGCGCATGCGCACAGCGCCCCGGGACCGCGCATGCGCACAGCGCCCCCGGACCGCGCATGCGCACAGCGCCCCGGGACCGCGCATGCGCACAGCGCCCCGGGACCGCGCATGCGCACAGCGCCCCGGGACCGCGCATGCGCACGGCTCGCAGCCCCTCCCCAGCGTTTGCAAGCACTTCCCAGCCCCAGGACCCCCGGAGCTCACAGCACCCGACCACACCATTTTCCAGCCCCCTGGGAGCCCCACTCTCAAGTCCCGCCAGGACCCACAGCCCCACTCCCCAGCTCTTGGGGGACCTTGATCTCGATGGTCCGGGAGTCCTCCAGGTGTACTCTCTGGTCTGGACGTCCGTCTCTATGGTCCGGCAGTCCTCCAGGTGTACTCTCTGGTCCAGACTTCGCTCTCTATGGTCCGGCAGTCCTCCAGGGGTACTCTCTGGTCCAGACTTTGCTCTCTATGGTCCGGCAGTCCTCCAGGGGTACTCTCTAGGCCGGACTTTGCTCTCTATGGTCCGGCAGTCCTCCAGGGGTACTCTCTACGCCGGACTTTGCTCTCTATGGTCCGGAAGGTCCCCACGTGCACTCTCCGCTCCGGACGACCGTCTCGATGGTCCAGAAGTCCTCCAGCTGTACTCTCTAGGCCGGACATTTTCCTCTATGGTGCGGAAGTCCCCCGGGTACATTCTATGCGTCTGGACCTCCGTCTCTATGGTCCGGAAGTCCTCCAGGTGTACTCTCTGGTCCGGGAGTCCGCCATCTCTATGGTCCGGGAGTCCTCCAGCTATACTCTCTGGTCTGGTCTCTATGGTCCGGCAGTCCTCCAGCCCCTCTCCCCGACCCCCTAGGGCTCGCAGCCCCCCCCAGCCCCACTCCCCGGCCCCCCCGGGATGCACAGCCCCACTCCTCGGCCCCCTCGGGGGTCCGCAGCCCCCCCCAGTCCCCCTCCCCAGATGCTCACAGGGGGAAAGGAACGGCTCGGCCTCAAGCTCTGCGGGCTGCCTGTGGCCCCTGCAGAGCCCACGATCCTCGGCAGCCCACACGCGGGGCGACGCTCACAGCCCGAGAAGGAGTCACAGGGAGCCGCCGCTCCTGCCACAACCCTCCTTCCCAGCCTGCTGCTGGAGCACAAGGCACTTGAAAGCAGCAGGAAAGAACAAGGAGGGCCTCGCAAGATGGCAGGAATAACGCGGGGAGCCTAAAGCGTTTAGCCAGGCAGGGCTTGCCACTCACCTTGTGCCGGGGTTGAATCCCAGCCGGCAACTCAGCACCACACAACCGCTCCCTCGCTGCCCCCTCAGCGGGAGGGGGGAGAGAATTGGAAGGGCAAAAGTGAAAACACCCCACTCGTAAGGAAAAGGGGGGAAAAAAAAAAACCCCAAACAACAGAGAGAAAAACCCCAGACAGACAAGCGGTACAAACGAAAACAAGGGCTCGCCGCCAACCGCCCGATGCCCGCCCAGCCAGCCGCAGCCCAGCAGCGGCCCCCCCCGCCGACCTCCCCCCCGAGTTTTATTTCCTGACGTCATAGGGTCTGGAACACCCCCTGGGTCCGCCGGGGTCAGCTCTCCCAGCGGTGCCCCCTCCCAGGCCCTCGCGCACCCCCAGCCCGCTCGCCGGCAGGGCGGGGCGAGGAGCAGCACAGCCCCCGGCGCCGTGCAAGCGCTGCGCAGCGGGAACTCACGCAGCCCCGCGTCACCGACGCCGTTCTCAGCACAAACCCAAAACGCAGGAGGAGGGAGAGCGGGGTGGGAGTGGGGGGCGGGGGAGCGGGAGGGGGGTGCCAGAGTTTGGGCGGGGGGCAACGGGCAGGTTGGCGGGGCAGGCAGCACCCCAGGGGTCCGGGCCCCTCAAATGGCTGCTGTTTCACCCCAAAGCTTCCCCAAATCGGGGGTTTTTTTGCTTTTGTATAATATCAAAGCTGGGGTTTTTTCCTTTTCCAAAATATTCCACTTGGAGGTTTTTCAACGCTTTTTCACAACAAAACTTGGTGATTTTTGCTTTTTCGTTTTGTGCATGAAAATGGGGTTTTTTTTGCTTTCCGGCTGCCCAAATCCTGGTGGATTTGGCTTTCCCGGGAGCTCCAAGTTGGGTATTTTTCCCCCAAAAATGCGGGTTTTCTTTTTCCCCACCCCTTGCAGGCCCCGAATTAGGGGTTTTGTGGTGTTTTTAGGCCACGGCGGCAGGTCCCGCTCCGTGTGCACGGCCCTGCAGGGGAAAGTCCCTGTTGGGGGGACCGGCCCCCAATCAGGATGGGAAAAGACGGAAAAAGAGAACAGGGAAGAGGCAGCTTTTGAAAGCGCTTTTGGATCTTCAACAGAGAGGTGTTTCGGGGGGGTGGGGGGGTGAAGAGTTTTTAAATCCTTTCTATAAACAGGGTTTCTTTGCATTTTAAAAACCTTATCTATCATAGACGTTTACGCTTAACGTATTTACACATACCTCTCTCTATATATATTTAGTGAATATATTTATGTTTCACTTATACCCCCCAATTTCCCACTCATTATATAGAATACCTGCTCAGACTAGATATCTGTCGACTTACATATTTTGACACTTAAATGTCTTTATAGACTTCTCTATTTACACTTACGTATATTTACACTTATCTCTTTATAGACTTAGATTTTAGACTTAGATATCTATTTGCACTTATAGATCATCTCTTAGATTACATATAATGCCTATTTAGGCTCTCTATGTAACACGTAGTAAGTGTAGACAGCGGTATCTATTCAGACTTTTTTCTATTTTCAATTCCTTCATACATGAAATATATCATCCCTTTTGCGTTTGGAAGTGCTTTCTTTTTTAATTTATATAGACGGGAGTTCTTTTTGTATTTTAAAACCCTATATACGTCTTCCGGATTTTTTTATGCTCTAAAATCCTTTAGATAATAGGGCGGATATAGGTTCCTATTTTGAAATCCTTGTATACATATAAAGGAATATTATTTTTCAATATATAGAACAAGGAGAGATTTTTCTCTATTTCGAGGCCTCACAGATAGATTTAGAGTTTTTAAAAATTTTTGAACCCCCCCAGGAATTATCAGGCACTTTTGGGCTGTGACCCCCTTTGTGGGGGGGGGGGGACCCCCCATTCCCCACTCACCTGCTCCTCCACGGCATCATCAGCCCGCCGGTGATGTTGGGGTGCCCCAAATGACATCATCACCCCTCCAGGCCCCCAACCCCCCCTTTTTATTCAGCCCCCAAAAAGGCACAACATGAGGGAAACGGCCCCAACCGGCAGCTCGTTACTTTAATAATGCCGTTGGCGTATGTACGCACGCACCCCCGCCAAAAAGGGGGGCTCTGCTAGAAAGATAAAGGAGGGGCAGCCCCCCCAAACGCTTGCAGCCCCCCCTCAGCCCCCGTCCCGCAGGCTGGCAGCCGGCCCCTTACCCTCAGCACGCCCAACGACCGGCAGGCAAACCCGGGCCGGGGGTCTCTCCTGAGCACCACGGGACGCTTACAGCGCGGCATCTGAAAAACAAAAATCCCAACGGATATATTTCAGCACGTTAAAAAAAACAGCACCGAAGGCAGCAGAGGAATTCGGTCAGGACAAGGGAGAGGGCAGCAGTCGAGCTAAAGGAGGGTGCCAGGCAAACGGGTCAGCTCGAAATACAACGCGGCCTTTAAAAGCTCGAGCGATTCGAACGCTTAAAATCCGCGTGAGGACTAATTGACGCGATTCTGAACGCGTCCTTCGCAGAGAAGTAAACGCTCTCGCTGGTGTCGGAAAACGCCTCGTCCCTTCCTTACAGCACCGCTGCCGGGAGATAACCCCGTGAGGCTGCAGGACAAGGGCGCGCCGTAATCGGCATCTACGCTCACGGATCCGCCGCCACAGCTCCAGCCCTGGCGCTGCTGCTGCTGCTGCTGCTGCTGCTGCGCATCTCGCTCGCTTGGCCGATAAAGCTGAAAGCGAAGCGTAAAACTTTGAAGAGTAAAATGAAAAAGAAAGAACAAATCTCAGCAATTCATTTTATGCTAAAAAGGCGTGCGTACGCTTACAGACGTACAACGAGAAGGCTTATACTATAAAAATATTTGATTTTCCTTTTGCGTTAATTGAAATTGCGTAGCTGTGAATTCATACCGTTAAATTATCTACCTCCAAACTACACAGCTATCGTTTGACCAGGGGTTTTGCGTGCGTCACATGACTAGGAGGGACGCCTGGCCAGCTGCGCCGAGACCGATGCTACCCAACTGCCGGGGAAACGCGCCACTGAAAGCGAGACAGAAATAAAGGACTTCAGAGCGCTCTGCCAAAAGATCGGGAAAAAAACCCCATCAGTTGCCTCTCTTTTTAAACGTTTAGAGCAACTACCTAACTGCTTAAGCACACCTAATAAATTATACGCTACAGCTCTTTGGCAGTTGCAGTTTAAACAACGCAAGCCAGTTTGGGAGTTATACAATTTTAACTTTCTTTTTAAAATTTCGTTTACGATAGAAAAATCAGTGAGATAAGAGATCTCCCATACGGTTTTACTTTTTTTTTGGGGGGGGGTGGGGGGGGGCAGGCGGTGGGGAATATCAAATCCCCGGTGCTGCAATACATCAGGCTACCAAAAAGGACCGGCAAGTTTGCTAACGCTGTTGGCCGTACCCGAGCGTGCGGAGGAACGCGTCTTTACGATCTCTCGACCGTTACACCCGAGAACCAAAGATCAGCCGTACGTCGACTATCGGAAGACGTGCTGCGCTTGGGTCTGTGCAAGGAAATCGACCTACCCCTTTTTTTTTTTTTTCCAGAGAGAGCGCGAAAAGTCTCCTTGCGGATGACTTCTACTGCCGAGCACGTCATCTCCGAAGATCCATTCTGATGGGAAGTTCGTAAAAGGCAACTCCTTTGAACGAGAAAGATTTCCATTCTGGAAAATCTCTTTCCAACCAAAGTCAAAATTACGCGCTGCAGGTTAGGAAAAAGGACGCGATAGAAGCAGTAACTCACCAAAACCACATCAGGACTCTCTGTCGCTAGTTACGAGGCTGCTACCGCTTCTCGGGAAAGCCTGGAAAGCGCACCGAAGCGACACCGATTTGTCCCGTGTTGTCCACGCCTCTTCTTTGACCTTGATTGCTTTTAGCACAGATGTTAGCATCTCAGTAAGGTGTTCGAGTGCTCCTGTAAGGCATTTTAAAAACTGACTGACTGAAAAAGCATAAAGCTTTTATCGTGAAAACAAAGCCTGTTTCTCCCGAACATCCCAACTCTTACAAACGGTTCCTTTCCTCTTCTAGTCCGACGTTATTTTCACAGCACCCTTTCCTAGCAAGCGCACAGAAACAGAAGAGCATGCTTGCAGGAAGAGAAAACAGACGGAGGGAAGCAAGCTTTGCAGAGGCGTACCACGCTCCAGAACAGACCTCCTTTATTTTTAGTATTTGCGTTAAAATATTTCACGTTAAAAAATCACATAGAAGGAGAGCTGCCACGTTTCTCGTGTTAACTGTAAAGGCCGTGCTACAAGCACCTTAGGAAAAACGCAGACACATGTCACAGGCCTACCTTGTACTTGCAGACCACTAGGGATCCTTTCCACCTGTCTCGTACTTTCACGGCAGTTGACGTTCCGCTGAGAGGAAAGGAAAAAAAAAACAAACAACGTTTAGCACAAAGCTTCCTCTTCTGTGAAGGCTACAGCTGAGTGGAGGAGAAAGTATTTGGCATCGCCTTTGGTGCGGTTGTTGAGACAGGCCACTAGAGCTTCTGCACGTTTCAGACAACCGTGCCTTTTTTTTGGCTCATTAGCAGCTTTAGTTTTGCTAGAACTCACTTGCCTAGAAAGAGGAGTGACAGAGAAGGAAAAGAGAGGTCAGGCAGCAAGAGAGCTCTGCAGGCTGCCACCAGTCAACGTCGCACTCTTAAGGAAAAACAAACAACCAACCAAACAACCAAACAAAAAAAAAAAACAAACAAAAAAAACCCCAAAACACACAAACACAAAAAAACTCACAAAACCCAACAACAAAACAAAACTTTGACGTCGTACCTTTCTTTCCTTTTGGAGCTCGTCCCTGTCTCAGCTGATCGTCTCGTCAGAGCACGAAGTGCAGATGATCCGTATCCCGATGACATCTGCACGCGATGAACACGTGTTCAGAAATAGTCCAGATCTGTAAGACTGGTGTCATTTGTGTGGTTCCAAGCATCATAACTCCATTTTACTGACCAATGCATTTGTGAGGAAACTAAGTAGCTTTTAAACGTAGCCTCTCCTTGGGGAGAAAAATGCGTTAGGGAGCGAAAAAAAGGATGATTCAGAGCTCCCAACCATGACGGAGCAGCGGGAAAACTAATGAAAGCGAAGACCAACAGCAGCAACGCGAAGCGGCATTTGGCTTTAATTCTGATCACGTACTTAAGCGGCTCGCCAAGTCTATGCCTCGATCCTATGAATGACTAGCCCTTTTTTGGAAGGACCAACTTTTTTCCTTCAAAGTCCTAGATTGAAGACTCCGCTGAACAGAATGTGGATGGAGCCACAGGACAACATGCCATCAACACTCTAATGAAAAAAAAAATCAAGTAAAAATCAAGTTGAAGTATCAGTTTCCATCGTGTCTCGTTCATTACGTTTCTAGTAGTACCTGGGTGCTCCAAAATTCACTATCCTGACACCACGTAGTACTACAAATTACAATTACGCGTGTAAAAATAAAAGGCTATTTCCAACCTGCCCGTAAAATCAGTACGAACAAACAGAAGAGAAACACTTGACCCTAAAGAAGGTCACAGGCAGCTCTTAATTTATCGTAGGCGAAAACTCATTCTTTTCCCTGAAAGGAAAACGCTCGTAACTACCCAGGGACCGAGGCAGGAACGAGGCACGCGCGCTCTGTTAACGGCAACTGTTCGTCAGCTTTTCTGCACCGGCACAAATTTGCCTTTTCCCTGGGTTTGACGCGGAGCACCTGCAGCGTCCTTGAACGCGCCAATGTTTCTCCCCGCTCCCCCGGCCCCACACGTGCCGTTACCTGAGCAGCAAGCGGCGTCAACCGCGCAGGATTTTCCTCGCGTGACGCAGAAGGTGACGCTGGGAAAAGAGGAGGCACAAAATGAACCTGTTTGTCACACCCAGCCAACGGTGAAAACCCAGGGAAGGATTCTGCCGTGCGGGGCCGGGCTGTGCACCCCCGGAGCTCCAGCCGGCCGGTTTCGCTCCCCTTTGCCGGGTACCGGGGAGACACCGCCGCCTCGTGCTGCCGCCTGCCCCCCGGGGAGAGCCGGGGGACCCCCACCTCACTTCAGCCCTCGGGAACGGGGCTGAAAGGTCCGATCCCGGTGCCGGGGGAGCAGAGGCGAGCTGGCTGGGACCAGCTTTTGCTCCTGGAACAGCCCTGGGGTGGACCTGTCCCTCCCCTTCAAACGCTCCAGCAGTTTCGGGGGCAGAAGGCCGTTTCTAAGCCCTCTCTCCAGCAGCTCCTCCCTCGACTCGGCCCGCGAAGCCCCCAGTCTGCCTGCAGGGAGGGCTGGGGGGTCCCCGGCCCCACGGGGCGACAGTGGGGACTCGCAGGGAGGATCTGTTTGCACAAAGCGCCCCCCCCCCCTCCCGCCCCGGCCCGGCCCACTGCGCGGCCCCCCTAGGGCACGCAGCCCCCCCCCCAACTCCCCACTCCCCAGATGCTCACAGGCCCTCCCCCGCCTGGAGCCCCCCCCAGCCCCTGTCCCCGGAGCCTGCAGAACCGCCCCCCCCGCCGCCGCCACAGCCCGGCTCCCCGGGCCCGCGGCTCCTCACACTCACGCTGCGCCGCCGCCTCGGTGCAAAGCCCGCCGCGCGCCCCGTTGAAATACCGTCCGCAACCAATCAGCGCGCGGCTCCACCGGACCGCCCGCGCGAGGCACGCCGGGAGTTGTAGTCGGCGCCCCGGGACCGCGCATGCGCACGGCGCCCCGTGGAAATACCGTCCGCAACCAATCAGCGCGCGGCTCCACCGGACCGCCCGCGCGAGGCACGCCGGGAGTTGTAGTCGGCGCCAAGGCACCGCGCATGCGCACAGCGCCCCCGGGACCGCGCATGCGCACAGCGCCCCGGGACCGCGCATGCGCACAGCGCCCCGGGACCGCGCATGCGCACAGCGCCCCGGGACCGCGCATGCGCACGGCTCGCAGCCCCTCCCCAGCGTTTGCAAGCACTTCCCAGCCCCAGGACCCCCGGAGCTCACAGCACCCGACCACACCATTTTCCAGCCCCCTGGGAGCCCCACTCTCAAGTCCCGCCAGGACCCACAGCCCCACTCCCCAGCTCTTGGGGGACCTTGATCTCGATGGTCCGGGAGTCCTCCAGGTGTACTCTCTGGTCTGGACGTCCGTCTCTATGGTCCGGGAGTCCTCCAGGTGTACTCTCTAGGCCAGACTTCGCTCTCTATGGTCCGGCAGTCCTCCAGGGGTACTCTCTGGTCCAGACTTTGCTCTCTATGGTCCGGCAGTCCTCCAGGGGTACTCTCTAGGCCGGACTTTGCTCTCTATGGTCCGGCAGTCCTCCAGGTGTACTCTCTGGTCCAGACTTCGCTCTCTATGGTCCGGCAGTCCTCCAGGGGTACTCTCTGGTCCAGACTTTGCTCTCTATGGTCCGGCAGTCCTCCAGGGGTACTCTCTAGGCCGGACTTTGCTCTCTATGGTCCGGCAGTCCTCCAGGGGTACTCTCTAGGCCGGACTTTGCTCTCTATGGTCCGGCAGTCCTCCAGGGGTACTCTCTAGGCCGGACTTTGCTCTCTATGGTCCGGCAGTCCTCCAGGGGTACTCTCTAGGCCGGACTTTGCTCTCTATGGTCCGGCAGTCCTCCAGGGGTACTCTCTACGCCGGACTTTGCTCTCTATGGTCCGGCAGTCCTCCAGGGGTACTCTCTACGCCGGACTTTGCTCTCTATGGTCCGGAAGGTCCCCACGTGCACTCTCCGCTCCGGACGACCGTCTCGATGGTCCAGAAGTCCTCCAGCTGTACTCTCTAGGCCGGACATTTTCCTCTATGGTGCGGAAGTCCCCCGGGTACATTCTATGCGTCTGGACCTCCGTCTCTATGGTCCGGAAGTCCTCCAGGTGTACTCTCTGGTCCGGGAGTCCGCCATCTCTATGGTCCGGGAGTCCTCCAGCTATACTCTCTGGTCTGGTCTCTATGGTCCGGCAGTCCTCCAGCCCCTCTCCCCGACCCCCTAGGGCTCGCAGCCCCCCCCAGCCCCACTCCCCGGCCCCCCCGGGATGCACAGCCCCACTCCTCGGCCCCCTCGGGGGTCCGCAGCCCCCCCCAGTCCCCCTCCCCAGATGCTCACAGGGGGAAAGGAACGGCTCGGCCTCAAGCTCTGCGGGCTGCCTGTGGCCCCTGCAGAGCCCACGATCCTCGGCAGCCCACACGCGGGGCGACGCTCACAGCCCGAGAAGGAGTCACAGGGAGCCGCCGCTCCTGCCACAACCCTCCTTCCCAGCCTGCTGCTGGAGCACAAGGCACTTGAAAGCAGCAGGAAAGAACAAGGAGGGCCTCGCAAGATGGCAGGAATAACGCGGGGAGCCTAAAGCGTTTAGCCAGGCAGGGCTTGCCACTCACCTTGTGCCGGGGTTGAATCCCAGCCGGCAACTCAGCACCACACAACCGCTCCCTCGCTGCCCCCTCAGCGGGAGGGGGGAGAGAATTGGAAGGGCAAAAGTGAAAACACCCCACTCGTAAGGAAAAGGGGGGAAAAAAAAAAACCCCAAACAACAGAGAGAAAAACCCCAGACAGACAAGCGGTACAAACGAAAACAACGGCTCGCCGCCAACCGCCCGATGCCCGCCCAGCCAGCCGCAGCCCAGCAGCGGCCCCCCCCGCCGACCTCCCCCCCGAGTTTTATTTCCTGACGTCATAGGGTCTGGAACACCCCCTGGGTCCGCCGGGGTCAGCTCTCCCAGCGGTGCCCCCTCCCAGGCCCTCGCGCACCCCCAGCCCGCTCGCCGGCAGGGCGGGGCGAGGAGCAGCACAGCCCCCGGCGCCGTGCAAGCGCTGCGCAGCGGGAACTCACGCAGCCCCGCGTCACCGACGCCGTTCTCAGCACAAACCCAAAACGCAGGAGGAGGGAGAGCGGGGTGGGAGTGGGGGGCGGGGGAGCGGGAGGGGGGTGCCAGAGTTTGGGCGGGGGGCAACGGGCAGGTTGGCGGGGCAGGCAGCACCCCAGGGGTCCGGGCCCCTCAAATGGCTGCTGTTTCACCCCAAAGCTTCCCCAAATCGGGGGTTTTTTTGCTTTTGTATAATATCAAAGCTGGGGTTTTTTCCTTTTCCAAAATATTCCACTTGGAGGTTTTTCAACGCTTTTTCACAACAAAACTTGGTGATTTTTGCTTTTTCGTTTTGTGCATGAAAATGGGGTTTTTTTTGCTTTCCGGCTGCCCAAATCCTGGTGGATTTGGCTTTCCCGGGAGCTCCAAGTTGGGTATTTTTCCCCCAAAAATGCGGGTTTTCTTTTTCCCCACCCCTTGCAGGCCCCGAATTAGGGGTTTTGTGGTGTTTTTAGGCCACGGCGGCAGGTCCCGCTCCGTGTGCACGGCCCTGCAGGGGAAAGTCCCTGTTGGGGGGACCGGCCCCCAATCAGGATGGGAAAAGACGGAAAAAGAGAACAGGGAAGAGGCAGCTTTTGAAAGCGCTTTTGGATCTTCAACAGAGAGGTGTTTCGGGGGGGTGGGGGGGTGAAGAGTTTTTAAATCCTTTCTATAAACAGGGTTTCTTTGCATTTTAAAAACCTTATCTATCATAGACGTTTACGCTTAACGTATTTACACATACCTCTCTCTATATATATTTAGTGAATATATTTATGTTTCACTTATACCCCCCAATTTCCCACTCATTATATAGAATACCTGCTCAGACTAGATATCTGTCGACTTACATATTTTGACACTTAAATGTCTTTATAGACTTCTCTATTTACACTTACGTATATTTACACTTATCTCTTTATAGACTTAGATTTTAGACTTAGATATCTATTTGCACTTATAGATCATCTCTTAGATTACATATAATGCCTATTTAGGCTCTCTATGTAACACGTAGTAAGTGTAGACAGCGGTATCTATTCAGACTTTTTTCTATTTTCAATTCCTTCATACATGAAATATATCATCCCTTTTGCGTTTGGAAGTGCTTTCTTTTTTAATTTATATAGACGGGAGTTCTTTTTGTATTTTAAAACCCTATATACGTCTTCCGGATTTTTTTATGCTCTAAAATCCTTTAGATAATAGGGCGGATATAGGTTCCTATTTTGAAATCCTTGTATACATATAAAGGAATATTATTTTTCAATATATAGAACAAGGAGAGATTTTTCTCTATTTCGAGGCCTCACAGATAGATTTAGAGTTTTTAAAAATTTTTGAACCCCCCCAGGAATTATCAGGCACTTTTGGGCTGTGACCCCCTTTGTGGGGGGGGGGGGACCCCCCATGACCCCCCATTCCCCACTCACCTGCTCCTCCACGGCATCATCAGCCCGCCGGTGATGTTGGGGTGCCCCAAATGACATCATCACCCCTCCAGGCCCCCAACCCCCCCTTTTTATTCAGCCCCCAAAAAGGCACAACATGAGGGAAACGGCCCCAACCGGCAGCTCGTTACTTTAATAATGCCGTTGGCGTATGTACGCACGCACCCCCGCCAAAAAGGGGGGCTCTGCTAGAAAGATAAAGGAGGGGCAGCCCCCCCAAACGCTTGCAGCCCCCCCTCAGCCCCCGTCCCGCAGGCTGGCAGCCGGCCCCTTACCCTCAGCACGCCCAACGACCGGCAGGCAAACCCGGGCCGGGGGTCTCTCCTGAGCACCACGGGACGCTTACAGCGCGGCATCTGAAAAACAAAAATCCCAACGGATATATTTCAGCACGTTAAAAAAAACAGCACCGAAGGCAGCAGAGGAATTCGGTCAGGACAAGGGAGAGGGCAGCAGTCGAGCTAAAGGAGGGTGCCAGGCAAACGGGTCAGCTCGAAATACAACGCGGCCTTTAAAAGCTCGAGCGATTCGAACGCTTAAAATCCGCGTGAGGACTAATTGACGCGATTCTGAACGCGTCCTTCGCAGAGAAGTAAACGCTCTCGCTGGTGTCGGAAAACGCCTCGTCCCTTCCTTACAGCACCGCTGCCGGGAGATAACCCCGTGAGGCTGCAGGACAAGGGCGCGCCGTAATCGGCATCTACGCTCACGGATCCGCCGCCACAGCTCCAGCCCTGGCGCTGCTGCTGCTGCTGCTGCTGCGCATCTCGCTCGCTTGGCCGATAAAGCTGAAAGCGAAGCGTAAAACTTTGAAGAGTAAAATGAAAAAGAAAGAACAAATCTCAGCAATTCATTTTATGCTAAAAAGGCGTGCGTACGCTTACAGACGTACAACGAGAAGGCTTATACTATAAAAATATTTGATTTTCCTTTTGCGTTAATTGAAATTGCGTAGCTGTGAATTCATACCGTTAAATTATCTACCTCCAAACTACACACCTATCGTTTGACCAGGGGTTTTGCGTGCGTCACATGACTAGGAGGGACGCCTGGCCAGCTGCGCCGAGACCGATGCTACCCAACTGCCGGGGAAACGCGCCACTGAAAGCGAGACAGAAATAAAGGACTTCAGAGCGCTCTGCCAAAAGATCGGGAAAAAAACCCCATCAGTTGCCTCTCTTTTTAAACGTTTAGAGCAACTACCTAACTGCTTAAGCACACCTAATAAATTATACGCTACAGCTCTTTGGCAGTTGCAGTTTAAACAACGCAAGCCAGTTTGGGAGTTATACAATTTTAACTTTCTTTTTAAAATTTCGTTTACGATAGAAAAATCAGTGAGATAAGAGATCTCCCATACGGTTTTACTTTTTTTTTGGGGGGGGGTGGGGGGGGGCAGGCGGTGGGGAATATCAAATCCCCGGTGCTGCAATACATCAGGCTACCAAAAAGGACCGGCAAGTTTGCTAACGCTGTTGGCCGTACCCGAGCGTGCGGAGGAACGCGTCTTTACGATCTCTCGACCGTTACACCCGAGAACCAAAGATCAGCCGTACGTCGACTATCGGAAGACGTGCTGCGCTTGGGTCTGTGCAAGGAAATCGACCTACCCCTTTTTTTTTTTTTTCCAGAGAGAGCGCGAAAAGTCTCCTTGCGGATGACTTCTACTGCCGAGCACGTCATCTCCGAAGATCCATTCTGATGGGAAGTTCGTAAAAGGCAACTCCTTTGAACGAGAAAGATTTCCATTCTGGAAAATCTCTTTCCAACCAAAGTCAAAATTACGCGCTGCAGGTTAGGAAAAAGGACGCGATAGAAGCAGTAACTCACCAAAACCACATCAGGACTCTCTGTCGCTAGTTACGAGGCTGCTACCGCTTCTCGGGAAAGCCTGGAAAGCGCACCGAAGCGACACCGATTTGTCCCGTGTTGTCCACGCCTCTTCTTTGACCTTGATTGCTTTTAGCACAGATGTTAGCATCTCAGTAAGGTGTTCGAGTGCTCCTGTAAGGCATTTTAAAAACTGACTGACTGAAAAAGCATAAAGCTTTTATCGTGAAAACAAAGCCTGTTTCTCCCGAACATCCCAACTCTTACAAACGGTTCCTTTCCTCTTCTAGTCCGACGTTATTTTCACAGCACCCTTTCCTAGCAAGCGCACAGAAACAGAAAAGCATGCTTGCAGGAAGAGAAAACAGACGGAGGGAAGCAAGCTTTGCAGAGGCGTACCACGCTCCAGAACAGACCTCCTTTATTTTTAGTATTTGCGTTAAAATATTTCACGTTAAAAAATCACATAGAAGGAGAGCTGCCACGTTTCTCGTGTTAACTGTAAAGGCCGTGCTACAAGCACCTTAGGAAAAACGCAGACACATGTCACAGGCCTACCTTGTACTTGCAGACCACTAGGGATCCTTTCCACCTGTCTCGTACTTTCACGGCAGTTGACGTTCCGCTGAGAGGAAAGGAAAAAAAAAACAAACAACGTTTAGCACAAAGCTTCCTCTTCTGTGAAGGCTACAGCTGAGTGGAGGAGAAAGTATTTGGCATCGCCTTTGGTGCGGTTGTTGAGACAGGCCACTAGAGCTTCTGCACGTTTCAGACAACCGTGCCTTTTTTTTGGCTCATTAGCAGCTTTAGTTTTGCTAGAACTCACTTGCCTAGAAAGAGGAGTGACAGAGAAGGAAAAGAGAGGTCAGGCAGCAAGAGAGCTCTGCAGGCTGCCACCAGTCAACGTCGCACTCTTAAGGAAAAACAAACAACCAACCAAACAACCAAACAAAAAAAAAAAACAAACAAAAAAAACCCCAAAACACACAAACACAAAAAAACTCACAAAACCCAACAACAAAACAAAACTTTGACGTCGTACCTTTCTTTCCTTTTGGAGCTCGTCCCTGTCTCAGCTGATCGTCTCGTCAGAGCACGAAGTGCAGATGATCCGTATCCCGATGACATCTGCACGCGATGAACACGTGTTCAGAAATAGTCCAGATCTGTAAGACTGGTGTCATTTGTGTGGTTCCAAGCATCATAACTCCATTTTACTGACCAATGCATTTGTGAGGAAACTAAGTAGCTTTTAAACGTAGCCTCTCCTTGGGGAGAAAAATGCGTTAGGGAGCGAAAAAAAGGATGATTCAGAGCTCCCAACCATGACGGAGCAGCGGGAAAACTAATGAAAGCGAAGACCAACAGCAGCAACGCGAAGCGGCATTTGGCTTTAATTCTGATCACGTACTTAAGCGGCTCGCCAAGTCTATGCCTCGATCCTATGAATGACTAGCCCTTTTTTGGAAGGACCAACTTTTTTCCTTCAAAGTCCTAGATTGAAGACTCCGCTGAACAGAATGTGGATGGAGCCACAGGACAACATGCCATCAACACTCTAATGAAAAAAAAAATCAAGTAAAAATCAAGTTGAAGTATCAGTTTCCATCGTGTCTCGTTCATTACGTTTCTAGTAGTACCTGGGTGCTCCAAAATTCACTATCCTGACACCACGTAGTACTACAAATTACAATTACGCGTGTAAAAATAAAAGGCTATTTCCAACCTGCCCGTAAAATCAGTACGAACAAACAGAAGAGAAACACTTGACCCTAAAGAAGGTCACAGGCAGCTCTTAATTTATCGTAGGCGAAAACTCATTCTTTTCCCTGAAAGGAAAACGCTCGTAACTACCCAGGGACCGAGGCAGGAACGAGGCACGCGCGCTCTGTTAACGGCAACTGTTCGTCAGCTTTTCTGCACCGGCACAAATTTGCCTTTTCCCTGGGTTTGACGCGGAGCACCTGCAGCGTCCTTGAACGCGCCAATGTTTCTCCCCGCTCCCCCGGCCCCACACGTGCCGTTACCTGAGCAGCAAGCGGCGTCAACCGCGCAGGATTTTCCTCGCGTGACGCAGAAGGTGACGCTGGGAAAAGAGGAGGCACAAAATGAACCTGTTTGTCACACCCAGCCAACGGTGAAAACCCAGGGAAGGATTCTGCCGTGCGGGGCCGGGCTGTGCACCCCCGGAGCTCCAGCCGGCCGGTTTCGCTCCCCTTTGCCGGGTACCGGGGAGACACCGCCGCCTCGTGCTGCCGCCTGCCCCCCGGGGAGAGCCGGGGGACCCCCACCTCACTTCAGCCCTCGGGAACGGGGCTGAAAGGTCCGATCCCGGTGCCGGGGGAGCAGAGGCGAGCTGGCTGGGACCAGCTTTTGCTCCTGGAACAGCCCTGGGGTGGACCTGTCCCTCCCCTTCAAACGCTCCAGCAGTTTCGGGGGCAGAAGGCCGTTTCTAAGCCCTCTCTCCAGCAGCTCCTCCCTCGACTCGGCCCGCGAAGCCCCCAGTCTGCCTGCAGGGAGGGCTGGGGGGTCCCCGGCCCCACGGGGCGACAGTGGGGACTCGCAGGGAGGATCTGTTTGCACAAAGCGCCCCCCCCCCCTCCCGCCCCGGCCCGGCCCACTGCGCGGCCCCCCTAGGGCACGCAGCCCCCCCCCCAACTCCCCACTCCCCAGATGCTCACAGGCCCTCCCCCGCCTGGAGCCCCCCCCAGCCCCTGTCCCCGGAGCCTGCAGAACCGCCCCCCCCGCCGCCGCCACAGCCCGGCTCCCCGGGCCCGCGGCTCCTCACACTCACGCTGCGCCGCCGCCTCGGTGCAAAGCCCGCCGCGCGCCCCGTTGAAATACCGTCCGCAACCAATCAGCGCGCGGCTCCACCGGACCGCCCGCGCGAGGCACGCCGGGAGTTGTAGTCGGCGCCCCGGGACCGCGCATGCGCACGGCGCCCCGTGGAAATACCGTCCGCAACCAATCAGCGCGCGGCTCCACCGGACCGCCCGCGCGAGGCACGCCGGGAGTTGTAGTCGGCGCCAAGGCACCGCGCATGCGCACAGCGCCCCCGGGACCGCGCATGCGCACAGCGCCCCGGGACCGCGCATGCGCACAGCGCCCCGGGACCGCGCATGCGCACAGCGCCCCGGGACCGCGCATGCGCACGGCTCGCAGCCCCTCCCCAGCGTTTGCAAGCACTTCCCAGCCCCAGGACCCCCGGAGCTCACAGCACCCGACCACACCATTTTCCAGCCCCCTGGGAGCCCCACTCTCAAGTCCCGCCAGGACCCACAGCCCCACTCCCCAGCTCTTGGGGGACCTTGATCTCGATGGTCCGGGAGTCCTCCAGGTGTACTCTCTGGTCTGGACGTCCGTCTCTATGGTCCGGCAGTCCTCCAGGTGTACTCTCTGGTCCAGACTTCGCTCTCTATGGTCCGGCAGTCCTCCAGGGGTACTCTCTGGTCCAGACTTTGCTCTCTATGGTCCGGCAGTCCTCCAGGGGTACTCTCTAGGCCGGACTTTGCTCTCTATGGTCCGGCAGTCCTCCAGGGGTACTCTCTACGCCGGACTTTGCTCTCTATGGTCCGGAAGGTCCCCACGTGCACTCTCCGCTCCGGACGACCGTCTCGATGGTCCAGAAGTCCTCCAGCTGTACTCTCTAGGCCGGACATTTTCCTCTATGGTGCGGAAGTCCCCCGGGTACATTCTATGCGTCTGGACCTCCGTCTCTATGGTCCGGAAGTCCTCCAGGTGTACTCTCTGGTCCGGGAGTCCGCCATCTCTATGGTCCGGGAGTCCTCCAGCTATACTCTCTGGTCTGGTCTCTATGGTCCGGCAGTCCTCCAGCCCCTCTCCCCGACCCCCTAGGGCTCGCAGCCCCCCCCAGCCCCACTCCCCGGCCCCCCCGGGATGCACAGCCCCACTCCTCGGCCCCCTCGGGGGTCCGCAGCCCCCCCCAGTCCCCCTCCCCAGATGCTCACAGGGGGAAAGGAACGGCTCGGCCTCAAGCTCTGCGGGCTGCCTGTGGCCCCTGCAGAGCCCACGATCCTCGGCAGCCCACACGCGGGGCGACGCTCACAGCCCGAGAAGGAGTCACAGGGAGCCGCCGCTCCTGCCACAACCCTCCTTCCCAGCCTGCTGCTGGAGCACAAGGCACTTGAAAGCAGCAGGAAAGAACAAGGAGGGCCTCGCAAGATGGCAGGAATAACGCGGGGAGCCTAAAGCGTTTAGCCAGGCAGGGCTTGCCACTCACCTTGTGCCGGGGTTGAATCCCAGCCGGCAACTCAGCACCACACAACCGCTCCCTCGCTGCCCCCTCAGCGGGAGGGGGGAGAGAATTGGAAGGGCAAAAGTGAAAACACCCCACTCGTAAGGAAAAGGGGGGAAAAAAAAAAACCCCAAACAACAGAGAGAAAAACCCCAGACAGACAAGCGGTACAAACGAAAACAACGGCTCGCCGCCAACCGCCCGATGCCCGCCCAGCCAGCCGCAGCCCAGCAGCGGCCCCCCCCGCCGACCTCCCCCCCGAGTTTTATTTCCTGACGTCATAGGGTCTGGAACACCCCCTGGGTCCGCCGGGGTCAGCTCTCCCAGCGGTGCCCCCTCCCAGGCCCTCGCGCACCCCCAGCCCGCTCGCCGGCAGGGCGGGGCGAGGAGCAGCACAGCCCCCGGCGCCGTGCAAGCGCTGCGCAGCGGGAACTCACGCAGCCCCGCGTCACCGACGCCGTTCTCAGCACAAACCCAAAACGCAGGAGGAGGGAGAGCGGGGTGGGAGTGGGGGGCGGGGGAGCGGGAGGGGGGTGCCAGAGTTTGGGCGGGGGGCAACGGGCAGGTTGGCGGGGCAGGCAGCACCCCAGGGGTCCGGGCCCCTCAAATGGCTGCTGTTTCACCCCAAAGCTTCCCCAAATCGGGGGTTTTTTTGCTTTTGTATAATATCAAAGCTGGGGTTTTTTCCTTTTCCAAAATATTCCACTTGGAGGTTTTTCAACGCTTTTTCACAACAAAACTTGGTGATTTTTGCTTTTTCGTTTTGTGCATGAAAATGGGGTTTTTTTTGCTTTCCGGCTGCCCAAATCCTGGTGGATTTGGCTTTCCCGGGAGCTCCAAGTTGGGTATTTTTCCCCCAAAAATGCGGGTTTTCTTTTTCCCCACCCCTTGCAGGCCCCGAATTAGGGGTTTTGTGGTGTTTTTAGGCCACGGCGGCAGGTCCCGCTCCGTGTGCACGGCCCTGCAGGGGAAAGTCCCTGTTGGGGGGACCGGCCCCCAATCAGGATGGGAAAAGACGGAAAAAGAGAACAGGGAAGAGGCAGCTTTTGAAAGCGCTTTTGGATCTTCAACAGAGAGGTGTTTCGGGGGGGTGGGGGGGTGAAGAGTTTTTAAATCCTTTCTATAAACAGGGTTTCTTTGCATTTTAAAAACCTTATCTATCATAGACGTTTACGCTTAACGTATTTACACATACCTCTCTCTATATATATTTAGTGAATATATTTATGTTTCACTTATACCCCCCAATTTCCCACTCATTATATAGAATACCTGCTCAGACTAGATATCTGTCGACTTACATATTTTGACACTTAAATGTCTTTATAGACTTCTCTATTTACACTTACGTATATTTACACTTATCTCTTTATAGACTTAGATTTTAGACTTAGATATCTATTTGCACTTATAGATCATCTCTTAGATTACATATAATGCCTATTTAGGCTCTCTATGTAACACGTAGTAAGTGTAGACAGCGGTATCTATTCAGACTTTTTTCTATTTTCAATTCCTTCATACATGAAATATATCATCCCTTTTGCGTTTGGAAGTGCTTTCTTTTTTAATTTATATAGACGGGAGTTCTTTTTGTATTTTAAAACCCTATATACGTCTTCCGGATTTTTTTATGCTCTAAAATCCTTTAGATAATAGGGCGGATATAGGTTCCTATTTTGAAATCCTTGTATACATATAAAGGAATATTATTTTTCAATATATAGAACAAGGAGAGATTTTTCTCTATTTCGAGGCCTCACAGATAGATTTAGAGTTTTTAAAAATTTTTGAACCCCCCCAGGAATTATCAGGCACTTTTGGGCTGTGACCCCCTTTGTGGGGGGGGGGGGACCCCCCATTCCCCACTCACCTGCTCCTCCACGGCATCATCAGCCCGCCGGTGATGTTGGGGTGCCCCAAATGACATCATCACCCCTCCAGGCCCCCAACCCCCCCTTTTTATTCAGCCCCCAAAAAGGCACAACATGAGGGAAACGGCCCCAACCGGCAGCTCGTTACTTTAATAATGCCGTTGGCGTATGTACGCACGCACCCCCGCCAAAAAGGGGGGCTCTGCTAGAAAGATAAAGGAGGGGCAGCCCCCCCAAACGCTTGCAGCCCCCCCTCAGCCCCCGTCCCGCAGGCTGGCAGCCGGCCCCTTACCCTCAGCACGCCCAACGACCGGCAGGCAAACCCGGGCCGGGGGTCTCTCCTGAGCACCACGGGACGCTTACAGCGCGGCATCTGAAAAACAAAAATCCCAACGGATATATTTCAGCACGTTAAAAAAAACAGCACCGAAGGCAGCAGAGGAATTCGGTCAGGACAAGGGAGAGGGCAGCAGTCGAGCTAAAGGAGGGTGCCAGGCAAACGGGTCAGCTCGAAATACAACGCGGCCTTTAAAAGCTCGAGCGATTCGAACGCTTAAAATCCGCGTGAGGACTAATTGACGCGATTCTGAACGCGTCCTTCGCAGAGAAGTAAACGCTCTCGCTGGTGTCGGAAAACGCCTCGTCCCTTCCTTACAGCACCGCTGCCGGGAGATAACCCCGTGAGGCTGCAGGACAAGGGCGCGCCGTAATCGGCATCTACGCTCACGGATCCGCCGCCACAGCTCCAGCCCTGGCGCTGCTGCTGCTGCTGCTGCTGCTGCTGCGCATCTCGCTCGCTTGGCCGATAAAGCTGAAAGCGAAGCGTAAAACTTTGAAGAGTAAAATGAAAAAGAAAGAACAAATCTCAGCAATTCATTTTATGCTAAAAAGGCGTGCGTACGCTTACAGACGTACAACGAGAAGGCTTATACTATAAAAATATTTGATTTTCCTTTTGCGTTAATTGAAATTGCGTAGCTGTGAATTCATACCGTTAAATTATCTACCTCCAAACTACACACCTATCGTTTGACCAGGGGTTTTGCGTGCGTCACATGACTAGGAGGGACGCCTGGCCAGCTGCGCCGAGACCGATGCTACCCAACTGCCGGGGAAACGCGCCACTGAAAGCGAGACAGAAATAAAGGACTTCAGAGCGCTCTGCCAAAAGATCGGGAAAAAAACCCCATCAGTTGCCTCTCTTTTTAAACGTTTAGAGCAACTACCTAACTGCTTAAGCACACCTAATAAATTATACGCTACAGCTCTTTGGCAGTTGCAGTTTAAACAACGCAAGCCAGTTTGGGAGTTATACAATTTTAACTTTCTTTTTAAAATTTCGTTTACGATAGAAAAATCAGTGAGATAAGAGATCTCCCATACGGTTTTACTTTTTTTTTGGGGGGGGGTGGGGGGGGGCAGGCGGTGGGGAATATCAAATCCCCGGTGCTGCAATACATCAGGCTACCAAAAAGGACCGGCAAGTTTGCTAACGCTGTTGGCCGTACCCGAGCGTGCGGAGGAACGCGTCTTTACGATCTCTCGACCGTTACACCCGAGAACCAAAGATCAGCCGTACGTCGACTATCGGAAGACGTGCTGCGCTTGGGTCTGTGCAAGGAAATCGACCTACCCCTTTTTTTTTTTTTTCCAGAGAGAGCGCGAAAAGTCTCCTTGCGGATGACTTCTACTGCCGAGCACGTCATCTCCGAAGATCCATTCTGATGGGAAGTTCGTAAAAGGCAACTCCTTTGAACGAGAAAGATTTCCATTCTGGAAAATCTCTTTCCAACCAAAGTCAAAATTACGCGCTGCAGGTTAGGAAAAAGGACGCGATAGAAGCAGTAACTCACCAAAACCACATCAGGACTCTCTGTCGCTAGTTACGAGGCTGCTACCGCTTCTCGGGAAAGCCTGGAAAGCGCACCGAAGCGACACCGATTTGTCCCGTGTTGTCCACGCCTCTTCTTTGACCTTGATTGCTTTTAGCACAGATGTTAGCATCTCAGTAAGGTGTTCGAGTGCTCCTGTAAGGCATTTTAAAAACTGACTGACTGAAAAAGCATAAAGCTTTTATCGTGAAAACAAAGCCTGTTTCTCCCGAACATCCCAACTCTTACAAACGGTTCCTTTCCTCTTCTAGTCCGACGTTATTTTCACAGCACCCTTTCCTAGCAAGCGCACAGAAACAGAAGAGCATGCTTGCAGGAAGAGAAAACAGACGGAGGGAAGCAAGCTTTGCAGAGGCGTACCACGCTCCAGAACAGACCTCCTTTATTTTTAGTATTTGCGTTAAAATATTTCACGTTAAAAAATCACATAGAAGGAGAGCTGCCACGTTTCTCGTGTTAACTGTAAAGGCCGTGCTACAAGCACCTTAGGAAAAACGCAGACACATGTCACAGGCCTACCTTGTACTTGCAGACCACTAGGGATCCTTTCCACCTGTCTCGTACTTTCACGGCAGTTGACGTTCCGCTGAGAGGAAAGGAAAAAAAAAACAAACAACGTTTAGCACAAAGCTTCCTCTTCTGTGAAGGCTACAGCTGAGTGGAGGAGAAAGTATTTGGCATCGCCTTTGGTGCGGTTGTTGAGACAGGCCACTAGAGCTTCTGCACGTTTCAGACAACCGTGCCTTTTTTTTGGCTCATTAGCAGCTTTAGTTTTGCTAGAACTCACTTGCCTAGAAAGAGGAGTGACAGAGAAGGAAAAGAGAGGTCAGGCAGCAAGAGAGCTCTGCAGGCTGCCACCAGTCAACGTCGCACTCTTAAGGAAAAACAAACAACCAACCAAACAACCAAACAAAAAAAAAAAACAAACAAAAAAAACCCCAAAACACACAAACACAAAAAAACTCACAAAACCCAACAACAAAACAAAACTTTGACGTCGTACCTTTCTTTCCTTTTGGAGCTCGTCCCTGTCTCAGCTGATCGTCTCGTCAGAGCACGAAGTGCAGATGATCCGTATCCCGATGACATCTGCACGCGATGAACACGTGTTCAGAAATAGTCCAGATCTGTAAGACTGGTGTCATTTGTGTGGTTCCAAGCATCATAACTCCATTTTACTGACCAATGCATTTGTGAGGAAACTAAGTAGCTTTTAAACGTAGCCTCTCCTTGGGGAGAAAAATGCGTTAGGGAGCGAAAAAAAGGATGATTCAGAGCTCCCAACCATGACGGAGCAGCGGGAAAACTAATGAAAGCGAAGACCAACAGCAGCAACGCGAAGCGGCATTTGGCTTTAATTCTGATCACGTACTTAAGCGGCTCGCCAAGTCTATGCCTCGATCCTATGAATGACTAGCCCTTTTTTGGAAGGACCAACTTTTTTCCTTCAAAGTCCTAGATTGAAGACTCCGCTGAACAGAATGTGGATGGAGCCACAGGACAACATGCCATCAACACTCTAATGAAAAAAAAAATCAAGTAAAAATCAAGTTGAAGTATCAGTTTCCATCGTGTCTCGTTCATTACGTTTCTAGTAGTACCTGGGTGCTCCAAAATTCACTATCCTGACACCACGTAGTACTACAAATTACAATTACGCGTGTAAAAATAAAAGGCTATTTCCAACCTGCCCGTAAAATCAGTACGAACAAACAGAAGAGAAACACTTGACCCTAAAGAAGGTCACAGGCAGCTCTTAATTTATCGTAGGCGAAAACTCATTCTTTTCCCTGAAAGGAAAACGCTCGTAACTACCCAGGGACCGAGGCAGGAACGAGGCACGCGCGCTCTGTTAACGGCAACTGTTCGTCAGCTTTTCTGCACCGGCACAAATTTGCCTTTTCCCTGGGTTTGACGCGGAGCACCTGCAGCGTCCTTGAACGCGCCAATGTTTCTCCCCGCTCCCCCGGCCCCACACGTGCCGTTACCTGAGCAGCAAGCGGCGTCAACCGCGCAGGATTTTCCTCGCGTGACGCAGAAGGTGACGCTGGGAAAAGAGGAGGCACAAAATGAACCTGTTTGTCACACCCAGCCAACGGTGAAAACCCAGGGAAGGATTCTGCCGTGCGGGGCCGGGCTGTGCACCCCCGGAGCTCCAGCCGGCCGGTTTCGCTCCCCTTTGCCGGGTACCGGGGAGACACCGCCGCCTCGTGCTGCCGCCTGCCCCCCGGGGAGAGCCGGGGGACCCCCACCTCACTTCAGCCCTCGGGAACGGGGCTGAAAGGTCCGATCCCGGTGCCGGGGGAGCAGAGGCGAGCTGGCTGGGACCAGCTTTTGCTCCTGGAACAGCCCTGGGGTGGACCTGTCCCTCCCCTTCAAACGCTCCAGCAGTTTCGGGGGCAGAAGGCCGTTTCTAAGCCCTCTCTCCAGCAGCTCCTCCCTCGACTCGGCCCGCGAAGCCCCCAGTCTGCCTGCAGGGAGGGCTGGGGGGTCCCCGGCCCCACGGGGCGACAGTGGGGACTCGCAGGGAGGATCTGTTTGCACAAAGCGCCCCCCCCCCCTCCCGCCCCGGCCCGGCCCACTGCGCGGCCCCCCTAGGGCACGCAGCCCCCCCCCCAACTCCCCACTCCCCAGATGCTCACAGGCCCTCCCCCGCCTGGAGCCCCCCCCAGCCCCTGTCCCCGGAGCCTGCAGAACCGCCCCCCCCGCCGCCGCCGCCACAGCCCGGCTCCCCGGGCCCGCGGCTCCTCACACTCACGCTGCGCCGCCGCCTCGGTGCAAAGCCCGCCGCGCGCCCCGTTGAAATACCGTCCGCAACCAATCAGCGCGCGGCTCCACCGGACCGCCCGCGCGAGGCACGCCGGGAGTTGTAGTCGGCGCCCCGGGACCGCGCATGCGCACGGCGCCCCGTGGAAATACCGTCCGCAACCAATCAGCGCGCGGCTCCACCGGACCGCCCGCGCGAGGCACGCCGGGAGTTGTAGTCGGCGCCAAGGCACCGCGCATGCGCACAGCGCCCCCGGGACCGCGCATGCGCACAGCGCCCCGGGACCGCGCATGCGCACAGCGCCCCGGGACCGCGCATGCGCACAGCGCCCCGGGACCGCGCATGCGCACAGCGCCCCGGGACCGCGCATGCGCACAGCGCCCCGGGACCGCGCATGCGCACAGCGCCCCGGGACCGCGCATGCGCACGGCTCGCAGCCCCTCCCCAGCGTTTGCAAGCACTTCCCAGCCCCAGGACCCCCGGAGCTCACAGCACCCGACCACACCATTTTCCAGCCCCCTGGGAGCCCCACTCTCAAGTCCCGCCAGGACCCACAGCCCCACTCCCCAGCTCTTGGGGGACCTTGATCTCGATGGTCCGGGAGTCCTCCAGGTGTACTCTCTGGTCTGGACGTCCGTCTCTATGGTCCGGCAGTCCTCCAGGTGTACTCTCTGGTCCAGACTTCGCTCTCTATGGTCCGGCAGTCCTCCAGGGGTACTCTCTGGTCCAGACTTTGCTCTCTATGGTCCGGCAGTCCTCCAGGGGTACTCTCTAGGCCGGACTTTGCTCTCTATGGTCCGGCAGTCCTCCAGGGGTACTCTCTACGCCGGACTTTGCTCTCTATGGTCCGGAAGGTCCCCACGTGCACTCTCCGCTCCGGACGACCGTCTCGATGGTCCAGAAGTCCTCCAGCTGTACTCTCTAGGCCGGACATTTTCCTCTATGGTGCGGAAGTCCCCCGGGTACATTCTATGCGTCTGGACCTCCGTCTCTATGGTCCGGAAGTCCTCCAGGTGTACTCTCTGGTCCGGGAGTCCGCCATCTCTATGGTCCGGGAGTCCTCCAGCTATACTCTCTGGTCTGGTCTCTATGGTCCGGCAGTCCTCCAGCCCCTCTCCCCGACCCCCTAGGGCTCGCAGCCCCCCCCAGCCCCACTCCCCGGCCCCCCCGGGATGCACAGCCCCACTCCTCGGCCCCCTCGGGGGTCCGCAGCCCCCCCCAGTCCCCCTCCCCAGATGCTCACAGGGGGAAAGGAACGGCTCGGCCTCAAGCTCTGCGGGCTGCCTGTGGCCCCTGCAGAGCCCACGATCCTCGGCAGCCCACACGCGGGGCGACGCTCACAGCCCGAGAAGGAGTCACAGGGAGCCGCCGCTCCTGCCACAACCCTCCTTCCCAGCCTGCTGCTGGAGCACAAGGCACTTGAAAGCAGCAGGAAAGAACAAGGAGGGCCTCGCAAGATGGCAGGAATAACGCGGGGAGCCTAAAGCGTTTAGCCAGGCAGGGCTTGCCACTCACCTTGTGCCGGGGTTGAATCCCAGCCGGCAACTCAGCACCACACAACCGCTCCCTCGCTGCCCCCTCAGCGGGAGGGGGGAGAGAATTGGAAGGGCAAAAGTGAAAACACCCCACTCGTAAGGAAAAGGGGGGAAAAAAAAAAACCCCAAACAACAGAGAGAAAAACCCCAGACAGACAAGCGGTACAAACGAAAACAACGGCTCGCCGCCAACCGCCCGATGCCCGCCCAGCCAGCCGCAGCCCAGCAGCGGCCCCCCCCGCCGACCTCCCCCCCGAGTTTTATTTCCTGACGTCATAGGGTCTGGAACACCCCCTGGGTCCGCCGGGGTCAGCTCTCCCAGCGGTGCCCCCTCCCAGGCCCTCGCGCACCCCCAGCCCGCTCGCCGGCAGGGCGGGGCGAGGAGCAGCACAGCCCCCGGCGCCGTGCAAGCGCTGCGCAGCGGGAACTCACGCAGCCCCGCGTCACCGACGCCGTTCTCAGCACAAACCCAAAACGCAGGAGGAGGGAGAGCGGGGTGGGAGTGGGGGGCGGGGGAGCGGGAGGGGGGTGCCAGAGTTTGGGCGGGGGGCAACGGGCAGGTTGGCGGGGCAGGCAGCACCCCAGGGGTCCGGGCCCCTCAAATGGCTGCTGTTTCACCCCAAAGCTTCCCCAAATCGGGGGTTTTTTTGCTTTTGTATAATATCAAAGCTGGGGTTTTTTCCTTTTCCAAAATATTCCACTTGGAGGTTTTTCAACGCTTTTTCACAACAAAACTTGGTGATTTTTGCTTTTTCGTTTTGTGCATGAAAATGGGGTTTTTTTTGCTTTCCGGCTGCCCAAATCCTGGTGGATTTGGCTTTCCCGGGAGCTCCAAGTTGGGTATTTTTCCCCCAAAAATGCGGGTTTTCTTTTTCCCCACCCCTTGCAGGCCCCGAATTAGGGGTTTTGTGGTGTTTTTAGGCCACGGCGGCAGGTCCCGCTCCGTGTGCACGGCCCTGCAGGGGAAAGTCCCTGTTGGGGGGACCGGCCCCCAATCAGGATGGGAAAAGACGGAAAAAGAGAACAGGGAAGAGGCAGCTTTTGAAAGCGCTTTTGGATCTTCAACAGAGAGGTGTTTCGGGGGGGTGGGGGGGTGAAGAGTTTTTAAATCCTTTCTATAAACAGGGTTTCTTTGCATTTTAAAAACCTTATCTATCATAGACGTTTACGCTTAACGTATTTACACATACCTCTCTCTATATATATTTAGTGAATATATTTATGTTTCACTTATACCCCCCAATTTCCCACTCATTATATAGAATACCTGCTCAGACTAGATATCTGTCGACTTACATATTTTGACACTTAAATGTCTTTATAGACTTCTCTATTTACACTTACGTATATTTACACTTATCTCTTTATAGACTTAGATTTTAGACTTAGATATCTATTTGCACTTATAGATCATCTCTTAGATTACATATAATGCCTATTTAGGCTCTCTATGTAACACGTAGTAAGTGTAGACAGCGGTATCTATTCAGACTTTTTTCTATTTTCAATTCCTTCATACATGAAATATATCATCCCTTTTGCGTTTGGAAGTGCTTTCTTTTTTAATTTATATAGACGGGAGTTCTTTTTGTATTTTAAAACCCTATATACGTCTTCCGGATTTTTTTATGCTCTAAAATCCTTTAGATAATAGGGCGGATATAGGTTCCTATTTTGAAATCCTTGTATACATATAAAGGAATATTATTTTTCAATATATAGAACAAGGAGAGATTTTTCTCTATTTCGAGGCCTCACAGATAGATTTAGAGTTTTTAAAAATTTTTGAACCCCCCCAGGAATTATCAGGCACTTTTGGGCTGTGACCCCCTTTGTGGGGGGGGGGGGACCCCCCATTCCCCACTCACCTGCTCCTCCACGGCATCATCAGCCCGCCGGTGATGTTGGGGTGCCCCAAATGACATCATCACCCCTCCAGGCCCCCAACCCCCCCTTTTTATTCAGCCCCCAAAAAGGCACAACATGAGGGAAACGGCCCCAACCGGCAGCTCGTTACTTTAATAATGCCGTTGGCGTATGTACGCACGCACCCCCGCCAAAAAGGGGGGCTCTGCTAGAAAGATAAAGGAGGGGCAGCCCCCCCAAACGCTTGCAGCCCCCCCTCAGCCCCCGTCCCGCAGGCTGGCAGCCGGCCCCTTACCCTCAGCACGCCCAACGACCGGCAGGCAAACCCGGGCCGGGGGTCTCTCCTGAGCACCACGGGACGCTTACAGCGCGGCATCTGAAAAACAAAAATCCCAACGGATATATTTCAGCACGTTAAAAAAAACAGCACCGAAGGCAGCAGAGGAATTCGGTCAGGACAAGGGAGAGGGCAGCAGTCGAGCTAAAGGAGGGTGCCAGGCAAACGGGTCAGCTCGAAATACAACGCGGCCTTTAAAAGCTCGAGCGATTCGAACGCTTAAAATCCGCGTGAGGACTAATTGACGCGATTCTGAACGCGTCCTTCGCAGAGAAGTAAACGCTCTCGCTGGTGTCGGAAAACGCCTCGTCCCTTCCTTACAGCACCGCTGCCGGGAGATAACCCCGTGAGGCTGCAGGACAAGGGCGCGCCGTAATCGGCATCTACGCTCACGGATCCGCCGCCACAGCTCCAGCCCTGGCGCTGCTGCTGCTGCTGCTGCTGCTGCTGCGCATCTCGCTCGCTTGGCCGATAAAGCTGAAAGCGAAGCGTAAAACTTTGAAGAGTAAAATGAAAAAGAAAGAACAAATCTCAGCAATTCATTTTATGCTAAAAAGGCGTGCGTACGCTTACAGACGTACAACGAGAAGGCTTATACTATAAAAATATTTGATTTTCCTTTTGCGTTAATTGAAATTGCGTAGCTGTGAATTCATACCGTTAAATTATCTACCTCCAAACTACACACCTATCGTTTGACCAGGGGTTTTGCGTGCGTCACATGACTAGGAGGGACGCCTGGCCAGCTGCGCCGAGACCGATGCTACCCAACTGCCGGGGAAACGCGCCACTGAAAGCGAGACAGAAATAAAGGACTTCAGAGCGCTCTGCCAAAAGATCGGGAAAAAAACCCCATCAGTTGCCTCTCTTTTTAAACGTTTAGAGCAACTACCTAACTGCTTAAGCACACCTAATAAATTATACGCTACAGCTCTTTGGCAGTTGCAGTTTAAACAACGCAAGCCAGTTTGGGAGTTATACAATTTTAACTTTCTTTTTAAAATTTCGTTTACGATAGAAAAATCAGTGAGATAAGAGATCTCCCATACGGTTTTACTTTTTTTTTGGGGGGGGGTGGGGGGGGGCAGGCGGTGGGGAATATCAAATCCCCGGTGCTGCAATACATCAGGCTACCAAAAAGGACCGGCAAGTTTGCTAACGCTGTTGGCCGTACCCGAGCGTGCGGAGGAACGCGTCTTTACGATCTCTCGACCGTTACACCCGAGAACCAAAGATCAGCCGTACGTCGACTATCGGAAGACGTGCTGCGCTTGGGTCTGTGCAAGGAAATCGACCTACCCCCTTTTTTTTTTTTTCCAGAGAGAGCGCGAAAAGTCTCCTTGCGGATGACTTCTACTGCCGAGCACGTCATCTCCGAAGATCCATTCTGATGGGAAGTTCGTAAAAGGCAACTCCTTTGAACGAGAAAGATTTCCATTCTGGAAAATCTCTTTCCAACCAAAGTCAAAATTACGCGCTGCAGGTTAGGAAAAAGGACGCGATAGAAGCAGTAACTCACCAAAACCACATCAGGACTCTCTGTCGCTAGTTACGAGGCTGCTACCGCTTCTCGGGAAAGCCTGGAAAGCGCACCGAAGCGACACCGATTTGTCCCGTGTTGTCCACGCCTCTTCTTTGACCTTGATTGCTTTTAGCACAGATGTTAGCATCTCAGTAAGGTGTTCGAGTGCTCCTGTAAGGCATTTTAAAAACTGACTGACTGAAAAAGCATAAAGCTTTTATCGTGAAAACAAAGCCTGTTTCTCCCGAACATCCCAACTCTTACAAACGGTTCCTTTCCTCTTCTAGTCCGACGTTATTTTCACAGCACCCTTTCCTAGCAAGCGCACAGAAACAGAAGAGCATGCTTGCAGGAAGAGAAAACAGACGGAGGGAAGCAAGCTTTGCAGAGGCGTACCACGCTCCAGAACAGACCTCCTTTATTTTTAGTATTTGCGTTAAAATATTTCACGTTAAAAAATCACATAGAAGGAGAGCTGCCACGTTTCTCGTGTTAACTGTAAAGGCCGTGCTACAAGCACCTTAGGAAAAACGCAGACACATGTCACAGGCCTACCTTGTACTTGCAGACCACTAGGGATCCTTTCCACCTGTCTCGTACTTTCACGGCAGTTGACGTTCCGCTGAGAGGAAAGGAAAAAAAAAACAAACAACGTTTAGCACAAAGCTTCCTCTTCTGTGAAGGCTACAGCTGAGTGGAGGAGAAAGTATTTGGCATCGCCTTTGGTGCGGTTGTTGAGACAGGCCACTAGAGCTTCTGCACGTTTCAGACAACCGTGCCTTTTTTTTGGCTCATTAGCAGCTTTAGTTTTGCTAGAACTCACTTGCCTAGAAAGAGGAGTGACAGAGAAGGAAAAGAGAGGTCAGGCAGCAAGAGAGCTCTGCAGGCTGCCACCAGTCAACGTCGCACTCTTAAGGAAAAACAAACAACCAACCAAACAACCAAACAAAAAAAAAAAACAAACAAAAAAAACCCCAAAACACACAAACACAAAAAAACTCACAAAACCCAACAACAAAACAAAACTTTGACGTCGTACCTTTCTTTCCTTTTGGAGCTCGTCCCTGTCTCAGCTGATCGTCTCGTCAGAGCACGAAGTGCAGATGATCCGTATCCCGATGACATCTGCACGCGATGAACACGTGTTCAGAAATAGTCCAGATCTGTAAGACTGGTGTCATTTGTGTGGTTCCAAGCATCATAACTCCATTTTACTGACCAATGCATTTGTGAGGAAACTAAGTAGCTTTTAAACGTAGCCTCTCCTTGGGGAGAAAAATGCGTTAGGGAGCGAAAAAAAGGATGATTCAGAGCTCCCAACCATGACGGAGCAGCGGGAAAACTAATGAAAGCGAAGACCAACAGCAGCAACGCGAAGCGGCATTTGGCTTTAATTCTGATCACGTACTTAAGCGGCTCGCCAAGTCTATGCCTCGATCCTATGAATGACTAGCCCTTTTTTGGAAGGACCAACTTTTTTCCTTCAAAGTCCTAGATTGAAGACTCCGCTGAACAGAATGTGGATGGAGCCACAGGACAACATGCCATCAACACTCTAATGAAAAAAAAAATCAAGTAAAAATCAAGTTGAAGTATCAGTTTCCATCGTGTCTCGTTCATTACGTTTCTAGTAGTACCTGGGTGCTCCAAAATTCACTATCCTGACACCACGTAGTACTACAAATTACAATTACGCGTGTAAAAATAAAAGGCTATTTCCAACCTGCCCGTAAAATCAGTACGAACAAACAGAAGAGAAACACTTGACCCTAAAGAAGGTCACAGGCAGCTCTTAATTTATCGTAGGCGAAAACTCATTCTTTTCCCTGAAAGGAAAACGCTCGTAACTACCCAGGGACCGAGGCAGGAACGAGGCACGCGCGCTCTGTTAACGGCAACTGTTCGTCAGCTTTTCTGCACCGGCACAAATTTGCCTTTTCCCTGGGTTTGACGCGGAGCACCTGCAGCGTCCTTGAACGCGCCAATGTTTCTCCCCGCTCCCCCGGCCCCACACGTGCCGTTACCTGAGCAGCAAGCGGCGTCAACCGCGCAGGATTTTCCTCGCGTGACGCAGAAGGTGACGCTGGGAAAAGAGGAGGCACAAAATGAACCTGTTTGTCACACCCAGCCAACGGTGAAAACCCAGGGAAGGATTCTGCCGTGCGGGGCCGGGCTGTGCACCCCCGGAGCTCCAGCCGGCCGGTTTCGCTCCCCTTTGCCGGGTACCGGGGAGACACCGCCGCCTCGTGCTGCCGCCTGCCCCCCGGGGAGAGCCGGGGGACCCCCACCTCACTTCAGCCCTCGGGAACGGGGCTGAAAGGTCCGATCCCGGTGCCGGGGGAGCAGAGGCGAGCTGGCTGGGACCAGCTTTTGCTCCTGGAACAGCCCTGGGGTGGACCTGTCCCTCCCCTTCAAACGCTCCAGCAGTTTCGGGGGCAGAAGGCCGTTTCTAAGCCCTCTCTCCAGCAGCTCCTCCCTCGACTCGGCCCGCGAAGCCCCCAGTCTGCCTGCAGGGAGGGCTGGGGGGTCCCCGGCCCCACGGGGCGACAGTGGGGACTCGCAGGGAGGATCTGTTTGCACAAAGCGCCCCCCCCCCCTCCCGCCCCGGCCCGGCCCACTGCGCGGCCCCCCTAGGGCACGCAGCCCCCCCCCCAACTCCCCACTCCCCAGATGCTCACAGGCCCTCCCCCGCCTGGAGCCCCCCCCAGCCCCTGTCCCCGGAGCCTGCAGAACCGCCCCCCCCGCCGCCGCCGCCACAGCCCGGCTCCCCGGGCCCGCGGCTCCTCACACTCACGCTGCGCCGCCGCCTCGGTGCAAAGCCCGCCGCGCGCCCCGTTGAAATACCGTCCGCAACCAATCAGCGCGCGGCTCCACCGGACCGCCCGCGCGAGGCACGCCGGGAGTTGTAGTCGGCGCCCCGGGACCGCGCATGCGCACGGCGCCCCGTGGAAATACCGTCCGCAACCAATCAGCGCGCGGCTCCACCGGACCGCCCGCGCGAGGCACGCCGGGAGTTGTAGTCGGCGCCAAGGCACCGCGCATGCGCACAGCGCCCCCGGGACCGCGCATGCGCACAGCGCCCCGGGACCGCGCATGCGCACAGCGCCCCGGGACCGCGCATGCGCACAGCGCCCCGGGACCGCGCATGCGCACAGCGCCCCGGGACCGCGCATGCGCACAGCGCCCCGGGACCGCGCATGCGCACAGCGCCCCGGGACCGCGCATGCGCACGGCTCGCAGCCCCTCCCCAGCGTTTGCAAGCACTTCCCAGCCCCAGGACCCCCGGAGCTCACAGCACCCGACCACACCATTTTCCAGCCCCCTGGGAGCCCCACTCTCAAGTCCCGCCAGGACCCACAGCCCCACTCCCCAGCTCTTGGGGGACCTTGATCTCGATGGTCCGGGAGTCCTCCAGGTGTACTCTCTGGTCTGGACGTCCGTCTCTATGGTCCGGCAGTCCTCCAGGGGTACTCTCTGGTCCAGACTTTGCTCTCTATGGTCCGGCAGTCCTCCAGGGGTACTCTCTAGGCCGGACTTTGCTCTCTATGGTCCGGCAGTCCTCCAGGGGTACTCTCTACGCCGGACTTTGCTCTCTATGGTCCGGAAGGTCCCCACGTGCACTCTCCGCTCCGGACGACCGTCTCGATGGTCCAGAAGTCCTCCAGCTGTACTCTCTAGGCCGGACATTTTCCTCTATGGTGCGGAAGTCCCCCGGGTACATTCTATGCGTCTGGACCTCCGTCTCTATGGTCCGGAAGTCCTCCAGGTGTACTCTCTGGTCCGGGAGTCCGCCATCTCTATGGTCCGGGAGTCCTCCAGCTATACTCTCTGGTCTGGTCTCTATGGTCCGGCAGTCCTCCAGCCCCTCTCCCCGACCCCCTAGGGCTCGCAGCCCCCCCCAGCCCCACTCCCCGGCCCCCCCGGGATGCACAGCCCCACTCCTCGGCCCCCTCGGGGGTCCGCAGCCCCCCCCAGTCCCCCTCCCCAGATGCTCACAGGGGGAAAGGAACGGCTCGGCCTCAAGCTCTGCGGGCTGCCTGTGGCCCCTGCAGAGCCCACGATCCTCGGCAGCCCACACGCGGGGCGACGCTCACAGCCCGAGAAGGAGTCACAGGGAGCCGCCGCTCCTGCCACAACCCTCCTTCCCAGCCTGCTGCTGGAGCACAAGGCACTTGAAAGCAGCAGGAAAGAACAAGGAGGGCCTCGCAAGATGGCAGGAATAACGCGGGGAGCCTAAAGCGTTTAGCCAGGCAGGGCTTGCCACTCACCTTGTGCCGGGGTTGAATCCCAGCCGGCAACTCAGCACCACACAACCGCTCCCTCGCTGCCCCCTCAGCGGGAGGGGGGAGAGAATTGGAAGGGCAAAAGTGAAAACACCCCACTCGTAAGGAAAAGGGGGGAAAAAAAAAAACCCCAAACAACAGAGAGAAAAACCCCAGACAGACAAGCGGTACAAACGAAAACAACGGCTCGCCGCCAACCGCCCGATGCCCGCCCAGCCAGCCGCAGCCCAGCAGCGGCCCCCCCCGCCGACCTCCCCCCCGAGTTTTATTTCCTGACGTCATAGGGTCTGGAACACCCCCTGGGTCCGCCGGGGTCAGCTCTCCCAGCGGTGCCCCCTCCCAGGCCCTCGCGCACCCCCAGCCCGCTCGCCGGCAGGGCGGGGCGAGGAGCAGCACAGCCCCCGGCGCCGTGCAAGCGCTGCGCAGCGGGAACTCACGCAGCCCCGCGTCACCGACGCCGTTCTCAGCACAAACCCAAAACGCAGGAGGAGGGAGAGCGGGGTGGGAGTGGGGGGCGGGGGAGCGGGAGGGGGGTGCCAGAGTTTGGGCGGGGGGCAACGGGCAGGTTGGCGGGGCAGGCAGCACCCCAGGGGTCCGGGCCCCTCAAATGGCTGCTGTTTCACCCCAAAGCTTCCCCAAATCGGGGGTTTTTTTGCTTTTGTATAATATCAAAGCTGGGGTTTTTTCCTTTTCCAAAATATTCCACTTGGAGGTTTTTCAACGCTTTTTCACAACAAAACTTGGTGATTTTTGCTTTTTCGTTTTGTGCATGAAAATGGGGTTTTTTTTGCTTTCCGGCTGCCCAAATCCTGGTGGATTTGGCTTTCCCGGGAGCTCCAAGTTGGGTATTTTTCCCCCAAAAATGCGGGTTTTCTTTTTCCCCACCCCTTGCAGGCCCCGAATTAGGGGTTTTGTGGTGTTTTTAGGCCACGGCGGCAGGTCCCGCTCCGTGTGCACGGCCCTGCAGGGGAAAGTCCCTGTTGGGGGGACCGGCCCCCAATCAGGATGGGAAAAGACGGAAAAAGAGAACAGGGAAGAGGCAGCTTTTGAAAGCGCTTTTGGATCTTCAACAGAGAGGTGTTTCGGGGGGGTGGGGGGGTGAAGAGTTTTTAAATCCTTTCTATAAACAGGGTTTCTTTGCATTTTAAAAACCTTATCTATCATAGACGTTTACGCTTAACGTATTTACACATACCTCTCTCTATATATATTTAGTGAATATATTTATGTTTCACTTATACCCCCCAATTTCCCACTCATTATATAGAATACCTGCTCAGACTAGATATCTGTCGACTTACATATTTTGACACTTAAATGTCTTTATAGACTTCTCTATTTACACTTACGTATATTTACACTTATCTCTTTATAGACTTAGATTTTAGACTTAGATATCTATTTGCACTTATAGATCATCTCTTAGATTACATATAATGCCTATTTAGGCTCTCTATGTAACACGTAGTAAGTGTAGACAGCGGTATCTATTCAGACTTTTTTCTATTTTCAATTCCTTCATACATGAAATATATCATCCCTTTTGCGTTTGGAAGTGCTTTCTTTTTTAATTTATATAGACGGGAGTTCTTTTTGTATTTTAAAACCCTATATACGTCTTCCGGATTTTTTTATGCTCTAAAATCCTTTAGATAATAGGGCGGATATAGGTTCCTATTTTGAAATCCTTGTATACATATAAAGGAATATTATTTTTCAATATATAGAACAAGGAGAGATTTTTCTCTATTTCGAGGCCTCACAGATAGATTTAGAGTTTTTAAAAATTTTTGAACCCCCCCAGGAATTATCAGGCACTTTTGGGCTGTGACCCCCTTTGTGGGGGGGGGGGGACCCCCCATTCCCCACTCACCTGCTCCTCCACGGCATCATCAGCCCGCCGGTGATGTTGGGGTGCCCCAAATGACATCATCACCCCTCCAGGCCCCCAACCCCCCCTTTTTATTCAGCCCCCAAAAAGGCACAACATGAGGGAAACGGCCCCAACCGGCAGCTCGTTACTTTAATAATGCCGTTGGCGTATGTACGCACGCACCCCCGCCAAAAAGGGGGGCTCTGCTAGAAAGATAAAGGAGGGGCAGCCCCCCCAAACGCTTGCAGCCCCCCCTCAGCCCCCGTCCCGCAGGCTGGCAGCCGGCCCCTTACCCTCAGCACGCCCAACGACCGGCAGGCAAACCCGGGCCGGGGGTCTCTCCTGAGCACCACGGGACGCTTACAGCGCGGCATCTGAAAAACAAAAATCCCAACGGATATATTTCAGCACGTTAAAAAAAACAGCACCGAAGGCAGCAGAGGAATTCGGTCAGGACAAGGGAGAGGGCAGCAGTCGAGCTAAAGGAGGGTGCCAGGCAAACGGGTCAGCTCGAAATACAACGCGGCCTTTAAAAGCTCGAGCGATTCGAACGCTTAAAATCCGCGTGAGGACTAATTGACGCGATTCTGAACGCGTCCTTCGCAGAGAAGTAAACGCTCTCGCTGGTGTCGGAAAACGCCTCGTCCCTTCCTTACAGCACCGCTGCCGGGAGATAACCCCGTGAGGCTGCAGGACAAGGGCGCGCCGTAATCGGCATCTACGCTCACGGATCCGCCGCCACAGCTCCAGCCCTGGCGCTGCTGCTGCTGCTGCTGCTGCTGCTGCGCATCTCGCTCGCTTGGCCGATAAAGCTGAAAGCGAAGCGTAAAACTTTGAAGAGTAAAATGAAAAAGAAAGAACAAATCTCAGCAATTCATTTTATGCTAAAAAGGCGTGCGTACGCTTACAGACGTACAACGAGAAGGCTTATACTATAAAAATATTTGATTTTCCTTTTGCGTTAATTGAAATTGCGTAGCTGTGAATTCATACCGTTAAATTATCTACCTCCAAACTACACAGCTATCGTTTGACCAGGGGTTTTGCGTGCGTCACATGACTAGGAGGGACGCCTGGCCAGCTGCGCCGAGACCGATGCTACCCAACTGCCGGGGAAACGCGCCACTGAAAGCGAGACAGAAATAAAGGACTTCAGAGCGCTCTGCCAAAAGATCGGGAAAAAAACCCCATCAGTTGCCTCTCTTTTTAAACGTTTAGAGCAACTACCTAACTGCTTAAGCACACCTAATAAATTATACGCTACAGCTCTTTGGCAGTTGCAGTTTAAACAACGCAAGCCAGTTTGGGAGTTATACAATTTTAACTTTCTTTTTAAAATTTCGTTTACGATAGAAAAATCAGTGAGATAAGAGATCTCCCATACGGTTTTACTTTTTTTTTGGGGGGGGGTGGGGGGGGGCAGGCGGTGGGGAATATCAAATCCCCGGTGCTGCAATACATCAGGCTACCAAAAAGGACCGGCAAGTTTGCTAACGCTGTTGGCCGTACCCGAGCGTGCGGAGGAACGCGTCTTTACGATCTCTCGACCGTTACACCCGAGAACCAAAGATCAGCCGTACGTCGACTATCGGAAGACGTGCTGCGCTTGGGTCTGTGCAAGGAAATCGACCTACCCCCTTTTTTTTTTTTCCAGAGAGAGAGAGCGAAAAGTCTCCTTGCGGATGACTTCTACTGCCGAGCACGTCATCTCCGAAGATCCATTCTGATGGGAAGTTCGTAAAAGGCAACTCCTTTGAACGAGAAAGATTTCCATTCTGGAAAATCTCTTTCCAACCAAAGTCAAAATTACGCGCTGCAGGTTAGGAAAAAGGACGCGATAGAAGCAGTAACTCACCAAAACCACATCAGGACTCTCTGTCGCTAGTTACGAGGCTGCTACCGCTTCTCGGGAAAGCCTGGAAAGCGCACCGAAGCGACACCGATTTGTCCCGTGTTGTCCACGCCTCTTCTTTGACCTTGATTGCTTTTAGCACAGATGTTAGCATCTCAGTAAGGTGTTCGAGTGCTCCTGTAAGGCATTTTAAAAACTGACTGACTGAAAAAGCATAAAGCTTTTATCGTGAAAACAAAGCCTGTTTCTCCCGAACATCCCAACTCTTACAAACGGTTCCTTTCCTCTTCTAGTCCGACGTTATTTTCACAGCACCCTTTCCTAGCAAGCGCACAGAAACAGAAGAGCATGCTTGCAGGAAGAGAAAACAGACGGAGGGAAGCAAGCTTTGCAGAGGCGTACCACGCTCCAGAACAGACCTCCTTTATTTTTAGTATTTGCGTTAAAATATTTCACGTTAAAAAATCACATAGAAGGAGAGCTGCCACGTTTCTCGTGTTAACTGTAAAGGCCGTGCTACAAGCACCTTAGGAAAAACGCAGACACATGTCACAGGCCTACCTTGTACTTGCAGACCACTAGGGATCCTTTCCACCTGTCTCGTACTTTCACGGCAGTTGACGTTCCGCTGAGAGGAAAGGAAAAAAAAAACAAACAACGTTTAGCACAAAGCTTCCTCTTCTGTGAAGGCTACAGCTGAGTGGAGGAGAAAGTATTTGGCATCGCCTTTGGTGCGGTTGTTGAGACAGGCCACTAGAGCTTCTGCACGTTTCAGACAACCGTGCCTTTTTTTTGGCTCATTAGCAGCTTTAGTTTTGCTAGAACTCACTTGCCTAGAAAGAGGAGTGACAGAGAAGGAAAAGAGAGGTCAGGCAGCAAGAGAGCTCTGCAGGCTGCCACCAGTCAACGTCGCACTCTTAAGGAAAAACAAACAACCAACCAAACAACCAAACAAAAAAAAAAAACAAACAAAAAAAACCCCAAAACACACAAACACAAAAAAACTCACAAAACCCAACAACAAAACAAAACTTTGACGTCGTACCTTTCTTTCCTTTTGGAGCTCGTCCCTGTCTCAGCTGATCGTCTCGTCAGAGCACGAAGTGCAGATGATCCGTATCCCGATGACATCTGCACGCGATGAACACGTGTTCAGAAATAGTCCAGATCTGTAAGACTGGTGTCATTTGTGTGGTTCCAAGCATCATAACTCCATTTTACTGACCAATGCATTTGTGAGGAAACTAAGTAGCTTTTAAACGTAGCCTCTCCTTGGGGAGAAAAATGCGTTAGGGAGCGAAAAAAAGGATGATTCAGAGCTCCCAACCATGACGGAGCAGCGGGAAAACTAATGAAAGCGAAGACCAACAGCAGCAACGCGAAGCGGCATTTGGCTTTAATTCTGATCACGTACTTAAGCGGCTCGCCAAGTCTATGCCTCGATCCTATGAATGACTAGCCCTTTTTTGGAAGGACCAACTTTTTTCCTTCAAAGTCCTAGATTGAAGACTCCGCTGAACAGAATGTGGATGGAGCCACAGGACAACATGCCATCAACACTCTAATGAAAAAAAAAATCAAGTAAAAATCAAGTTGAAGTATCAGTTTCCATCGTGTCTCGTTCATTACGTTTCTAGTAGTACCTGGGTGCTCCAAAATTCACTATCCTGACACCACGTAGTACTACAAATTACAATTACGCGTGTAAAAATAAAAGGCTATTTCCAACCTGCCCGTAAAATCAGTACGAACAAACAGAAGAGAAACACTTGACCCTAAAGAAGGTCACAGGCAGCTCTTAATTTATCGTAGGCGAAAACTCATTCTTTTCCCTGAAAGGAAAACGCTCGTAACTACCCAGGGACCGAGGCAGGAACGAGGCACGCGCGCTCTGTTAGCCGGCCGGTTTCGCTCCCCTTTGCCGGGTACCGGGGAGACACCGCCGCCTCGTGCTGCCGCCTGCCCCCCGGGGAGAGCCGGGGGACCCCCACCTCACTTCAGCCCTCGGGAACAGGGCTGAAAGGTCCGATCCCGGTGCCGGGGGAGCAGAGGCGAGCTGGCTGGGACCAGCTTTTGCTCCTGGAACAGCCCTGGGGTGGACCTGTCCCTCCCCTTCAAACGCTCCAGCAGTTTCGGGGGCAGAAGGCCGTTTCTAAGCCCTCTCTCCAGCAGCTCCTCCCTCGACTCGGCCCGCGAAGCCCCCAGTCTGCCTGCAGGGAGGGCTGGGGGGTCCCCGGCCCCACGGGGCGACAGTGGGGACTCGCAGGGAGGATCTGTTTGCACAAAGCGCCCCCCCCCTCCCGCCCCGGCCCGGCCCACTGCGCGGCCCCCCTAGGGCACGCAGCCCCCCCCCCAACTCCCCACTCCCCAGATGCTCACAGGCCCTCCCCCGCCTGGAGCCCCCCCCAGCCCCTGTCCCCGGAGCCTGCAGAACCGCCGCCCCCCCCCCGCCGCCGCCGCCGCCACAGCCCGGCTCCCCGGGCCCGCGGCTCCTCACACTCACGCTGCGCCGCCGCCTCGGTGCAACGCCCGCCGCGCGCCCCGTGGAAATACCGTCCGCAACCAATCAGCGCGCGGCTCCACCGGACCGCCCGCGCGAGGCACGCCGGGAGTTGTAGTCGGCGCCAAGGCACCGCGCATGCGCACAGCGCCCCGGGACCGCGCATGCGCACAGCGCCCCGGGACCGCGCATGCGCACAGCGCCCCGGGACCGCGCATGCGCACAGCGCCCCGGGACCGCGCATGCGCACAGCGCCCCGGGACCGCGCATGCGCACAGCGCCCCGGGACCGCGCATGCGCACAGCGCCCCGGGACCGCGCATGCGCACAGCGCCCCGGGACCGCGCATGCGCACAGCGCCCCGGGACCGCGCATGCGCACAGCGCCCCGGGACCGCGCATGCGCACAGCGCCCCGGGACCGCGCATGCGCACAGCGCCCCGGGACCGCGCATGCGCACAGCGCCCCGGGACCGCGCATGCGCACAGCGCCCCGGGACCGCGCATGCGCACGGCTCGCAGCCCCTCCCCAGCGTTTGCAAGCACTTCCCAGCCCCAGGACCCCCGGAGCTCACAGCACCCGACCACACCATTTTCCAGCCCCCTGGGAGCCCCACTCTCAAGTCCCGCCAGGACCCACAGCCCCACTCCCCAGCTCTTGGGGGACCTTGATCTCGATGGTCCGGGAGTCCTCCAGGTGTACTCTCTGGTCTGGACGTCCGTCTCTATGGTCCGGGAGTCCTCCAGGTGTACTCTCTAGGCCGAACTTTGCTCTCTATGGTCCGGCAGTCCTCCAGGGGTACTCTCTAGGCCAGACTTCGCTCTCTATGGTCCGGCAGTCCTCCAGGGGTACTCTCTGGTCCAGACTTCGCTCTCTATGGTCCGGCAGTCCTCCAGGTGTACTCTCTAGGCCGGACTTTGCTCTCTATGGTCCGGCAGTCCTCCAGGGGTACTCTCTAGGCCGGACTTTGCTCTCTATGGTCCGGCAGTCCTCCAGGGGTACTCTCTAGGCCGGACTTTGCTCTCTATGGTCCGGCAGTCCTCCAGGGGTACTCTCTAGGCCGGACTTTGCTCTCTATGGTCCGGCAGTCCTCCAGGGGTACTCTCTAGGCCGGACTTTGCTCTCTATGGTCCGGAAGTTCCCCACGTGCACTCTCCGCTCCGGACGACCGTCTCGATGGTCCAGAAGTCCTCCAGCTGTACTCTCTAGGCCGGACATTTTCCTCTATGGTGCGGAAGTCCCCCGGGTACATTCTATGCGTCTGGACCTCCGTCTCTATGGTCCGGAAGTCCTCCAGGTGTACTCTCTGGTCCGGGAGTCCGCCATCTCTATGGTCCGGGAGTCCTCCAGCTATACTCTCTGGTCTGGTCTCTATGGTCCGGCAGTCCTCCAGCCCCTCTCCCCGACCCCCTAGGGCTCGCAGCCCCCCCCAGCCCCACTCCCCGGCCCCCCCGGGATGCACAGCCCCACTCCTCGGCCCCCTCGGGGGTCCGCAGCCCCCCCACTCCCCCTCCCCAGATGCTCACAGGGGGAAAGGAACGGCTCGGCCTCAAGCTCTGCGGGCTGCCTGTGGCCCCTGCAGAGCCCACGATCCTCGGCAGCCCACACGCGGGGCGACGCTCACAGCCCGAGAAGGAGTCACAGGGAGCCGCCGCTCCTGCCACAACCCTCCTTCCCAGCCTGCTGCTGGAGCACAAGGCACTTGAAAGCAGCAGGAAAGAACAAGGAGGGCCTCGCAAGATGGCAGGAATAACGCGGGCAGCCTAAAGCGTTTAGCCAGGCAGGGCTTGCCACTCACCTTGTGCCGGGGTTGAATCCCAGCCGGCAACTCAGCACCACACAACCGCTCCCTCGCTGCCCCCTCAGCGGGAGGGGGGAGAGAATTGGAAGGGCAAAAGTGAAAACACCCCACTCGTAAGGAAAAGGGGGGAAAAAAAAAACCCCAAACAACAGAGAGAAAAACCCCAGACAGACAAGCGGTACAAATGAAAACAACGGCTCGCCGCCAACCGCCCGATGCCCGCCCAGCCAGCCGCAGCCCAGCAGCGGCCCCCCCCGCCGACCTCCCCCCCGAGTTTTATTTCCTGACGTCATAGGGTCTGGAACACCCCCTGGGTCCGCCGGGGTCAGCTCTCCCAGCGGTGCCCCCTCCCAGGCCCTCGCGCACCCCCAGCCCGCTCGCCGGCAGGGCGGGGCGAGGAGCAGCACAGCCCCCGGCGCCGTGCAAGCGCTGCGCAGCGGGAACTCACGCAGCCCCGCGTCACCCACGCCGTTCTCAGCACAAACCCAAAACGCAGGAGGAGGGCGAGCGGGGTGGGAGTGGGGGGCGGGGGAGCGGGAGGGGGGTGCCAGAGTTTGGGCGGGGGGCAACGGGCAGGTTGGCGGGGCAGGCAGCACCCCAGGGGTCCGGGCCCCTCAAATGGCTGGTGTTTCACCCCAAAGCTTCCCCAAATCGGGGGTTTTTTTGCTTTTGTATAATATCAAAGCTGGGGTTTTTTCCTTTTCCAAAATATTCCACTTGGAGGTTTTTCAACGCTTTTTCACAACAAAACTTGGTGATTTTTGCTTTTTCGTTTTGTGCATGAAAATGGGGTTTTTTTTGCTTTCCGGCTGCCCAAATCCTGGTGGATTTGGCTTTCCCGGGAGCTCCAAGTTGGGTATTTTTCCCCCAAAAATGCGGGTTTTCTTTTTCCCCACCCCTTGCAGGCCCCGAATTAGGGGTTTTGTGGTGTTTTTAGGCCACGGCGGCAGGTCCCGCTCTGTGTGCACGGCCCTGCAGGGGAAAGTCCCTGTTGGGGGGACCGGCCCCCAATCAGGATGGGAAAAGACGGAAAAAGAGAACAGGGAAGAGGCAGCTTTTGAAAGCGCTTTTGGATCTTCAACAGAGAGGTGTTTCGGGGGGGTGGGGGGGTGAAGAGTTTTTAAATCCTTTCTATAAACAGGGTTTCTTTGCATTTTAAAAACCTTATCTATCATAGACGTTTACGCTTAACGTATTTACACATACCTCTCTCTATATATATTTAGTGAATATATTTATGTTTCACTTATACCCCCCAATTTCCCACTCATTATATATAATACCTGCTCAGACTAGATATCTGTCGACTTACATATTTTGACACTTAAATGTCTTTATAGACTTCTCTATTTACACTTACGTATATTTACACTTATCTCTTTATAGACTTAGATTTTAGACTTAGATATCTATTTGCACTTATAGATCATCTCTTAGATTACATATAATGCCTATTTAGGCTCTCTATGTAACACGTAGTAAGTGTAGACAGCGGTATCTATTCAGACTTTTTTCTATTTTCAATTCCTTCATACATGAAATATATCATCCCTTTTGCGTTTGGAAGTGCTTTCTTTTTTAATTTATATAGACGGGAGTTCTTTTTGTATTTTAAAACCCTATATACGTCTTCCGGATTTTTTTATGCTCTAAAATCCTTTAGATAATAGGGCGGATATAGGTTCCTATTTTGAAATCCTTGTATACATATAAAGGAATATTATTTTTCAATATATAGAACAAGGAGAGATTTTTCTCTATTTCGAGGCCTCACAGATAGATTTAGAGTTTTTAAAAATTTTTGAACCCCCCCAGGAATTATCAGGCACTTTTGGGCTGTGACCCCCTTTGTGGGGGGGGGGGGGACCCCCCATGACCCCCCATTCCCCACTCACCTGCTCCTCCACGGCATCATCAGCCCGCCGGTGATGTTGGGGTGCCCCAAATGACATCATCACCCCTCCAGGCCCCCAACCCCCCCTTTTTATTCAGCCCCCAAAAAGGCACAACATGAGGGAAACGGCCCCAACCGGCAGCTCGTTACTTTAATAATGCCGTTGGCGTATGTACGCACGCACCCCCGCCAAAAAGGGGGGCTCTGCTAGAAAGATAAAGGAGGGGCGGCCCCCCCAAACGCTTGCAGCCCCCCCTCAGCCCCCGTCCCGCAGGCTGGCAGCCGGCCCCTTACCCTCAGCACGCCCAACGACCGGCAGGCAAACCCGGGCCGGGGGTCTCTCCTGAGCACCACGGGACGCTTACAGCGCGGCATCTGAAAAACAAAAATCCCAACGGATATATTTCAGCACGTTAAAAAAAACAGCACCGAAGGCAGCAGAGGAATTCGGTCAGGACAAGGGAGAGGGCAGCAGTCGAGCTAAAGGAGGGTGCCAGGCAAACGGGTCAGCTCGAAATACAACGCGGCCTTTAAAAGCTCGAGCGATTCGAACGCTTAAAATCCGCGTGAGGACTAATTGACGCGATTCTGAACGCGTCCTTCGCAGAGAAGTAAACGCTCTCGCTGGTGTCGGAAAACGCCTCGTCCCTTCCTTACAGCACCGCTGCCGGGAGATAACCCCGTGAGGCTGCAGGACAAGGGCGCGCCGTAATCGGCATCTACGCTCACGGATCCGCCGCCACAGCTCCAGCCCTGGCGCTGCTGCTGCTGCTGCTGCTGCTGCTGCTGCGCATCTCGCTCGCTTGGCCGATAAAGCTGAAAGCGAAGCGTAAAACTTTGAAGAGTAAAATGAAAAAGAAAGAACAAATCTCAGCAATTCATTTTATGCTAAAAAGGCGTGCGTACGCTTACAGACGTACAACGAGAAGGCTTATACTATAAAAATATTTGATTTTCCTTTTGCGTTAATTGAAATTGCGTAGCTGTGAATTCATACCGTTAAATTATCTACCTCCAAACTACACAGCTATCGTTTGACCAGGGGTTTTGCGTGCGTCACATGACTAGGAGGGACGCCTGGCCAGCTGCGCCGAGACCGATGCTACCCAACTGCCGGGGAAACGCGCCACTGAAAGCGAGACAGAAATAAAGGACTTCAGAGCGCTCTGCCAAAAGATCGGGAAAAAAACCCGATCAGTTGCCTCTCTTTTTAAACGTTTAGAGCAACTACCTAACTGCTTAAGCACACCTAATAAATTATACGCTACAGCTCTTTGGCAGTTGCAGTTTAAACAACGCAAGCCAGTTTGGAAGTTATACAATTTTAACTTTCTTTTTAAAATTTCGTTTACGATAGAAAAATCAGTGAGATAAGAGATCTCCCATACGGTTTTACTTTTTTTTTGGGGGGGGGTGGGGGGGGGCAGGCGGTGGGGAATATCAAATCCCCGGTGCTGCAATACATCAGGCTACCAAAAAGGACCGGCAAGTTTGCTAACGCTGTTGGCCGTACCCGAGCGTGCGGAGGAACGCGTCTTTACGATCTCTCGACCGTTACACCCGAGAACCAAAGATCAGCCGTACGTCGACTATCGGAAGACGTGCTGCGCTTGGGTCTGTGCAAGGAAATCGACCTACCCCCTTTTTTTTTTTTCCAGAGAGAGAGAGCGAAAAGTCTCCTTGCGGATGACTTCTACTGCCGAGCACGTCATCTCCGAAGATCCATTCTGATGGGAAGTTCGTAAAAGGCAACTCCTTTGAACGAGAAAGATTTCCATTCTGGAAAATCTCTTTCCAACCAAAGTCAAAATTACGCGCTGCAGGTTAGGAAAAAGGACGCGATAGAAGCAGTAACTCACCAAAACCACATCAGGACTCTCTGTCGCTAGTTACGAGGCTGCTACCGCTTCTCGGGAAAGCCTGGAAAGCGCACCGAAGCGACACCGATTTGTCCCGTGTTGTCCACGCCGCTTCTTTGACCTTGATTGCTTTTAGCACAGATGCTAGCATCTCAGTAAGGTGTTCGAGTGCTCCTGTAAGGCATTTTAAACACTGACTGACTGAAAAAGCATACAGCTTTTATCGTGAAAACAAAGCCTGTTTCTCCCGAACATCCCAACTCTTACAAACGGTTCCTTTCCTCTTCTAGTCCAACATTATTTTCACAGCACCCTTTCCTAGCAAGCGCACAGAAACAGAAGAGCGTGCTTGCAGGAAGAGAAAACAGACGGAGGGAAGCAAGCTTTGCAGAGGCGTACCACGCTCCAGAACAGACCTCCTTTATTTTTAGTATTCGCATTAAAATATTTCACGTTAAAAAATCACATAGAAGGAGAGTTGCCACGTTCCTCGTGTTAACTGTAAAGTCCGTGCTACGAGCACCTTAGGAAAAACGCAGACACATGTCACAGGCCTACCTTGCACTTGCAGACCACTAGGGATCCTTTCCACCTGTCTCGTACTTTCACGGCAGTTGACGTTCCGCTGAGAGGAAAGGAAAAAAAAAAACAAACAACGTTTAGCACAAAGCTTCCTCTTCTGTGAAGGCTACAGCTGAGTGGAGGAGAAAGTATTTGGCATCGTCTTTGGTGCGGTTGTTGAGACAGGCCACTAGAGCTTCTGCACGTTTCAGACAACCGTGCCTTTTTTTTGGCTCATTGGCAGCTTTAGTTTCGCAAGAACTCACTTGCCTAGAAAGAGGAGTGACAGAGAAGGAAAAGAGAGGTCAGGCAGCAAGAGAGCTCTGCAGGCTGCCACCAGTCAACGTCGCACTCTTAAGGAAAAACAAACAAACAAACAAACAAACAAACAACCAAACAAAAAAAAACCAAACAAAAAAAACCCCAAAACACACAAACACAAGAAAACCTCACAAAACCCAACAACAAAACAAAACTTTGACGTCGTACCTTTCTTTCCTTTTGGAGCTCGTCCCTGTCTCAGCTGATCGTCTCGTCAGAGCACGAAGTGCAGATGATCCGTATCCCGATGACATCTGCACGCGATGAACACGTGTTCAGAAATAGTCCAGATCTGTAAGACTGGTGTCATTTTTGTGGTTCCAAGCATCATAACTCCATTTTACTGACCAATGCATTTGTGAGGAAACTAAGTAGCTTTTAAACGTAGCCTCTCCTTGGGGAGAAAAATGCGTTAGGGAGCGAAAAAAAGGATGATTCAGAGCTCCCAACCATGACGGAGCAGCGGGAAAACTAATGAAAGCGAAGACCGACAGCAGCAACGCGAAGCGGCATTTGGCTTTAATTCTGATCACGTACTTAAGCGGCTCGCCAAGTCTATGCCTCGATCCTATGAATGACTAGCCCTTTTTTGGAAGGACCAACTTTTTTCCTTCAAAGTCCTAGATTGAAGACTCCGCTGAACAGAATGTGGATGGAGCCACAGGACAACATGCCATCAACACTCTAATGAAAAAAAAAATCAAGTAAAAATCAAGTTGAAGTATCAGTTTCCATCGTGTCTCGTTCATTACGTTTCTAGTAGCACCTGGGTGCTCCAAAATTCACTATCCTGACACCACGTAGTACTACAAATTACAATTACGCGTGTAAAAATAAAAGGCTATTTCCAACCTGCCCGTAAAATCAGTACGAACAAACAGAAGAGAAACACTTGACCCTAAAGAAGGTCACAGGCAGCTCTTAATTTATCGTAGGCGAAAGCTCATTCTTTTCCCTGAAAGGAAAACGCTCGTAACTACCCAGGGACCGATGCGGGAACGAGGCACGCGCGCTCTGTTAACGGCAACTGTTCGTCAGCTTTTCTGCACCGGCACAAATTTGCCTTTTCCCTGGGTTTGACGCGGAGCACCTGCAGCGTCCTTGAACGCGCCGATGTTTCTCCCCGCTCCCCCGGCCCCACACGTGCCGTTACCTGAGCAGCAAGCGGCGTCAACCGCGCAGGATTTTCCTCGCGTGACGCAGAAGGTGACGCTGGGAAAAGAGGAGGCACAAAATGAACCTGTTTGTCACACCCAGCCAACGGTGAAAACCCAGGGAAGGATTCTGCCGTGCGGGGCCGGGCTGTGCACCCCCGGAGCTCCAGCCGGCCGGTTTCGCCCCCCTTTGCCGGGTACCGGGGAGACACCGCCGCCTCGTGCTGCCGCCTGCCCCCCGGGGAGAGCCGGGGGACCCCCACCTCACTTCAGCCCTCGGGAACAGGGCTGAAAGGTCCGATCCCGGTGCCGGGGGAGCAGAGGCGAGCTGGCTGGGACCAGCTTTTGCTCCTGGAACAGCCCTGGGGTGGACCTGTCCCTCCCCTTCAAACGCTCCAGCAGTTTCGGGGGCAGAAGGCCGTTTCTAAGCCCTCTCTCCAGCAGCTCCTCCCTCGACTCGGCCCGCGAAGCCCCCAGTCTGCCTGCAGGGAGGGCTGGGGGGTCCCCGGCCCCACGGGGCGACAGTGGGGACTCGCAGGGAGGATCTGTTTGCACAAAGCGCCCCCCCCCTCCCGCCCCGGCCCGGCCCACTGCGCGGCCCCCCTAGGGCACGCAGCCCCCCCCCCAACTCCCCACTCCCCAGATGCTCACAGGCCCTCCCCCGCCTGGAGCCCCCCCCAGCCCCTGTCCCCGGAGCCTGCAGAACCGCCGCCCCCCCCCCGCCGCCGCCGCCGCCACAGCCCGGCTCCCCGGGCCCGCGGCTCCTCACACTCACGCTGCGCCGCCGCCTCGGTGCAACGCCCGCCGCGCGCCCCGTGGAAATACCGTCCGCAACCAATCAGCGCGCGGCTCCACCGGACCGCCCGCGCGAGGCACGCCGGGAGTTGTAGTCGGCGCCAAGGCACCGCGCATGCGCACAGCGCCCCGGGACCGCGCATGCGCACAGCGCCCCGGGACCGCGCATGCGCACAGCGCCCCGGGACCGCGCATGCGCACAGCGCCCCGGGACCGCGCATGCGCACAGCGCCCCGGGACCGCGCATGCGCACAGCGCCCCGGGACCGCGCATGCGCACAGCGCCCCGGGACCGCGCATGCGCACAGCGCCCCGGGACCGCGCATGCGCACAGCGCCCCGGGACCGCGCATGCGCACAGCGCCCCGGGACCGCGCATGCGCACAGCGCCCCGGGACCGCGCATGCGCACGGCTCGCAGCCCCTCCCCAGCGTTTGCAAGCACTTCCCAGCCCCAGGACCCCCGGAGCTCACAGCACCCGACCACACCATTTTCCAGCCCCCTGGGAGCCCCACTCTCAAGTCCCGCCAGGACCCACAGCCCCACTCCCCAGCTCTTGGGGGACCTTGATCTCGATGGTCCGGGAGTCCTCCAGGTGTACTCTCTGGTCTGGACGTCCGTCTCTATGGTCCGGGAGTCCTCCAGGTGTACTCTCTAGGCCGAACTTTGCTCTCTATGGTCCGGCAGTCCTCCAGGGGTACTCTCTAGGCCAGACTTCGCTCTCTATGGTCCGGCAGTCCTCCAGGGGTACTCTCTGGTCCAGACTTCGCTCTCTATGGTCCGGCAGTCCTCCAGGTGTACTCTCTAGGCCGGACTTTGCTCTCTATGGTCCGGCAGTCCTCCAGGGGTACTCTCTAGGCCGGACTTTGCTCTCTATGGTCCGGCAGTCCTCCAGGGGTACTCTCTAGGCCGGACTTTGCTCTCTATGGTCCGGCAGTCCTCCAGGGGTACTCTCTAGGCCGGACTTTGCTCTCTATGGTCCGGCAGTCCTCCAGGGGTACTCTCTAGGCCGGACTTTGCTCTCTATGGTCCGGAAGTTCCCCACGTGCACTCTCCGCTCCGGACGACCGTCTCGATGGTCCAGAAGTCCTCCAGCTGTACTCTCTAGGCCGGACATTTTCCTCTATGGTGCGGAAGTCCCCCGGGTACATTCTATGCGTCTGGACCTCCGTCTCTATGGTCCGGAAGTCCTCCAGGTGTACTCTCTGGTCCGGGAGTCCGCCATCTCTATGGTCCGGGAGTCCTCCAGCTATACTCTCTGGTCTGGTCTCTATGGTCCGGCAGTCCTCCAGCCCCTCTCCCCGACCCCCTAGGGCTCGCAGCCCCCCCCAGCCCCACTCCCCGGCCCCCCCGGGATGCACAGCCCCACTCCTCGGCCCCCTCGGGGGTCCGCAGCCCCCCCACTCCCCCTCCCCAGATGCTCACAGGGGGAAAGGAACGGCTCGGCCTCAAGCTCTGCGGGCTGCCTGTGGCCCCTGCAGAGCCCACGATCCTCGGCAGCCCACACGCGGGGCGACGCTCACAGCCCGAGAAGGAGTCACAGGGAGCCGCCGCTCCTGCCACAACCCTCCTTCCCAGCCTGCTGCTGGAGCACAAGGCACTTGAAAGCAGCAGGAAAGAACAAGGAGGGCCTCGCAAGATGGCAGGAATAACGCGGGGAGCCTAAAGCGTTTAGCCAGGCAGGGCTTGCCACTCACCTTGTGCCGGGGTTGAATCCCGGCCGGCAACTCAGCACCACACAACCGCTCCCTCGCTGCCCCCTCAGCGGGAGGGGGGAGAGAATTGGAAGGGCAAAAGTGAAAACACCCCACTCGTAAGGAAAAGGGGGGAAAAAAAAAACCCCAAACAACAGAGAGAAAAACCCCAGACAGACAAGCGGTACAAATGAAAACAACGGCTCGCCGCCAACCGCCCGATGCCCGCCCAGCCAGCCGCAGCCCAGCAGCGGCCCCCCCGCCGACCTCCCCCCCGAGTTTTATTTCCTGACGTCATAGGGTCTGGAACACCCCCTGGGTCCGCCGGGGTCAGCTCTCCCAGCGGTGCCCCCTCCCAGGCCCTCGCGCACCCCCAGCCCGCTCGCCGGCAGGGCGGGGCGAGGAGCAGCACAGCCCCCGGCGCCGTGCAAGCGCTGCGCAGCGGGAACTCACGCAGCCCCGCGTCACCCACGCCGTTCTCAGCACAAACCCAAAACGCAGGAGGAGGGCGAGCGGGGTGGGAGTGGGGGGCGGGGGAGCGGGAGGGGGGTGCCAGAGTTTGGGCGGGGGGCAACGGGCAGGTTGGCGGGGCAGGCAGCACCCCAGGGGTCCGGGCCCCTCAAATGGCTGGTGTTTCACCCCAAAGCTTCCCCAAATCGGGGGTTTTTTTGCTTTTGTATAATATCAAAGCTGGGGTTTTTTCCTTTTCCAAAATATTCCACTTGGAGGTTTTTCAACGCTTTTTCACAACAAAACTTGGTGATTTTTGCTTTTTCGTTTTGTGCATGAAAATGGGGTTTTTTTTGCTTTCCGGCTGCCCAAATCCTGGTGGATTTGGCTTTCCCGGGAGCTCCAAGTTGGGTATTTTTCCCCCAAAAATGCGGGTTTTCTTTTTCCCCACCCCTTGCAGGCCCCGAATTAGGGGTTTTGTGGTGTTTTTAGGCCACGGCGGCAGGTCCCGCTCTGTGTGCACGGCCCTGCAGGGGAAAGTCCCTGTTGGGGGGACCGGCCCCCAATCAGGATGGGAAAAGACGGAAAAAGAGAACAGGGAAGAGGCAGCTTTTGAAAGCGCTTTTGGATCTTCAACAGAGAGGTGTTTCGGGGGGGTGGGGGGGTGAAGAGTTTTTAAATCCTTTCTATAAACAGGGTTTCTTTGCATTTTAAAAACCTTATCTATCATAGACGTTTACGCTTAACGTATTTACACATACCTCTCTCTATATATATTTAGTGAATATATTTATGTTTCACTTATACCCCCCAATTTCCCACTCATTATATATAATACCTGCTCAGACTAGATATCTGTCGACTTACATATTTTGACACTTAAATGTCTTTATAGACTTCTCTATTTACACTTACGTATATTTACACTTATCTCTTTATAGACTTAGATTTTAGACTTAGATATCTATTTGCACTTATAGATCATCTCTTAGATTACATATAATGCCTATTTAGGCTCTCTATGTAACACGTAGTAAGTGTAGACAGCGGTATCTATTCAGACTTTTTTCTATTTTCAATTCCTTCATACATGAAATATATCATCCCTTTTGCGTTTGGAAGTGCTTTCTTTTTTAATTTATATAGACGGGAGTTCTTTTTGTATTTTAAAACCCTATATACGTCTTCCGGATTTTTTTATGCTCTAAAATCCTTTAGATAATAGGGCGGATATAGGTTCCTATTTTGAAATCCTTGTATACATATAAAGGAATATTATTTTTCAATATATAGAACAAGGAGAGATTTTTCTCTATTTCGAGGCCTCACAGATAGATTTAGAGTTTTTAAAAATTTTTGAACCCCCCCAGGAATTATCAGGCACTTTTGGGCTGTGACCCCCTTTGTGGGGGGGGGGGGGACCCCCCATGACCCCCCATTCCCCACTCACCTGCTCCTCCACGGCATCATCAGCCCGCCGGTGATGTTGGGGTGCCCCAAATGACATCATCACCCCTCCAGGCCCCCAACCCCCCCTTTTTATTCAGCCCCCAAAAAGGCACAACATGAGGGAAACGGCCCCAACCGGCAGCTCGTTACTTTAATAATGCCGTTGGCGTATGTACGCACGCACCCCCGCCAAAAAGGGGGGCTCTGCTAGAAAGATAAAGGAGGGGCGGCCCCCCCAAACGCTTGCAGCCCCCCCTCAGCCCCCGTCCCGCAGGCTGGCAGCCGGCCCCTTACCCTCAGCACGCCCAACGACCGGCAGGCAAACCCGGGCCGGGGGTCTCTCCTGAGCACCACGGGACGCTTACAGCGCGGCATCTGAAAAACAAAAATCCCAACGGATATATTTCAGCACGTTAAAAAAAACAGCACCGAAGGCAGCAGAGGAATTCGGTCAGGACAAGGGAGAGGGCAGCAGTCGAGCTAAAGGAGGGTGCCAGGCAAACGGGTCAGCTCGAAATACAACGCGGCCTTTAAAAGCTCGAGCGATTCGAACGCTTAAAATCCGCGTGAGGACTAATTGACGCGATTCTGAACGCGTCCTTCGCAGAGAAGTAAACGCTCTCGCTGGTGTCGGAAAACGCCTCGTCCCTTCCTTACAGCACCGCTGCCGGGAGATAACCCCGTGAGGCTGCAGGACAAGGGCGCGCCGTAATCGGCATCTACGCTCACGGATCCGCCGCCACAGCTCCAGCCCTGGCGCTGCTGCTGCTGCTGCTGCTGCTGCTGCTGCGCATCTCGCTCGCTTGGCCGATAAAGCTGAAAGCGAAGCGTAAAACTTTGAAGAGTAAAATGAAAAAGAAAGAACAAATCTCAGCAATTCATTTTATGCTAAAAAGGCGTGCGTACGCTTACAGACGTACAACGAGAAGGCTTATACTATAAAAATATTTGATTTTCCTTTTGCGTTAATTGAAATCGCGTAGCTGTGAATTCATACCGTTAAATTATCTACCTCCAAACTACACAGCTATCGTTTGACCAGGGGTTTTGCGTGCGTCACATGACTAGGAGGGACGCCTGGCCAGCTGCGCCGAGACCGATGCTACCCAACTGCCGGGGAAACGCGCCACTGAAAGCGAGACAGAAATAAAGGACTTCAGAGCGCTCTGCCAAAAGATCGGGAAAAAAACCCGATCAGTTGCCTCTCTTTTGAAACGTTTAGAGCAACTACCTAACTGCTTAAGCACACCTAATAAATTATACGCTACAGCTCTTTGGCAGTTGCAGTTTAAACAACGCAAGCCAGTTTGGAAGTTATACAATTTTAACTTTCTTTTTAAAATTTCGTTTACGATAGAAAAATCAGTGAGATAAGAGATCTCCCATACGGTTTTACTTTTTTTTTGGGGGGGGTGGGGGGGGGCAGGCGGTGGGGAATATCAAATCCCCGGTGCTGCAATACATCAGGCTACCAAAAAGGACCGGCAAGTTTGCTAACGCTGTTGGCCGTACCCGAGCGTGCGGAGGAACGCGTCTTTACGATCTCTCGACCGTTACACCCGAGAACCAAAGATCAGCCGTACGTCGACTATCGGAAGACGTGCTGCGCTTGGGTCTGTGCAAGGAAATCGACCTACCCCCTTTTTTTTTTTTCCAGAGAGAGAGAGCGAAAAGTCTCCTTGCGGATGACTTCTACTGCCGAGCACGTCATCGCCAAAGATCCATTCTGATGGGAAGTTCGTAAAAGGCAACTCCTTTGAACGAGAAAGATTTCCATTCTGGAAAATCTCTTTCCAACCAAAGTCAAAATTACGCGCTGCAGGTTAGGAAAAAGGACGCGATAGAAGCAGTAACTCACCAAAACCACATCAGGACTCTCTGTCGCTAGTTACGAGGCTGCTACCGCTTCTCGGGAAAGCCTGGAAAGCGCACCGAAGCGACACCGATTTGTCCCGTGTTGTCCACGCCGCTTCTTTGACCTTGATTGCTTTTAGCACAGATGCTAGCATCTCAGTAAGGTGTTCGAGTGCTCCTGTAAGGCATTTTAAACACTGACTGACTGAAAAAGCATACAGCTTTTATCGTGAAAACAAAGCCTGTTTCTCCCGAACATCCCAACTCTTACAAACGGTTCCTTTCCTCTTCTAGTCCGACGTTATTTTCACAGCACCCTTTCCTAGCAAGCGCACAGAAACAGAAGAGCGTGCTTGCAGGAAGAGAAAACAGACGGAGGGCAGCAAGCTTTGCATAGGCGTACCACGCTCCAGAACAGACCTCCTTTATTTTTAGTATTCGCATTAAAATATTTCACGTTAAAAAATCACATAGAAGGAGAGCTGCCACGTTTCTCGTGTTAACTGTAAAGGCCGTGCTACGAGCACCTTAGGAAAAACGCAGACACATGTCACAGGCCTACCTTGTACTTGCAGACCACTAGGGATCCTTTCCACCTGTCTCGTACTTTCACGGCAGTTGACGTTCTGCTGAGAGGAAAGGAAAAAAAAAACAAACAACGTTTAGCACAAAGCTTCCTCTTCTGTGAAAGCTACAGCTGAGTGGAGGAGAAAGTATTTGGCATCGTCTTTGGTGCGGTTGTTGAGACAGGCCACTAGAGCTTCTGCACGTTTTAGACAACCGTGCCTTTTTTTTGGCTCATTAGCAGCTTTAGTTTCGCAAGAACTCACTTACCTAGAAAGAGGAGTGACAGAGAAGGAAAAGAGAGGTCAGGCAGCAAGAGAGCTCTGCAGGCTGCCACCAGTCAACGTCGCACTCTTAAGGAAAAACAAACAACCAACCAAACAAAAAAAAAACCAAACAAAAAAAACCCCAAAACACACAAACACAAGAAAACCTCACAAAACCCAACAACAAAACAAAACTTTGACGTCGTACCTTTCTTTCCTTTTGGAGCTCGTCCCTGTCTCAGCTGATCGTCTCGTCAGAGCACGAAGTGCAGATGATCCGTATCCCGATGACATCTGCACGCGATGAACACGGGTTCAGAAATAGTCCAGATCTGTAAGACTGGTGTCATTTTTGTGGTTCCAAGCATCATAACTCCATTTTACTGACCAATGCATTTGTGAGGAAACTAAGTAGCTTTTAAACGTAGCCTCTCCTTGGGGAGAAAAATGCGTTAGGGAGCGAAAAAAAGGATGATTCAGAGCTCCCAACCATGACGGAGCAGCGGGAAAACTAATGAAAGCGAAGACCGACAGCAGCAACGCGAAGCGGCATTTGGCTTTAATTCTGATCACGTACTTAAGCGGCTCGCCAAGTCTATGCCTCGATCCTATGAATGACTAGCCCTTTTTTGGAAGGACCAACTTTTTTCCTTCAAAGTCCTAGATTGAAGACTCCGCTGAACAGAATGTGGATGGAGCCACAGGACAACATGCCATCAACACTCTAATGAAAAAAAAAATCAAGTAAAAATCAAGTTGAAGTATCAGTTTCCATCGTGTCTCGTTCATTACGTTTCTAGTAGCACCTGGGTGCTCCAAAATTCACTCTCCTGACACCACGTAGTACTACAAATTACAATTACGCGTGTAAAAATAAAAGGCTATTTCCAACCTGCCCGTAAAATCAGTACGAACAAACAGAAGAGAAACACTTGACCCTAAAGAAGGTCACAGGCAGCTCTTAATTTATCGTAGGCGAAAGCTCATTCTTTTCCCTGAAAGGAAAACGCTCGTAACTACCCAGGGACCGATGCGGGAACGAGGCACGCGCGCTCTGTTAACGGCAACTGTTCGTCAGCTTTTCTGCACCGGCACAAATTTGCCTTTTCCCTGGGTTTGACGCGGAGCACCTGCAGCGTCCTTGAACGCGCCGATGTTTCTCCCCGCTCCCCCGGCCCCACACGTGCCGTTACCTGAGCAGCAAGCGGCGTCAACCGCGCAGGATTTTCCTCGCGTGACGCAGAAGGTGACGCTGGGAAAAGAGGAGGCACAAAATGAACCTGTTTGTCACACCCAGCCAACGGTGAAAACCCAAGGAAGGATTCTGCCGTGCGGGGCCGGGCTGTGCACCCCCGGAGCTCCAGCCGGCCGGTTTCGCCCCCCTTTGCCGGGTACCGGGGAGACACCGCCGCCTCGTGCTGCCGCCTGCCCCCCGGGGAGAGCCGGGGGACCCCCACCTCACTTCAGCCCTCGGGAACAGGGCTGAAAGGTCCGATCCCGGTGCCGGGGGAGCAGAGGCGAGCTGGCTGGGACCAGCTTTTGCTCCTGGAACAGCCCTGGGGTGGACCTGTCCCTCCCCTTCAAACGCTCCAGCAGTTTCGGGGGCAGAAGGCCGTTTCTAAGCCCTCTCTCCAGCAGCTCCTCCCTCGACTCGGCCCGCGAAGCCCCCAGTCTGCCTGCAGGGAGGGCTGGGGGGTCCCCGGCCCCACGGGGCGACAGTGGGGACTCGCAGGGAGGATCTGTTTGCACAAAGCGCCCCCCCCCTCCCGCCCCGGCCCGGCCCACTGCGCGGCCCCCCTAGGGCACGCAGCCCCCCCCCCAACTCCCCACTCCCCAGATGCTCACAGGCCCTCCCCCGCCTGGAGCCCCCCCCAGCCCCTGTCCCCGGAGCCTGCAGAACCGCCGCCCCCACCCCCCCCCCGCCGCCGCCGCCGCCGCCGCCGCCGCCACAGCCCGGCTCCCCGGGCCCGCGGCTCCTCACACTCACGCTGCGCCGCCGCCTCGGTGCAACGCCCGCCGCGCGCCCCGTTGAAATACCGTCCGCAACCAATCAGCGCGCGGCTCCACCGGACCGCCCGCGCGAGGCACGCCGGGAGTTGTAGTCGGCGCCAAGGCACCGCGCATGCGCACAGCGCCCCGGGACCGCGCATGCGCACAGCGCCCCGGGACCGCGCATGCGCACAGCCCCCCGGGACCGCGCATGCGCACAGCCCCCCGGGACCGCGCATGCGCACAGCCCCCCCGGGACCGCGCATGCGCACAGCGCCCCGGGACCGCGCATGCGCACAGCGCCCCGGGACCGCGCATGCGCACAGCGCCCCGGGACCGCGCATGCGCACGGCTCGCAGCCCCTCCCCAGCGTTTGCAAGCACTTCCCAGCCCCAGGACCCCCGGAGCTCACAGCACCCGACCACACCATTTTCCAGCCCCCTGGGAGCCCCACTCTCAAGTCCCGCCAGGACCCACAGCCCCACTCCCCAGCTCTTGGGGGACCTTGATCTCGATGGTCCGGGAGTCCTCCAGGTGTACTCTCTGGTCTGGACGTCCGTCTCTATGGTCCGGGAGTCCTCCAGGTGTACTCTCTAGGCCGAACTTTGCTCTCTATGGTCCGGCAGTCCTCCAGGGGTACTCTCTAGGCCAGACTTCGCTCTCTATGGTCCGGCAGTCCTCCAGGGGTACTCTCTGGTCCAGACTTCGCTCTCTATGGTCCGGCAGTCCTCCAGGGGTACTCTCTAGGCCGGACTTTGCTCTCTATGGTCCGGCAGTCCTCCAGGGGTACTCTCTAGGCCGGACTTTGCTCTCTATGGTCCGGCAGTCCTCCAGGGGTACTCTCTAGGCCGGACTTTGCTCTCTATGGTCCGGCAGTCCTCCAGGGGTACTCTCTAGGCCGGACTTTGCTCTCTATGGTCCGGCAGTCCTCCAGGGGTACTCTCTAGGCCGGACTTTGCTCTCTATGGTCCGGAAGTTCCCCACGTGCACTCTCCGCTCCGGACGACCGTCTCGATGGTCCAGAAGTCCTCCAGCTGTACTCTCTAGGCCGGACATTTTCCTCTATGGTGCGGAAGTCCCCCGGGTACATTCTATGCGTCTGGACCTCCGTCTCTATGGTCCGGAAGTCCTCCAGGTGTACTCTCTGGTCCGGGAGTCCGCCATCTCTATGGTCCGGGAGTCCTCCAGCTATACTCTCTGGTCTGGTCTCTATGGTCCGGCAGTCCTCCAGCCCCTCTCCCCGACCCCCTAGGGCTCGCAGCCCCCCCCAGCCCCACTCCCCGGCCCCCCCGGGATGCACAGCCCCACTCCTCGGCCCCCTCGGGGGTCCGCAGCCCCCCCACTCCCCCTCCCCAGATGCTCACAGGGGGAAAGGAACGGCTCGGCCTCAAGCTCTGCGGGCTGCCTGTGGCCCCTGCAGAGCCCACGATCCTCGGCAGCCCACACGCGGGGCGACGCTCACAGCCCGAGAAGGAGTCACAGGGAGCCGCCGCTCCTGCCACAACCCTCCTTCCCAGCCTGCTGCTGGAGCACAAGGCACTTGAAAGCAGCAGGAAAGAACAAGGAGGGCCTCGCAAGATGGCAGGAATAACGCGGGGAGCCTAAAGCGTTTAGCCAGGCAGGGCTTGCCACTCACCTTGTGCCGGGGTTGAATCCCAGCCGGCAACTCAGCACCACACAACCGCTCCCTCGCTGCCCCCTCAGCGGGAGGGGGGAGAGAATTGGAAGGGCAAAAGTGAAAACACCCCACTCGTAAGGAAAAGGGGGGAAAAAAAAAACCCCAAACAACAGAGAGAAAAACCCCAGACAGACAAGCGGTACAAACGAAAACAACGGCTCGCCGCCAACCGCCCGATGCCCGCCCAGCCAGCCGCAGCCCAGCAGCGGCCCCCCCCGCCGACCTCCCCCCCGAGTTTTATTTCCTGACGTCATAGGGTCTGGAACACCCCCTGGGTCCGCCGGGGTCAGCTCTCCCAGCGGTGCCCCCTCCCAGGCCCTCGCGCACCCCCAGCCCGCTCGCCGGCAGGGCGGGGCGAGGAGCAGCACAGCCCCCGGCGCCGTGCAAGCGCTGCGCAGCGGGAACTCACGCAGCCCCGCGTCACCCACGCCGTTCTCAGCACAAACCCAAAACGCAGGAGGAGGGCGAGCGGGGTGGGAGTGGGGGGCGGGGGAGCGGGAGGGGGGTGCCAGAGTTTGGGCGGGGGGCAACGGGCAGGTTGGCGGGGCAGGCAGCACCCCAGGGGTCCGGGCCCCTCAAATGGCTGCTGTTTCACCCCAAAGCTTCCCCAAATCGGGGGTTTTTTTGCTTTTGTATAATATCAAAGCTGGGGTTTTTTCCTTTTCCAAAATATTCCACTTGGAGGTTTTTCAACGCTTTTTCACAACAAAACTTGGTGATTTTTGCTTTTTCGTTTTGTGCATGAAAATGGGGTTTTTTTTGCTTTCCGGCTGCCCAAATCCTGGTGGATTTGGCTTTCCCGGGAGCTCCAAGTTGGGTATTTTTCCCCCAAAAATGCGGGTTTTCTTTTTCCCCACCCCTTGCAGGCCCCGAATTAGGGGTTTTGTGGTGTTTTTAGGCCACGGCGGCAGGTCCCGCTCTGTGTGCACGGCCCTGCAGGGGAAAGTCCCTGTTGGGGGGACCGGCCCCCAATCAGGATGGGAAAAGACGGAAAAAGAGAACAGGGAAGAGGCAGCTTTTGAAAGCGCTTTTGGATCTTCAACAGAGAGGTGTTTCGGGGGGGTGGGGGGGTGAAGAGTTTTTAAATCCTTTCTATAAACAGGGTTTCTTTGCATTTTAAAAACCTTATCTATCATAGACGTTTACGCTTAACGTATTTACACATACCTCTCTCTATATATATTTAGTGAATATATTTATGTTTCACTTATACCCCCCAATTTCCCACTCATTATATATAATACCTGCTCAGACTAGATATCTGTCGACTTACATATTTTGACACTTAAATGTCTTTATAGACTTCTCTATTTACACTTACGTATATTTACACTTATCTCTTTATAGACTTAGATTTTAGACTTAGATATCTATTTGCACTTATAGATCATCTCTTAGATTACATATAATGCCTATTTAGGCTCTCTATGTAACACGTAGTAAGTGTAGACAGCGGTATCTATTCAGACTTTTTTCTATTTTCAATTCCTTCATACATGAAATATATCATCCCTTTTGCGTTTGGAAGTGCTTTCTTTTTTAATTTATATAGACGGGAGTTCTTTTTGTATTTTAAAACCCTATATACGTCTTCCGGATTTTTTTATGCTCTAAAATCCTTTAGATAATAGGGCGGATATAGGTTCCTATTTTGAAATCCTTGTATACATATAAAGGAATATTATTTTTCAATATATAGAACAAGGAGAGATTTTTCTCTATTTCGAGGCCTCACAGATAGATTTAGAGTTTTTAAAAATTTTTGAACCCCCCCAGGAATTATCAGGCACTTTTGGGCTGTGACCCCCTTTGTGGGGGGGGGGGGGACCCCCCATGACCCCCCATTCCCCACTCACCTGCTCCTCCACGGCATCATCAGCCCGCCGGTGATGTTGGGGTGCCCCAAATGACATCATCACCCCTCCAGGCCCCCAACCCCCCCTTTTTATTCAGCCCCCAAAAAGGCACAACATGAGGGAAACGGCCCCAACCGGCAGCTCGTTACTTTAATAATGCCGTTGGCGTATGTACGCACGCACCCCCGCCAAAAAGGGGGGCTCTGCTAGAAAGATAAAGGAGGGGCGGCCCCCCCAAACGCTTGCAGCCCCCCCTCAGCCCCCGTCCCGCAGGCTGGCAGCCGGCCCCTTACCCTCAGCACGCCCAACGACCGGCAGGCAAACCCGGGCCGGGGGTCTCTCCTGAGCACCACGGGACGCTTACAGCGCGGCATCTGAAAAACAAAAATCCCAACGGATATATTTCAGCACGTTAAAAAAAACAGCACCGAAGGCAGCAGAGGAATTCGGTCAGGACAAGGGAGAGGGCAGCAGTCGAGCTAAAGGAGGGTGCCAGGCAAACGGGTCAGCTCGAAATACAACGCGGCCTTTAAAAGCTCGAGCGATTCGAACGCTTAAAATCCGCGTGAGGACTAATTGACGCGATTCTGAACGCGTCCTTCGCAGAGAAGTAAACGCTCTCGCTGGTGTCGGAAAACGCCTCGTCCCTTCCTTACAGCACCGCTGCCGGGAGATAACCCCGTGAGGCTGCAGGACAAGGGCGCGCCGTAATCGGCATCTACGCTCACGGATCCGCCGCCACAGCTCCAGCCCTGGCGCTGCTGCTGCTGCTGCTGCTGCTGCTGCTGCGCATCTCGCTCGCTTGGCCGATAAAGCTGAAAGCGAAGCGTAAAACTTTGAAGAGTAAAATGAAAAAGAAAGAACAAATCTCAGCAATTCATTTTATGCTAAAAAGGCGTGCGTACGCTTACAGACGTACAACGAGAAGGCTTATACTATAAAAATATTTGATTTTCCTTTTGCGTTAATTGAAATTGCGTAGCTGTGAATTCATACCGTTAAATTATCTACCTCCAAACTACACAGCTATCGTTTGACCAGGGGTTTTGCGTGCGTCACATGACTAGGAGGGACGCCTGGCCAGCTGCGCCGAGACCGATGCTACCCAACTGCCGGGGAAACGCGCCACTGAAAGCGAGACAGAAATAAAGGACTTCAGAGCGCTCTGCCAAAAGATCGGGAAAAAAACCCGATCAGTTGCCTCTCTTTTTAAACGTTTAGAGCAACTACCTAACTGCTTAAGCACACCTAATAAATTATACGCTACAGCTCTTTGGCAGTTGCAGTTTAAACAACGCAAGCCAGTTTGGAAGTTATACAATTTTAACTTTCTTTTTAAAATTTCGTTTACGATAGAAAAATCAGTGAGATAAGAGATCTCCCATACGGTTTTACTTTTTTTTTGGGGGGGGGTGGGGGGGGGCAGGCGGTGGGGAATATCAAATCCCCGGTGCTGCAATACATCAGGCTACCAAAAAGGACCGGCAAGTTTGCTAACGCTGTTGGCCGTACCCGAGCGTGCGGAGGAACGCGTCTTTACGATCTCTCGACCGTTACACCCGAGAACCAAAGATCAGCCGTACGTCGACTATCGGAAGACGTGCTGCGCTTGGGTCTGTGCAAGGAAATCGACCTACCCCCTTTTTTTTTTTTCCAGAGAGAGAGAGCGAAAAGTCTCCTTGCGGATGACTTCTACTGCCGAGCACGTCATCTCCGAAGATCCATTCTGATGGGAAGTTCGTAAAAGGCAACTCCTTTGAACGAGAAAGATTTCCATTCTGGAAAATCTCTTTCCAACCAAAGTCAAAATTACGCGCTGCAGGTTAGGAAAAAGGACGCGATAGAAGCAGTAACTCACCAAAACCACATCAGGACTCTCTGTCGCTAGTTACGAGGCTGCTACCGCTTCTCGGGAAAGCCTGGAAAGCGCACCGAAGCGACACCGATTTGTCCCGTGTTGTCCACGCCGCTTCTTTGACCTTGATTGCTTTTAGCACAGATGCTAGCATCTCAGTAAGGTGTTCGAGTGCTCCTGTAAGGCATTTTAAACACTGACTGACTGAAAAAGCATACAGCTTTTATCGTGAAAACAAAGCCTGTTTCTCCCGAACATCCCAACTCTTACAAACGGTTCCTTTCCTCTTCTAGTCCAACATTATTTTCACAGCACCCTTTCCTAGCAAGCGCACAGAAACAGAAGAGCGTGCTTGCAGGAAGAGAAAACAGACGGAGGGAAGCAAGCTTTGCAGAGGCGTACCACGCTCCAGAACAGACCTCCTTTATTTTTAGTATTCGCATTAAAATATTTCACGTTAAAAAATCACATAGAAGGAGAGTTGCCACGTTCCTCGTGTTAACTGTAAAGTCCGTGCTACGAGCACCTTAGGAAAAACGCAGACACATGTCACAGGCCTACCTTGCACTTGCAGACCACTAGGGATCCTTTCCACCTGTCTCGTACTTTCACGGCAGTTGACGTTCCGCTGAGAGGAAAGGAAAAAAAAAAACAAACAACGTTTAGCACAAAGCTTCCTCTTCTGTGAAGGCTACAGCTGAGTGGAGGAGAAAGTATTTGGCATCGTCTTTGGTGCGGTTGTTGAGACAGGCCACTAGAGCTTCTGCACGTTTCAGACAACCGTGCCTTTTTTTTGGCTCATTGGCAGCTTTAGTTTCGCAAGAACTCACTTGCCTAGAAAGAGGAGTGACAGAGAAGGAAAAGAGAGGTCAGGCAGCAAGAGAGCTCTGCAGGCTGCCACCAGTCAACGTCGCACTCTTAAGGAAAAACAAACAAACAAACAAACAAACAAACAACCAAACAAAAAAAAAACCAAACAAAAAAAACCCCAAAACACACAAACACAAGAAAACCTCACAAAACCCAACAACAAAACAAAACTTTGACGTCGTACCTTTCTTTCCTTTTGGAGCTCGTCCCTGTCTCAGCTGATCGTCTCGTCAGAGCACGAAGTGCAGATGATCCGTATCCCGATGACATCTGCACGCGATGAACACGTGTTCAGAAATAGTCCAGATCTGTAAGACTGGTGTCATTTTTGTGGTTCCAAGCATCATAACTCCATTTTACTGACCAATGCATTTGTGAGGAAACTAAGTAGCTTTTAAACGTAGCCTCTCCTTGGGGAGAAAAATGCGTTAGGGAGCGAAAAAAAGGATGATTCAGAGCTCCCAACCATGACGGAGCAGCGGGAAAACTAATGAAAGCGAAGACCGACAGCAGCAACGCGAAGCGGCATTTGGCTTTAATTCTGATCACGTACTTAAGCGGCTCGCCAAGTCTATGCCTCGATCCTATGAATGACTAGCCCTTTTTTGGAAGGACCAACTTTTTTCCTTCAAAGTCCTAGATTGAAGACTCCGCTGAACAGAATGTGGATGGAGCCACAGGACAACATGCCATCAACACTCTAATGAAAAAAAAAATCAAGTAAAAATCAAGTTGAAGTATCAGTTTCCATCGTGTCTCGTTCATTACGTTTCTAGTAGCACCTGGGTGCTCCAAAATTCACTATCCTGACACCACGTAGTACTACAAATTACAATTACGCGTGTAAAAATAAAAGGCTATTTCCAACCTGCCCGTAAAATCAGTACGAACAAACAGAAGAGAAACACTTGACCCTAAAGAAGGTCACAGGCAGCTCTTAATTTATCGTAGGCGAAAGCTCATTCTTTTCCCTGAAAGGAAAACGCTCGTAACTACCCAGGGACCGATGCGGGAACGAGGCACGCGCGCTCTGTTAACGGCAACTGTTCGTCAGCTTTTCTGCACCGGCACAAATTTGCCTTTTCCCTGGGTTTGACGCGGAGCACCTGCAGCGTCCTTGAACGCGCCGATGTTTCTCCCCGCTCCCCCGGCCCCACACGTGCCGTTACCTGAGCAGCAAGCGGCGTCAACCGCGCAGGATTTTCCTCGCGTGACGCAGAAGGTGACGCTGGGAAAAGAGGAGGCACAAAATGAACCTGTTTGTCACACCCAGCCAACGGTGAAAACCCAGGGAAGGATTCTGCCGTGCGGGGCCGGGCTGTGCACCCCCGGAGCTCCAGCCGGCCGGTTTCGCCCCCCTTTGCCGGGTACCGGGGAGACACCGCCGCCTCGTGCTGCCGCCTGCCCCCCGGGGAGAGCCGGGGGACCCCCACCTCACTTCAGCCCTCGGGAACAGGGCTGAAAGGTCCGATCCCGGTGCCGGGGGAGCAGAGGCGAGCTGGCTGGGACCAGCTTTTGCTCCTGGAACAGCCCTGGGGTGGACCTGTCCCTCCCCTTCAAACGCTCCAGCAGTTTCGGGGGCAGAAGGCCGTTTCTAAGCCCTCTCTCCAGCAGCTCCTCCCTCGACTCGGCCCGCGAAGCCCCCAGTCTGCCTGCAGGGAGGGCTGGGGGGTCCCCGGCCCCACGGGGCGACAGTGGGGACTCGCAGGGAGGATCTGTTTGCACAAAGCGCCCCCCCCCTCCCGCCCCGGCCCGGCCCACTGCGCGGCCCCCCTAGGGCACGCAGCCCCCCCCCCAACTCCCCACTCCCCAGATGCTCACAGGCCCTCCCCCGCCTGGAGCCCCCCCCAGCCCCTGTCCCCGGAGCCTGCAGAACCGCCGCCCCCCCCCCGCCGCCGCCGCCGCCACAGCCCGGCTCCCCGGGCCCGCGGCTCCTCACACTCACGCTGCGCCGCCGCCTCGGTGCAACGCCCGCCGCGCGCCCCGTGGAAATACCGTCCGCAACCAATCAGCGCGCGGCTCCACCGGACCGCCCGCGCGAGGCACGCCGGGAGTTGTAGTCGGCGCCAAGGCACCGCGCATGCGCACAGCGCCCCGGGACCGCGCATGCGCACAGCGCCCCGGGACCGCGCATGCGCACAGCGCCCCGGGACCGCGCATGCGCACAGCGCCCCGGGACCGCGCATGCGCACAGCGCCCCGGGACCGCGCATGCGCACAGCGCCCCGGGACCGCGCATGCGCACAGCGCCCCGGGACCGCGCATGCGCACAGCGCCCCGGGACCGCGCATGCGCACAGCGCCCCGGGACCGCGCATGCGCACAGCGCCCCCGGACCGCGCATGCGCACAGCGCCCCCGGACCGCGCATGCGCACAGCGCCCCCGGACCGCGCATGCGCACGGCTCGCAGCCCCTCCCCAGCGTTTGCAAGCACTTCCCAGCCCCAGGACCCCCGGAGCTCACAGCACCCGACCACACCATTTTCCAGCCCCCTGGGAGCCCCACTCTCAAGTCCCGCCAGGACCCACAGCCCCACTCCCCAGCTCTTGGGGGACCTTGATCTCGATGGTCCGGGAGTCCTCCAGGTGTACTCTCTGGTCTGGACGTCCGTCTCTATGGTCCGGGAGTCCTCCAGGTGTACTCTCTAGGCCGAACTTTGCTCTCTATGGTCCGGCAGTCCTCCAGGGGTACTCTCTAGGCCAGACTTCGCTCTCTATGGTCCGGCAGTCCTCCAGGGGTACTCTCTGGTCCAGACTTCGCTCTCTATGGTCCGGCAGTCCTCCAGGGGTACTCTCTAGGCCGGACTTTGCTCTCTATGGTCCGGCAGTCCTCCAGGGGTACTCTCTAGGCCGGACTTTGCTCTCTATGGTCCGGCAGTCCTCCAGGGGTACTCTCTAGGCCGGACTTTGCTCTCTATGGTCCGGCAGTCCTCCAGGGGTACTCTCTAGGCCGGACTTTGCTCTCTATGGTCCGGCAGTCCTCCAGGGGTACTCTCTAGGCCGGACTTTGCTCTCTATGGTCCGGAAGTTCCCCACGTGCACTCTCCGCTCCGGACGACCGTCTCGATGGTCCAGAAGTCCTCCAGCTGTACTCTCTAGGCCGGACATTTTCCTCTATGGTGCGGAAGTCCCCCGGGTACATTCTATGCGTCTGGACCTCCGTCTCTATGGTCCGGAAGTCCTCCAGGTGTACTCTCTGGTCCGGGAGTCCGCCATCTCTATGGTCCGGGAGTCCTCCAGCTATACTCTCTGGTCTGGTCTCTATGGTCCGGCAGTCCTCCAGCCCCTCTCCCCGACCCCCTAGGGCTCGCAGCCCCCCCCAGCCCCACTCCCCGGCCCCCCCGGGATGCACAGCCCCACTCCTCGGCCCCCTCGGGGGTCCGCAGCCCCCCCACTCCCCCTCCCCAGATGCTCACAGGGGGAAAGGAACGGCTCGGCCTCAAGCTCTGCGGGCTGCCTGTGGCCCCTGCAGAGCCCACGATCCTCGGCAGCCCACACGCGGGGCGACGCTCACAGCCCGAGAAGGAGTCACAGGGAGCCGCCGCTCCTGCCACAACCCTCCTTCCCAGCCTGCTGCTGGAGCACAAGGCACTTGAAAGCAGCAGGAAAGAACAAGGAGGGCCTCGCAAGATGGCAGGAATAACGCGGGCAGCCTAAAGCGTTTAGCCAGGCAGGGCTTGCCACTCACCTTGTGCCGGGGTTGAATCCCAGCCGGCAACTCAGCACCACACAACCGCTCCCTCGCTGCCCCCTCAGCGGGAGGGGGGAGAGAATTGGAAGGGCAAAAGTGAAAACACCCCACTCGTAAGGAAAAGGGGGGAAAAAAAAAACCCCAAACAACAGAGAGGAAAACCCCAGACAGACAAGCGGTACAAATGAAAACAACGGCTCGCCGCCAACCGCCCGATGCCCGCCCAGCCAGCCGCAGCCCAGCAGCGGCCCCCCCGCCGACCTCCCCCCCGAGTTTTATTTCCTGACGTCATAGGGTCTGGAACACCCCCTGGGTCCGCCGGGGTCAGCTCTCCCAGCGGTGCCCCCTCCCAGGCCCTCGCGCACCCCCAGCCCGCTCGCCGGCAGGGCGGGGCGAGGAGCAGCACAGCCCCCGGCGCCGTGCAAGCGCTGCGCAGCGGGAACTCACGCAGCCCCGCGTCACCCACGCCGTTCTCAGCACAAACCCAAAACGCAGGAGGAGGGCGAGCGGGGTGGGAGTGGGGGGCGGGGGAGCGGGAGGGGGGTGCCAGAGTTTGGGCGGGGGGCAACGGGCAGGTTGGCGGGGCAGGCAGCACCCCAGGGGTCCGGGCCCCTCAAATGGCTGGTGTTTCACCCCAAAGCTTCCCCAAATCGGGGGTTTTTTTGCTTTTGTATAATATCAAAGCTGGGGTTTTTTCCTTTTCCAAAATATTCCACTTGGAGGTTTTTCAACGCTTTTTCACAACAAAACTTGGTGATTTTTGCTTTTTCGTTTTGTGCATGAAAATGGGGTTTTTTTTGCTTTCCGGCTGCCCAAATCCTGGTGGATTTGGCTTTCCCGGGAGCTCCAAGTTGGGTATTTTTCCCCCAAAAATGCGGGTTTTCTTTTTCCCCACCCCTTGCAGGCCCCGAATTAGGGGTTTTGTGGTGTTTTTAGGCCACGGCGGCAGGTCCCGCTCTGTGTGCACGGCCCTGCAGGGGAAAGTCCCTGTTGGGGGGACCGGCCCCCAATCAGGATGGGAAAAGACGGAAAAAGAGAACAGGGAAGAGGCAGCTTTTGAAAGCGCTTTTGGATCTTCAACAGAGAGGTGTTTCGGGGGGGTGGGGGGGTGAAGAGTTTTTAAATCCTTTCTATAAACAGGGTTTCTTTGCATTTTAAAAACCTTATCTATCATAGACGTTTACGCTTAACGTATTTACACATACCTCTCTCTATATATATTTAGTGAATATATTTATGTTTCACTTATACCCCCCAATTTCCCACTCATTATATATAATACCTGCTCAGACTAGATATCTGTCGACTTACATATTTTGACACTTAAATGTCTTTATAGACTTCTCTATTTACACTTACGTATATTTACACTTATCTCTTTATAGACTTAGATTTTAGACTTAGATATCTATTTGCACTTATAGATCATCTCTTAGATTACATATAATGCCTATTTAGGCTCTCTATGTAACACGTAGTAAGTGTAGACAGCGGTATCTATTCAGACTTTTTTCTATTTTCAATTCCTTCATACATGAAATATATCATCCCTTTTGCGTTTGGAAGTGCTTTCTTTTTTAATTTATATAGACGGGAGTTCTTTTTGTATTTTAAAACCCTATATACGTCTTCCGGATTTTTTTATGCTCTAAAATCCTTTAGATAATAGGGCGGATATAGGTTCCTATTTTGAAATCCTTGTATACATATAAAGGAATATTATTTTTCAATATATAGAACAAGGAGAGATTTTTCTCTATTTCGAGGCCTCACAGATAGATTTAGAGTTTTTAAAAATTTTTGAACCCCCCCAGGAATTATCAGGCACTTTTGGGCTGTGACCCCCTTTGTGGGGGGGGGGGGGACCCCCCATGACCCCCCATTCCCCACTCACCTGCTCCTCCACGGCATCATCAGCCCGCCGGTGATGTTGGGGTGCCCCAAATGACATCATCACCCCTCCAGGCCCCCAACCCCCCCTTTTTATTCAGCCCCCAAAAAGGCACAACATGAGGGAAACGGCCCCAACCGGCAGCTCGTTACTTTAATAATGCCGTTGGCGTATGTACGCACGCACCCCCGCCAAAAAGGGGGGCTCTGCTAGAAAGATAAAGGAGGGGCGGCCCCCCCAAACGCTTGCAGCCCCCCCTCAGCCCCCGTCCCGCAGGCTGGCAGCCGGCCCCTTACCCTCAGCACGCCCAACGACCGGCAGGCAAACCCGGGCCGGGGGTCTCTCCTGAGCACCACGGGACGCTTACAGCGCGGCATCTGAAAAACAAAAATCCCAACGGATATATTTCAGCACGTTAAAAAAAACAGCACCGAAGGCAGCAGAGGAATTCGGTCAGGACAAGGGAGAGGGCAGCAGTCGAGCTAAAGGAGGGTGCCAGGCAAACGGGTCAGCTCGAAATACAACGCGGCCTTTAAAAGCTCGAGCGATTCGAACGCTTAAAATCCGCGTGAGGACTAATTGACGCGATTCTGAACGCGTCCTTCGCAGAGAAGTAAACGCTCTCGCTGGTGTCGGAAAACGCCTCGTCCCTTCCTTACAGCACCGCTGCCGGGAGATAACCCCGTGAGGCTGCAGGACAAGGGCGCGCCGTAATCGGCATCTACGCTCACGGATCCGCCGCCACAGCTCCAGCCCTGGCGCTGCTGCTGCTGCTGCTGCTGCTGCTGCTGCGCATCTCGCTCGCTTGGCCGATAAAGCTGAAAGCGAAGCGTAAAACTTTGAAGAGTAAAATGAAAAAGAAAGAACAAATCTCAGCAATTCATTTTATGCTAAAAAGGCGTGCGTACGCTTACAGACGTACAACGAGAAGGCTTATACTATAAAAATATTTGATTTTCCTTTTGCGTTAATTGAAATCGCGTAGCTGTGAATTCATACCGTTAAATTATCTACCTCCAAACTACACAGCTATCGTTTGACCAGGGGTTTTGCGTGCGTCACATGACTAGGAGGGACGCCTGGCCAGCTGCGCCGAGACCGATGCTACCCAACTGCCGGGGAAACGCGCCACTGAAAGCGAGACAGAAATAAAGGACTTCAGAGCGCTCTGCCAAAAGATCGGGAAAAAAACCCGATCAGTTGCCTCTCTTTTGAAACGTTTAGAGCAACTACCTAACTGCTTAAGCACACCTAATAAATTATACGCTACAGCTCTTTGGCAGTTGCAGTTTAAACAACGCAAGCCAGTTTGGAAGTTATACAATTTTAACTTTCTTTTTAAAATTTCGTTTACGATAGAAAAATCAGTGAGATAAGAGATCTCCCATACGGTTTTACTTTTTTTTTGGGGGGGGTGGGGGGGGGCAGGCGGTGGGGAATATCAAATCCCCGGTGCTGCAATACATCAGGCTACCAAAAAGGACCGGCAAGTTTGCTAACGCTGTTGGCCGTACCCGAGCGTGCGGAGGAACGCGTCTTTACGATCTCTCGACCGTTACACCCGAGAACCAAAGATCAGCCGTACGTCGACTATCGGAAGACGTGCTGCGCTTGGGTCTGTGCAAGGAAATCGACCTACCCCCTTTTTTTTTTTTCCAGAGAGAGAGAGCGAAAAGTCTCCTTGCGGATGACTTCTACTGCCGAGCACGTCATCGCCAAAGATCCATTCTGATGGGAAGTTCGTAAAAGGCAACTCCTTTGAACGAGAAAGATTTCCATTCTGGAAAATCTCTTTCCAACCAAAGTCAAAATTACGCGCTGCAGGTTAGGAAAAAGGACGCGATAGAAGCAGTAACTCACCAAAACCACATCAGGACTCTCTGTCGCTAGTTACGAGGCTGCTACCGCTTCTCGGGAAAGCCTGGAAAGCGCACCGAAGCGACACCGATTTGTCCCGTGTTGTCCACGCCGCTTCTTTGACCTTGATTGCTTTTAGCACAGATGCTAGCATCTCAGTAAGGTGTTCGAGTGCTCCTGTAAGGCATTTTAAACACTGACTGACTGAAAAAGCATACAGCTTTTATCGTGAAAACAAAGCCTGTTTCTCCCGAACATCCCAACTCTTACAAACGGTTCCTTTCCTCTTCTAGTCCGACGTTATTTTCACAGCACCCTTTCCTAGCAAGCGCACAGAAACAGAAGAGCGTGCTTGCAGGAAGAGAAAACAGACGGAGGGCAGCAAGCTTTGCATAGGCGTACCACGCTCCAGAACAGACCTCCTTTATTTTTAGTATTCGCATTAAAATATTTCACGTTAAAAAATCACATAGAAGGAGAGCTGCCACGTTTCTCGTGTTAACTGTAAAGGCCGTGCTACAAGCACCTTAGGAAAAACGCAGACACATGTCACAGGCCTACCTTGTACTTGCAGACCACTAGGGATCCTTTCCACCTGTCTCGTACTTTCACGGCAGTTGACGTTCTGCTGAGAGGAAAGGAAAAAAAAAACAAACAACGTTTAGCACAAAGCTTCCTCTTCTGTGAAAGCTACAGCTGAGTGGAGGAGAAAGTATTTGGCATCGTCTTTGGTGCGGTTGTTGAGACAGGCCACTAGAGCTTCTGCACGTTTCAGACAACCGTGCCTTTTTTTTGGCTCATTAGCAGCTTTAGTTTCGCAAGAACTCACTTACCTAGAAAGAGGAGTGACAGAGAAGGAAAAGAGAGGTCAGGCAGCAAGAGAGCTCTGCAGGCTGCCACCAGTCAACGTCGCACTCTTAAGGAAAAACAAACAACCAACCAAACAAAAAAAAAACCAAACAAAAAAAACCCCAAAACACACAAACACAAGAAAACCTCACAAAACCCAACAACAAAACAAAACTTTGACGTCGTACCTTTCTTTCCTTTTGGAGCTCGTCCCTGTCTCAGCTGATCGTCTCGTCAGAGCACGAAGTGCAGATGATCCGTATCCCGATGACATCTGCACGCGATGAACACGGGTTCAGAAATAGTCCAGATCTGTAAGACTGGTGTCATTTTTGTGGTTCCAAGCATCATAACTCCATTTTACTGACCAATGCATTTGTGAGGAAACTAAGTAGCTTTTAAACGTAGCCTCTCCTTGGGGAGAAAAATGCGTTAGGGAGCGAAAAAAAGGATGATTCAGAGCTCCCAACCATGACGGAGCAGCGGGAAAACTAATGAAAGCGAAGACCGACAGCAGCAACGCGAAGCGGCATTTGGCTTTAATTCTGATCACGTACTTAAGCGGCTCGCCAAGTCTATGCCTCGATCCTATGAATGACTAGCCCTTTTTTGGAAGGACCAACTTTTTTCCTTCAAAGTCCTAGATTGAAGACTCCGCTGAACAGAATGTGGATGGAGCCACAGGACAACATGCCATCAACACTCTAATGAAAAAAAAAATCAAGTAAAAATCAAGTTGAAGTATCAGTTTCCATCGTGTCTCGTTCATTACGTTTCTAGTAGCACCTGGGTGCTCCAAAATTCACTCTCCTGACACCACGTAGTACTACAAATTACAATTACGCGTGTAAAAATAAAAGGCTATTTCCAACCTGCCCGTAAAATCAGTACGAACAAACAGAAGAGAAACACTTGACCCTAAAGAAGGTCACAGGCAGCTCTTAATTTATCGTAGGCGAAAGCTCATTCTTTTCCCTGAAAGGAAAACGCTCGTAACTACCCAGGGACCGATGCGGGAACGAGGCACGCGCGCTCTGTTAACGGCAACTGTTCGTCAGCTTTTCTGCACCGGCACAAATTTGCCTTTTCCCTGGGTTTGACGCGGAGCACCTGCAGCGTCCTTGAACGCGCCGATGTTTCTCCCCGCTCCCCCGGCCCCACACGTGCCGTTACCTGAGCAGCAAGCGGCGTCAACCGCGCAGGATTTTCCTCGCGTGACGCAGAAGGTGACGCTGGGAAAAGAGGAGGCACAAAATGAACCTGTTTGTCACACCCAGCCAACGGTGAAAACCCAAGGAAGGATTCTGCCGTGCGGGGCCGGGCTGTGCACCCCCGGAGCTCCAGCCGGCCGGTTTCGCCCCCCTTTGCCGGGTACCGGGGAGACACCGCCGCCTCGTGCTGCCGCCTGCCCCCCGGGGAGAGCCGGGGGACCCCCACCTCACTTCAGCCCTCGGGAACAGGGCTGAAAGGTCCGATCCCGGTGCCGGGGGAGCAGAGGCGAGCTGGCTGGGACCAGCTTTTGCTCCTGGAACAGCCCTGGGGTGGACCTGTCCCTCCCCTTCAAACGCTCCAGCAGTTTCGGGGGCAGAAGGCCGTTTCTAAGCCCTCTCTCCAGCAGCTCCTCCCTCGACTCGGCCCGCGAAGCCCCCAGTCTGCCTGCAGGGAGGGCTGGGGGGTCCCCGGCCCCACGGGGCGACAGTGGGGACTCGCAGGGAGGATCTGTTTGCACAAAGCGCCCCCCCCCTCCCGCCCCGGCCCGGCCCACTGCGCGGCCCCCCTAGGGCACGCAGCCCCCCCCCCAACTCCCCACTCCCCAGATGCTCACAGGCCCTCCCCCGCCTGGAGCCCCCCCCAGCCCCTGTCCCCGGAGCCTGCAGAACCGCCGCCCCCACCCCCCCCCCGCCGCCGCCGCCGCCGCCGCCGCCACAGCCCGGCTCCCCGGGCCCGCGGCTCCTCACACTCACGCTGCGCCGCCGCCTCGGTGCAACGCCCGCCGCGCGCCCCGTTGAAATACCGTCCGCAACCAATCAGCGCGCGGCTCCACCGGACCGCCCGCGCGAGGCACGCCGGGAGTTGTAGTCGGCGCCAAGGCACCGCGCATGCGCACAGCGCCCCGGGACCGCGCATGCGCACAGCGCCCCGGGACCGCGCATGCGCACAGCCCCCCGGGACCGCGCATGCGCACAGCCCCCCGGGACCGCGCATGCGCACAGCGCCCCGGGACCGCGCATGCGCACAGCGCCCCCGGACCGCGCATGCGCACAGCGCCCCGGGACCGCGCATGCGCACGGCTCGCAGCCCCTCCCCAGCGTTTGCAAGCACTTCCCAGCCCCAGGACCCCCGGAGCTCACAGCACCCGACCACACCATTTTCCAGCCCCCTGGGAGCCCCACTCTCAAGTCCCGCCAGGACCCACAGCCCCACTCCCCAGCTCTTGGGGGACCTTGATCTCGATGGTCCGGGAGTCCTCCAGGTGTACTCTCTGGTCTGGACGTCCGTCTCTATGGTCCGGGAGTCCTCCAGGTGTACTCTCTAGGCCGAACTTTGCTCTCTATGGTCCGGCAGTCCTCCAGGGGTACTCTCTAGGCCAGACTTCGCTCTCTATGGTCCGGCAGTCCTCCAGGGGTACTCTCTGGTCCAGACTTCGCTCTCTATGGTCCGGCAGTCCTCCAGGGGTACTCTCTAGGCCGGACTTTGCTCTCTATGGTCCGGCAGTCCTCCAGGGGTACTCTCTAGGCCGGACTTTGCTCTCTATGGTCCGGCAGTCCTCCAGGGGTACTCTCTAGGCCGGACTTTGCTCTCTATGGTCCGGCAGTCCTCCAGGGGTACTCTCTAGGCCGGACTTTGCTCTCTATGGTCCGGCAGTCCTCCAGGGGTACTCTCTAGGCCGGACTTTGCTCTCTATGGTCCGGAAGTTCCCCACGTGCACTCTCCGCTCCGGACGACCGTCTCGATGGTCCAGAAGTCCTCCAGCTGTACTCTCTAGGCCGGACATTTTCCTCTATGGTGCGGAAGTCCCCCGGGTACATTCTATGCGTCTGGACCTCCGTCTCTATGGTCCGGAAGTCCTCCAGGTGTACTCTCTGGTCCGGGAGTCCGCCATCTCTATGGTCCGGGAGTCCTCCAGCTATACTCTCTGGTCTGGTCTCTATGGTCCGGCAGTCCTCCAGCCCCTCTCCCCGACCCCCTAGGGCTCGCAGCCCCCCCCAGCCCCACTCCCCGGCCCCCCCGGGATGCACAGCCCCACTCCTCGGCCCCCTCGGGGGTCCGCAGCCCCCCCACTCCCCCTCCCCAGATGCTCACAGGGGGAAAGGAACGGCTCGGCCTCAAGCTCTGCGGGCTGCCTGTGGCCCCTGCAGAGCCCACGATCCTCGGCAGCCCACACGCGGGGCGACGCTCACAGCCCGAGAAGGAGTCACAGGGAGCCGCCGCTCCTGCCACAACCCTCCTTCCCAGCCTGCTGCTGGAGCACAAGGCACTTGAAAGCAGCAGGAAAGAACAAGGAGGGCCTCGCAAGATGGCAGGAATAACGCGGGGAGCCTAAAGCGTTTAGCCAGGCAGGGCTTGCCACTCACCTTGTGCCGGGGTTGAATCCCAGCCGGCAACTCAGCACCACACAACCGCTCCCTCGCTGCCCCCTCAGCGGGAGGGGGGAGAGAATTGGAAGGGCAAAAGTGAAAACACCCCACTCGTAAGGAAAAGGGGGGAAAAAAAAAACCCCAAACAACAGAGAGAAAAACCCCAGACAGACAAGCGGTACAAACGAAAACAACGGCTCGCCGCCAACCGCCCGATGCCCGCCCAGCCAGCCGCAGCCCAGCAGCGGCCCCCCCCGCCGACCTCCCCCCCGAGTTTTATTTCCTGACGTCATAGGGTCTGGAACACCCCCTGGGTCCGCCGGGGTCAGCTCTCCCAGCGGTGCCCCCTCCCAGGCCCTCGCGCACCCCCAGCCCGCTCGCCGGCAGGGCGGGGCGAGGAGCAGCACAGCCCCCGGCGCCGTGCAAGCGCTGCGCAGCGGGAACTCACGCAGCCCCGCGTCACCCACGCCGTTCTCAGCACAAACCCAAAACGCAGGAGGAGGGCGAGCGGGGTGGGAGTGGGGGGCGGGGGAGCGGGAGGGGGGTGCCAGAGTTTGGGCGGGGGGCAACGGGCAGGTTGGCGGGGCAGGCAGCACCCCAGGGGTCCGGGCCCCTCAAATGGCTGCTGTTTCACCCCAAAGCTTCCCCAAATCGGGGGTTTTTTTGCTTTTGTATAATATCAAAGCTGGGGTTTTTTCCTTTTCCAAAATATTCCACTTGGAGGTTTTTCAACGCTTTTTCACAACAAAACTTGGTGATTTTTGCTTTTTCGTTTTGTGCATGAAAATGGGGTTTTTTTTGCTTTCCGGCTGCCCAAATCCTGGTGGATTTGGCTTTCCCGGGAGCTCCAAGTTGGGTATTTTTCCCCCAAAAATGCGGGTTTTCTTTTTCCCCACCCCTTGCAGGCCCCGAATTAGGGGTTTTGTGGTGTTTTTAGGCCACGGCGGCAGGTCCCGCTCTGTGTGCACGGCCCTGCAGGGGAAAGTCCCTGTTGGGGGGACCGGCCCCCAATCAGGATGGGAAAAGACGGAAAAAGAGAACAGGGAAGAGGCAGCTTTTGAAAGCGCTTTTGGATCTTCAACAGAGAGGTGTTTCGGGGGGGTGGGGGGGTGAAGAGTTTTTAAATCCTTTCTATAAACAGGGTTTCTTTGCATTTTAAAAACCTTATCTATCATAGACGTTTACGCTTAACGTATTTACACATACCTCTCTCTATATATATTTAGTGAATATATTTATGTTTCACTTATACCCCCCAATTTCCCACTCATTATATATAATACCTGCTCAGACTAGATATCTGTCGACTTACATATTTTGACACTTAAATGTCTTTATAGACTTCTCTATTTACACTTACGTATATTTACACTTATCTCTTTATAGACTTAGATTTTAGACTTAGATATCTATTTGCACTTATAGATCATCTCTTAGATTACATATAATGCCTATTTAGGCTCTCTATGTAACACGTAGTAAGTGTAGACAGCGGTATCTATTCAGACTTTTTTCTATTTTCAATTCCTTCATACATGAAATATATCATCCCTTTTGCGTTTGGAAGTGCTTTCTTTTTTAATTTATATAGACGGGAGTTCTTTTTGTATTTTAAAACCCTATATACGTCTTCCGGATTTTTTTATGCTCTAAAATCCTTTAGATAATAGGGCGGATATAGGTTCCTATTTTGAAATCCTTGTATACATATAAAGGAATATTATTTTTCAATATATAGAACAAGGAGAGATTTTTCTCTATTTCGAGGCCTCACAGATAGATTTAGAGTTTTTAAAAATTTTTGAACCCCCCCAGGAATTATCAGGCACTTTTGGGCTGTGACCCCCTTTGTGGGGGGGGGGGGGACCCCCCATGACCCCCCATTCCCCACTCACCTGCTCCTCCACGGCATCATCAGCCCGCCGGTGATGTTGGGGTGCCCCAAATGACATCATCACCCCTCCAGGCCCCCAACCCCCCCTTTTTATTCAGCCCCCAAAAAGGCACAACATGAGGGAAACGGCCCCAACCGGCAGCTCGTTACTTTAATAATGCCGTTGGCGTATGTACGCACGCACCCCCGCCAAAAAGGGGGGCTCTGCTAGAAAGATAAAGGAGGGGCGGCCCCCCCAAACGCTTGCAGCCCCCCCTCAGCCCCCGTCCCGCAGGCTGGCAGCCGGCCCCTTACCCTCAGCACGCCCAACGACCGGCAGGCAAACCCGGGCCGGGGGTCTCTCCTGAGCACCACGGGACGCTTACAGCGCGGCATCTGAAAAACAAAAATCCCAACGGATATATTTCAGCACGTTAAAAAAAACAGCACCGAAGGCAGCAGAGGAATTCGGTCAGGACAAGGGAGAGGGCAGCAGTCGAGCTAAAGGAGGGTGCCAGGCAAACGGGTCAGCTCGAAATACAACGCGGCCTTTAAAAGCTCGAGCGATTCGAACGCTTAAAATCCGCGTGAGGACTAATTGACGCGATTCTGAACGCGTCCTTCGCAGAGAAGTAAACGCTCTCGCTGGTGTCGGAAAACGCCTCGTCCCTTCCTTACAGCACCGCTGCCGGGAGATAACCCCGTGAGGCTGCAGGACAAGGGCGCGCCGTAATCGGCATCTACGCTCACGGATCCGCCGCCACAGCTCCAGCCCTGGCGCTGCTGCTGCTGCTGCTGCTGCTGCTGCTGCGCATCTCGCTCGCTTGGCCGATAAAGCTGAAAGCGAAGCGTAAAACTTTGAAGAGTAAAATGAAAAAGAAAGAACAAATCTCAGCAATTCATTTTATGCTAAAAAGGCGTGCGTACGCTTACAGACGTACAACGAGAAGGCTTATACTATAAAAATATTTGATTTTCCTTTTGCGTTAATTGAAATTGCGTAGCTGTGAATTCATACCGTTAAATTATCTACCTCCAAACTACACAGCTATCGTTTGACCAGGGGTTTTGCGTGCGTCACATGACTAGGAGGGACGCCTGGCCAGCTGCGCCGAGACCGATGCTACCCAACTGCCGGGGAAACGCGCCACTGAAAGCGAGACAGAAATAAAGGACTTCAGAGCGCTCTGCCAAAAGATCGGGAAAAAAACCCGATCAGTTGCCTCTCTTTTTAAACGTTTAGAGCAACTACCTAACTGCTTAAGCACACCTAATAAATTATACGCTACAGCTCTTTGGCAGTTGCAGTTTAAACAACGCAAGCCAGTTTGGAAGTTATACAATTTTAACTTTCTTTTTAAAATTTCGTTTACGATAGAAAAATCAGTGAGATAAGAGATCTCCCATACGGTTTTACTTTTTTTTTGGGGGGGGGTGGGGGGGGGCAGGCGGTGGGGAATATCAAATCCCCGGTGCTGCAATACATCAGGCTACCAAAAAGGACCGGCAAGTTTGCTAACGCTGTTGGCCGTACCCGAGCGTGCGGAGGAACGCGTCTTTACGATCTCTCGACCGTTACACCCGAGAACCAAAGATCAGCCGTACGTCGACTATCGGAAGACGTGCTGCGCTTGGGTCTGTGCAAGGAAATCGACCTACCCCCTTTTTTTTTTTTCCAGAGAGAGAGAGCGAAAAGTCTCCTTGCGGATGACTTCTACTGCCGAGCACGTCATCTCCGAAGATCCATTCTGATGGGAAGTTCGTAAAAGGCAACTCCTTTGAACGAGAAAGATTTCCATTCTGGAAAATCTCTTTCCAACCAAAGTCAAAATTACGCGCTGCAGGTTAGGAAAAAGGACGCGATAGAAGCAGTAACTCACCAAAACCACATCAGGACTCTCTGTCGCTAGTTACGAGGCTGCTACCGCTTCTCGGGAAAGCCTGGAAAGCGCACCGAAGCGACACCGATTTGTCCCGTGTTGTCCACGCCGCTTCTTTGACCTTGATTGCTTTTAGCACAGATGCTAGCATCTCAGTAAGGTGTTCGAGTGCTCCTGTAAGGCATTTTAAACACTGACTGACTGAAAAAGCATACAGCTTTTATCGTGAAAACAAAGCCTGTTTCTCCCGAACATCCCAACTCTTACAAACGGTTCCTTTCCTCTTCTAGTCCAACATTATTTTCACAGCACCCTTTCCTAGCAAGCGCACAGAAACAGAAGAGCGTGCTTGCAGGAAGAGAAAACAGACGGAGGGAAGCAAGCTTTGCAGAGGCGTACCACGCTCCAGAACAGACCTCCTTTATTTTTAGTATTCGCATTAAAATATTTCACGTTAAAAAATCACATAGAAGGAGAGCTGCCACGTTCCTCGTGTTAACTGTAAAGTCCGTGCTACGAGCACCTTAGGAAAAACGCAGACACATGTCACAGGCCTACCTTGCACTTGCAGACCACTAGGGATCCTTTCCACCTGTCTCGTACTTTCACGGCAGTTGACGTTCTGCTGAGAGGAAAGGAAAAAAAAAAACAAACAACGTTTAGCACAAAGCTTCCTCTTCTGTGAAGGCTACAGCTGAGTGGAGGAGAAAGTATTTGGCATCGTCTTTGGTGCGGTTGTTGAGACAGGCCACTAGAGCTTCTGCACGTTTCAGACAACCGTGCCTTTTTTTTGGCTCATTGGCAGCTTTAGTTTCGCAAGAACTCACTTGCCTAGAAAGAGGAGTGACAGAGAAGGAAAAGAGAGGTCAGGCAGCAAGAGAGCTCTGCAGGCTGCCACCAGTCAACGTCGCACTCTTAAGGAAAAACAAACAAACAAACAAACAAACAAACAACCAAACAAAAAAAAAACCAAACAAAAAAAACCCCAAAACACACAAACACAAGAAAACCTCACAAAACCCAACAACAAAACAAAACTTTGACGTCGTACCTTTCTTTCCTTTTGGAGCTCGTCCCTGTCTCAGCTGATCGTCTCGTCAGAGCACGAAGTGCAGATGATCCGTATCCCGATGACATCTGCACGCGATGAACACGGGTTCAGAAATAGTCCAGATCTGTAAGACTGGTGTCATTTTTGTGGTTCCAAGCATCATAACTCCATTTTACTGACCAATGCATTTGTGAGGAAACTAAGTAGCTTTTAAACGTAGCCTCTCCTTGGGGAGAAAAATGCGTTAGGGAGCGAAAAAAAGGATGATTCAGAGCTCCCAACCATGACGGAGCAGCGGGAAAACTAATGAAAGCGAAGACCGACAGCAGCAACGCGAAGCGGCATTTGGCTTTAATTCTGATCACGTACTTAAGCGGCTCGCCAAGTCTATGCCTCGATCCTATGAATGACTAGCCCTTTTTTGGAAGGACCAACTTTTTTCCTTCAAAGTCCTAGATTGAAGACTCCGCTGAACAGAATGTGGATGGAGCCACAGGACAACATGCCATCAACACTCTAACGAAAAAAAAAATCAAGTAAAAATCAAGTTGAAGTATCAGTTTCCATCGTGTCTCGTTCATTACGTTTCTAGTAGCACCTGGGTGCTCCAAAATTCACTATCCTGACACCACGTAGTACTACAAATTACAATTACGCGTGTAAAAATAAAAGGCTATTTCCAACCTGCCCGTAAAATCAGTACGAACAAACAGAAGAGAAACACTTGACCCTAAAGAAGGTCACAGGCAGCTCTTAATTTATCGTAGGCGAAAGCTCATTCTTTTCCCTGAAAGGAAAACGCTCGTAACTACCCAGGGACCGATGCGGGAACGAGGCACGCGCGCTCTGTTAACGGCAACTGTTCGTCAGCTTTTCTGCACCGGCACAAATTTGCCTTTTCCCTGGGTTTGACGCGGAGCACCTGCAGCGTCCTTGAACGCGCCGATGTTTCTCCCCGCTCCCCCGGCCCCACACGTGCCGTTACCTGAGCAGCAAGCGGCGTCAACCGCGCAGGATTTTCCTCGCGTGACGCAGAAGGTGACGCTGGGAAAAGAGGAGGCACAAAATGAACCTGTTTGTCACACCCAGCCAACGGTGAAAACCCAGGGAAGGATTCTGCCGTGCGGGGCCGGGCTGTGCACCCCCGGAGCTCCAGCCGGCCGGTTTCGCCCCCCTTTGCCGGGTACCGGGGAGACACCGCCGCCTCGTGCTGCCGCCTGCCCCCCGGGGAGAGCCGGGGGACCCCCACCTCACTTCAGCCCTCGGGAACGGGGCTGAAAGGTCCGATCCCGGTGCCGGGGGAGCAGAGGCGAGCTGGCTGGGACCAGCTTTTGCTCCTGGAACAGCCCTGGGGTGGACCTGTCCCTCCCCTTCAAACGCTCCAGCAGTTTCGGGGGCAGAAGGCCGTTTCTAAGCCCTCTCTCCAGCAGCTCCTCCCTCGACTCGGCCCGCGAAGCCCCCAGTCTGCCTGCAGGGAGGGCTGGGGGGTCCCCGGCCCCACGGGGCGACAGTGGGGACTCGCAGGGAGGATCTGTTTGCACAAAGCGCCCCCCCCCTCCCGCCCCGGCCCGGCCCACTGCGCGGCCCCCCTAGGGCACGCAGCCCCCCCCCCAACTCCCCACTCCCCAGATGCTCACAGGCCCTCCCCCGCCTGGAGCCCCCCCCAGCCCCTGTCCCCGGAGCCTGCAGAACCGCCGCCCCCCCCCCGCCGCCGCCGCCGCCACAGCCCGGCTCCCCGGGCCCGCGGCTCCTCACACTCACGCTGCGCCGCCGCCTCGGTGCAACGCCCGCCGCGCGCCCCGTTGAAATACCGTCCGCAACCAATCAGCGCGCGGCTCCACCGGACCGCCCGCGCGAGGCACGCCGGGAGTTGTAGTCGGCGCCAAGGCACCGCGCATGCGCACAGCGCCCCGGGACCGCGCATGCGCACAGCGCCCCGGGACCGCGCATGCGCACAGCGCCCCGGGACCGCGCATGCGCACAGCGCCCCGGGACCGCGCATGCGCACAGCGCCCCGGGACCGCGCATGCGCACAGCGCCCCGGGACCGCGCATGCGCACGGCTCGCAGCCCCTCCCCAGCGTTTGCAAGCACTTCCCAGCCCCAGGACCCCCGGAGCTCACAGCACCCGACCACACCATTTTCCAGCCCCCTGGGAGCCCCACTCTCAAGTCCCGCCAGGACCCACAGCCCCACTCCCCAGCTCTTGGGGGACCTTGATCTCGATGGTCCGGGAGTCCTCCAGGTGTACTCTCTGGTCTGGACGTCCGTCTCTATGGTCCGGGAGTCCTCCAGGTGTACTCTCTAGGCCGAACTTTGCTCTCTATGGTCCGGCAGTCCTCCAGGGGTACTCTCTAGGCCAGACTTCGCTCTCTATGGTCCGGCAGTCCTCCAGGGGTACTCTCTGGTCCAGACTTCGCTCTCTATGGTCCGGCAGTCCTCCAGGGGTACTCTCTGGTCCAGACTTCGCTCTCTATGGTCCGGCAGTCCTCCAGGGGTACTCTCTAGGCCGGACTTTGCTCTCTATGGTCCGGCAGTCCTCCAGGGGTACTCTCTAGGCCGGACTTTGCTCTCTATGGTCCGGCAGTCCTCCAGGGGTACTCTCTAGGCCGGACTTTGCTCTCTATGGTCCGGCAGTCCTCCAGGGGTACTCTCTAGGCCGGACTTTGCTCTCTATGGTCCGGAAGTTCCCCACGTGCACTCTCCGCTCCGGACGACCGTCTCGATGGTCCAGAAGTCCTCCAGCTGTACTCTCTAGGCCGGACATTTTCCTCTATGGTGCGGAAGTCCCCCGGGTACATTCTATGCGTCTGGACCTCCGTCTCTATGGTCCGGAAGTCCTCCAGGTGTACTCTCTGGTCCGGGAGTCCGCCATCTCTATGGTCCGGGAGTCCTCCAGCTATACTCTCTGGTCTGGTCTCTATGGTCCGGCAGTCCTCCAGCCCCTCTCCCCGACCCCCTAGGGCTCGCAGCCCCCCCCAGCCCCACTCCCCGGCCCCCCCGGGATGCACAGCCCCACTCCTCGGCCCCCTCGGGGGTCCGCAGCCCCCCCACTCCCCCTCCCCAGATGCTCACAGGGGGAAAGGAACGGCTCGGCCTCAAGCTCTGCGGGCTGCCTGTGGCCCCTGCAGAGCCCACGATCCTCGGCAGCCCACACGCGGGGCGACGCTCACAGCCCGAGAAGGAGTCACAGGGAGCCGCCGCTCCTGCCACAACCCTCCTTCCCAGCCTGCTGCTGGAGCACAAGGCACTTGAAAGCAGCAGGGAGGGGGGTGCCAGAGTTTGGGCGGGGGGCAACGGGCAGGTTGGCGGGGCAGGCAGCACCCCAGGGGTCCGGGCCCCTCAAATGGCTGGTGTTTCACCCCAAAGCTTCCCCAAATCGGGGGTTTTTTTGCTTTTGTATAATATCAAAGCTGGGGTTTTTTCCTTTTCCAAAATATTCCACTTGGAGGTTTTTCAACGCTTTTTCACAACAAAACTTGGTGATTTTTGCTTTTTCGTTTTGTGCATGAAAATGGGGTTTTTTTTGCTTTCCGGCTGCCCAAATCCTGGTGGATTTGGCTTTCCCGGGAGCTCCAAGTTGGGTATTTTTCCCCCAAAAATGCGGGTTTTCTTTTTCCCCACCCCTTGCAGGCCCCGAATTAGGGGTTTTGTGGTGTTTTTAGGCCACGGCGGCAGGTCCCGCTCTGTGTGCACGGCCCTGCAGGGGAAAGTCCCTGTTGGGGGGACCGGCCCCCAATCAGGATGGGAAAAGACGGAAAAAGAGAACAGGGAAGAGGCAGCTTTTGAAAGCGCTTTTGGATCTTCAACAGAGAGGTGTTTCGGGGGGGTGGGGGGGTGAAGAGTTTTTAAATCCTTTCTATAAACAGGGTTTCTTTGCATTTTAAAAACCTTATCTATCATAGACGTTTACGCTTAACGTATTTACACATACCTCTCTCTATATATATTTAGTGAATATATTTATGTTTCACTTATACCCCCCTATTTCCCACTCATTATATATAATACCTGCTCAGACTAGATATCTGTCGACTTACATATTTTGACACTTAAATGTCTTTATAGACTTCTCTATTTACACTTACGTATATTTACACTTATCTCTTTATAGACTTAGATTTTAGACTTAGATATCTATTTGCACTTATAGATCATCTCTTAGATTACATATAATGCCTATTTAGGCTCTCTATGTAACACGTAGTAAGTGTAGACAGCGGTATCTATTCAGACTTTTTTCTATTTTCAATTCCTTCATACATGAAATATATCATCCCTTTTGCGTTTGGAAGTGCTTTCTTTTTTAATTTATATAGACGGGAGTTCTTTTTGTATTTTAAAACCCTATATACGTCTTCCGGATTTTTTTATGCTCTAAAATCCTTTAGATAATAGGGCAGATATAGGTTCCTATTTTGAAATCCTTGTATACGTATAAAGGAATATTATTTTTCAATATATAGAACAAGGAGAGATTTTTCTCTATTTCGAGGCCTCACAGATAGATTTAGAGTTTTTAAAAATTTTTGAACCCCCCCAGGAATTATCAGGCACTTTTGGGCTGTGACCCCCTTTGTGGGGGGGGGGGGGGACCCCCCATGACCCCCCATTCCCCACTCACCTGCTCCTCCACGGCATCATCAGCCCGCCGGTGATGTTGGGGTGCCCCAAATGACATCATCACCCCTCCAGGCCCCCAACCCCCCCTTTTTATTCAGCCCCCAAAAAGGCACAACATGAGGGAAACAGCCCCAACCGGCAGCTCGTTACTTTAATAATGCCGTTGGCGTATGTACGCACGCACCCCCGCCAAAAAGGGGGGCTCTGCTAGAAAGATAAAGGAGGGGCGGCCCCCCCAAACGCTTGCAGCCCCCCCTCAGCCCCCGTCCCGCAGGCTGGCAGCCGGCCCCTTACCCTCAGCACGCCCAACGACCGGCAGGCAAACCCGGGCCGGGGGTCTCTCCTGAGCACCACGGGACGCTTACAGCGCGGCATCTGAAAAACAAAAATCCCAACGGATATATTTCAGCACGTTAAAAAAAACAGCACCGAAGGCAGCAGAGGAATTCGGTCAGGACAAGGGAGAGGGCAGCAGTCGAGCTAAAGGAGGGTGCCAGGCAAACGGGTCAGCTCGAAATACAACGCGGCCTTTAAAAGCTCGAGCGATTCGAACGCTTAAAATCCGCGTGAGGACTAATTGACGCGATTCTGAACGCGTCCTTCGCAGAGAAGTAAACGCTCTCGCTGGTGTCGGAAAACGCCTCGTCCCTTCCTTACAGCACCGCTGCCGGGAGATAACCCCGTGAGGCTGCAGGACAAGGGCGCGCCGTAATCGGCATCTACGCTCACGGATCCGCCGCCACAGCTCCAGCCCTGGCGCTGCTGCTGCTGCTGCTGCTGCTGCTGCTGCGCATCTCGCTCGCTTGGCCGATAAAGCTGAAAGCGAAGCGTAAAACTTTGAAGAGTAAAATGAAAAAGAAAGAACAAATCTCAGCAATTCATTTTATGCTAAAAAGGCGTGCGTACGCTTACAGACGTACAACGAGAAGGCTTATACTATAAAAATATTTGATTTTCCTTTTGCGTTAATTGAAATTGCGTAGCTGTGAATTCATACCGTTAAATTATCTACCTCCAAACTACACAGCTATCGTTTGACCAGGGGTTTTGCGTGCGTCACATGACTAGGAGGGACGCCTGGCCAGCTGCGCCGAGACCGATGCTACCCAACTGCCGGGGAAACGCGCCACTGAAAGCGAGACAGAAATAAAGGACTTCAGAGCGCTCTGCCAAAAGATCGGGAAAAAAACCCGATCAGTTGCCTCTCTTTTTAAACGTTTAGAGCAACTACCTAACTGCTTAAGCACACCTAATAAATTATACGCTACAGCTCTTTGGCAGTTGCAGTTTAAACAACGCAAGCCAGTTTGGAAGTTATACAATTTTAACTTTCTTTTTAAAATTTCGTTTACGATAGAAAAATCAGTGAGATAAGAGATCTCCCATACGGTTTTACTTTTTTTTTGGGGGGGGGTGGGGGGGGGCAGGCGGTGGGGAATATCAAATCCCCGGTGCTGCAATACATCAGGCTACCAAAAAGGACCGGCAAGTTTGCTAACGCTGTTGGCCGTAGCCGAGCGTGCGGAGGAACGCGTCTTTACGATCTCTCGACCGTTACACCCGAGAACCAAAGATCAGCCGTACGTCGACTATCGGAAGACGTGCTGCGCTTGGGTCTGTGCAAGGAAATCGACCTACCCCCTTTTTTTTTTTTCCAGAGAGAGAGAGCGAAAAGTCTCCTTGCGGATGACTTCTACTGCCGAGCACGTCATCTCCGAAGATCCATTCTGATGGGAAGTTCGTAAAAGGCAACTCCTTTGAACGAGAAAGATTTCCATTCTGGAAAATCTCTTTCCAACCAAAGTCAAAATTACGCGCTGCAGGTTAGGAAAAAGGACGCGATAGAAGCAGTAACTCACCAAAACCACATCAGGACTCTCTGTCGCTAGTTACGAGGCTGCTACCGCTTCTCGGGAAAGCCTGGAAAGCGCACCGAAGCGACACCGATTTGTCCCGTGTTGTCCACGCCGCTTCTTTGACCTTGATTGCTTTTAGCACAGATGCTAGCATCTCAGTAAGGTGTTCGAGTGCTCCTGTAAGGCATTTTAAACACTGACTGACTGAAAAAGCATACAGCTTTTATCGTGAAAACAAAGCCTGTTTCTCCCGAACATCCCAACTCTTACAAACGGTTCCTTTCCTCTTCTAGTCCAACGTTATTTTCACAGCACCCTTTCCTAGCAAGCGCACAGAAACAGAAGAGCGTGCTTGCAGGAAGAGAAAACAGACGGAGGGAAGCAAGCTTTGCAGAGGCGTACCACGCTCCAGAACAGACCTCCTTTATTTTTAGTATTCGCATTAAAATATTTCACGTTAAAAAATCACATAGAAGGAGAGCTGCCACGTTCCTCGTGTTAACTGTAAAGTCCGTGCTACGAGCACCTTAGGAAAAACGCAGACACATGTCACAGGCCTACCTTGCACTTGCAGACCACTAGGGATCCTTTCCACCTGTCTCGTACTTTCACGGCAGTTGACGTTCTGCTGAGAGGAAAGGAAAAAAAAAAACAAACAACGTTTAGCACAAAGCTTCCTCTTCTGTGAAGGCTACAGCTGAGTGGAGGAGAAAGTATTTGGCATCGTCTTTGGTGCGGTTGTTGAGACAGGCCACTAGAGCTTCTGCACGTTTCAGACAACCGTGCCTTTTTTTTGGCTCATTGGCAGCTTTAGTTTCGCAAGAACTCACTTGCCTAGAAAGAGGAGTGACAGAGAAGGAAAAGAGAGGTCAGGCAGCAAGAGAGCTCTGCAGGCTGCCACCAGTCAACGTCGCACTCTTAAGGAAAAACAAACAAACAAACAAACAAACAAACAACCAAACAAAAAAAAAACCAAACAAAAAAAACCCCAAAACACACAAACACAAGAAAACCTCACAAAACCCAACAACAAAACAAAACTTTGACGTCGTACCTTTCTTTCCTTTTGGAGCTCGTCCCTGTCTCAGCTGATCGTCTCGTCAGAGCACGAAGTGCAGATGATCCGTATCCCGATGACATCTGCACGCGATGAACACGGGTTCAGAAATAGTCCAGATCTGTAAGACTGGTGTCATTTTTGTGGTTCCAAGCATCATAACTCCATTTTACTGACCAATGCATTTGTGAGGAAACTAAGTAGCTTTTAAACGTAGCCTCTCCTTGGGGAGAAAAATGCGTTAGGGAGCGAAAAAAAGGATGATTCAGAGCTCCCAACCATGACGGAGCAGCGGGAAAACTAATGAAAGCGAAGACCAACAGCAGCAACGCGAAGCGGCATTTGGCTTTAATTCTGATCACGTACTTAAGCGGCTCGCCAAGTCTATGCCTCGATCCTATGAATGACTAGCCCTTTTTTGGAAGGACCAACTTTTTTCCTTCAAAGTCCTAGATTGAAGACTCCGCTGAACAGAATGTGGATGGAGCCACAGGACAACATGCCATCAACACTCTAACGAAAAAAAAAATCAAGTAAAAATCAAGTTGAAGTATCAGTTTCCATCGTGTCTCGTTCATTACGTTTCTAGTAGCACCTGGGTGCTCCAAAATTCACTATCCTGACACCACGTAGTACTACAAATTACAATTACGCGTGTAAAAATAAAAGGCTATTTCCAACCTGCCCGTAAAATCAGTACGAACAAACAGAAGAGAAACACTTGACCCTAAAGAAGGTCACAGGCAGCTCTTAATTTATCGTAGGCGAAAGCTCATTCTTTTCCCTGAAAGGAAAACGCTCGTAACTACCCAGGGACCGATGCGGGAACGAGGCACGCGCGCTCTGTTAACGGCAACTGTTCGTCAGCTTTTCTGCACCGGCACAAATTTGCCTTTTCCCTGGGTTTGACGCGGAGCACCTGCAGCGTCCTTGAACGCGCCGATGTTTCTCCCCGCTCCCCCGGCCCCACACGTGCCGTTACCTGAGCAGCAAGCGGCGTCAACCGCGCAGGATTTTCCTCGCGTGACGCAGAAGGTGACGCTGGGAAAAGAGGAGGCACAAAATGAACCTGTTTGTCACACCCAGCCAACGGTGAAAACCCAGGGAAGGATTCTGCCGTGCGGGGCCGGGCTGTGCACCCCCGGAGCTCCAGCCGGCCGGTTTCGCCCCCCTTTGCCGGGTACCGGGGAGACGCTGCCGCCTGCCCCCCGGGGAGAGCCGGGGGACCCCCACCTCACTTCAGCCCTCGGGAACGGGGCTGAAAGGTCCGATCCCGGTGCCGGGGGAGCAGAGGCGAGCTGGCTGGGACCAGCTTTTGCTCCTGGAACAGCCCTGGGGTGGACCTGTCCCTCCCCTTCAAACGCTCCAGCAGTTTCGGGGGCAGAAGGCCGTTTCTAAGCCCTCTCTCCAGCAGCTCCTCCCTCGACTCGGCCCGCGAAGCCCCCAGTCTGCCTGCAGGGAGGGCTGGGGGGTCCCCGGCCCCACGGGGCGACAGTGGGGACTCGCAGGGAGGATCTGTTTGCACAAAGCGCCCCCCCCCTCCCGCCCCGGCCCGGCCCACTGCGCGGCCCCCCTAGGGCACGCAGCCCCCCCCCCCAACTCCCCACTCCCCAGATGCTCACAGGCCCTCCCCCGCCTGGAGCCCCCCCCAGCCCCTGTCCCCGGAGCCTGCAGAACCGCCGCCCCCCCCCCGCCGCCGCCGCCGCCACAGCCCGGCTCCCCGGGCCCGCGGCTCCTCACACTCACGCTGCGCCGCCGCCTCGGTGCAACGCCCGCCGCGCGCCCCGTTGAAATACCGTCCGCAACCAATCAGCGCGCGGCTCCACCGGACCGCCCGCGCGAGGCACGCCGGGAGTTGTAGTCGGCGCCAAGGCACCGCGCATGCGCACAGCGCCCCGGGACCGCGCATGCGCACAGCGCCCCGGGACCGCGCATGCGCACAGCGCCCCGGGACCGCGCATGCGCACAGCGCCCCGGGACCGCGCATGCGCACAGCGCCCCGGGACCGCGCATGCGCACGGCTCGCAGCCCCTCCCCAGCGTTTGCAAGCACTTCCCAGCCCCAGGACCCCCGGAGCTCACAGCACCCGACCACACCATTTTCCAGCCCCCTGGGAGCCCCACTCTCAAGTCCCGCCAGGACCCACAGCCCCACTCCCCAGCTCTTGGGGGACCTTGATCTCGATGGTCCGGGAGTCCTCCAGGTGTACTCTCTGGTCTGGACGTCCGTCTCTATGGTCCGGGAGTCCTCCAGGTGTACTCTCTAGGCCGAACTTTGCTCTCTATGGTCCGGCAGTCCTCCAGGGGTACTCTCTAGGCCAGACTTCGCTCTCTATGGTCCGGCAGTCCTCCAGGGGTACTCTCTGGTCCAGACTTCGCTCTCTATGGTCCGGCAGTCCTCCAGGGGTACTCTCTGGTCCAGACTTCGCTCTCTATGGTCCGGCAGTCCTCCAGGGGTACTCTCTAGGCCGGACTTTGCTCTCTATGGTCCGGCAGTCCTCCAGGGGTACTCTCTAGGCCGGACTTTGCTCTCTATGGTCCGGCAGTCCTCCAGGGGTACTCTCTAGGCCGGACTTTGCTCTCTATGGTCCGGCAGTCCTCCAGGGGTACTCTCTAGGCCGGACTTTGCTCTCTATGGTCCGGAAGTTCCCCACGTGCACTCTCCGCTCCGGACGACCGTCTCGATGGTCCAGAAGTCCTCCAGCTGTACTCTCTAGGCCGGACATTTTCCTCTATGGTGCGGAAGTCCCCCGGGTACATTCTATGCGTCTGGACCTCCGTCTCTATGGTCCGGAAGTCCTCCAGGTGTACTCTCTGGTCCGGGAGTCCGCCATCTCTATGGTCCGGGAGTCCTCCAGCTATACTCTCTGGTCTGGTCTCTATGGTCCGGCAGTCCTCCAGCCCCTCTCCCCGACCCCCTAGGGCTCGCAGCCCCCCCCAGCCCCACTCCCCGGCCCCCCCGGGATGCACAGCCCCACTCCTCGGCCCCCTCGGGGGTCCGCAGCCCCCCCACTCCCCCTCCCCAGATGCTCACAGGGGGAAAGGAACGGCTCGGCCTCAAGCTCTGCGGGCTGCCTGTGGCCCCTGCAGAGCCCACGATCCTCGGCAGCCCACACGCGGGGCGACGCTCACAGCCCGAGAAGGAGTCACAGGGAGCCGCCGCTCCTGCCACAACCCTCCTTCCCAGCCTGCTGCTGGAGCACAAGGCACTTGAAAGCAGCAGGGAGGGGGGTGCCAGAGTTTGGGCGGGGGGCAACGGGCAGGTTGGCGGGGCAGGCAGCACCCCAGGGGTCCGGGCCCCTCAAATGGCTGGTGTTTCACCCCAAAGCTTCCCCAAATCGGGGGTTTTTTTGCTTTTGTATAATATCAAAGCTGGGGTTTTTTCCTTTTCCAAAATATTCCACTTGGAGGTTTTTCAACGCTTTTTCACAACAAAACTTGGTGATTTTTGCTTTTTCGTTTTGTGCATGAAAATGGGGTTTTTTTTGCTTTCCGGCTGCCCAAATCCTGGTGGATTTGGCTTTCCCGGGAGCTCCAAGTTGGGTATTTTTCCCCCAAAAATGCGGGTTTTCTTTTTCCCCACCCCTTGCAGGCCCCGAATTAGGGGTTTTGTGGTGTTTTTAGGCCACGGCGGCAGGTCCCGCTCTGTGTGCACGGCCCTGCAGGGGAAAGTCCCTGTTGGGGGGACCGGCCCCCAATCAGGATGGGAAAAGACGGAAAAAGAGAACAGGGAAGAGGCAGCTTTTGAAAGCGCTTTTGGATCTTCAACAGAGAGGTGTTTCGGGGGGGTGGGGGGGTGAAGAGTTTTTAAATCCTTTCTATAAACAGGGTTTCTTTGCATTTTAAAAACCTTATCTATCATAGACGTTTACGCTTAACGTATTTACACATACCTCTCTCTATATATATTTAGTGAATATATTTATGTTTCACTTATACCCCCCAATTTCCCACTCATTATATATAATACCTGCTCAGACTAGATATCTGTCGACTTACATATTTTGACACTTAAATGTCTTTATAGACTTCTCTATTTACACTTACGTATATTTACACTTATCTCTTTATAGACTTAGATTTTAGACTTAGATATCTATTTGCACTTATAGATCATCTCTTAGATTACATATAATGCCTATTTAGGCTCTCTATGTAACACGTAGTAAGTGTAGACAGCGGTATCTATTCAGACTTTTTTCTATTTTCAATTCCTTCATACATGAAATATATCATCCCTTTTGCGTTTGGAAGTGCTTTCTTTTTTAATTTATATAGACGGGAGTTCTTTTTGTATTTTAAAACCCTATATACGTCTTCCGGATTTTTTTATGCTCTAAAATCCTTTAGATAATAGGGCGGATATAGGTTCCTATTTTGAAATCCTTGTATACATATAAAGGAATATTATTTTTCAATATATAGAACAAGGAGAGATTTTTCTCTATTTCGAGGCCTCACAGATAGATTTAGAGTTTTTAAAAATTTTTGAACCCCCCCAGGAATTATCAGGCACTTTTGGGCTGTGACCCCCTTTGTGGGGGGGGGGGGACCCCCCATTCCCCACTCACCTGCTCCTCCACGGCATCATCAGCCCGCCGGTGATGTTGGGGTGCCCCAAATGACATCATCACCCCTCCAGGCCCCCAACCCCCCCTTTTTATTCAGCCCCCAAAAAGGCACAACATGAGGGAAACGGCCCCAACCGGCAGCTCGTTACTTTAATAATGCCGTTGGCGTATGTACGCACGCACCCCCGCCAAAAAGGGGGGCTCTGCTAGAAAGATAAAGGAGGGGCGGCCCCCCCAAACGCTTGCAGCCCCCCCTCAGCCCCCGTCCCGCAGGCTGGCAGCCGGCCCCTTACCCTCAGCACGCCCAACGACCGGCAGGCAAACCCGGGCCGGGGGTCTCTCCTGAGCACCACGGGACGCTTACAGCGCGGCATCTGAAAAACAAAAATCCCAACGGATATATTTCAGCACGTTAAAAAAAACAGCACCGAAGGCAGCAGAGGAATTCGGTCAGGACAAGGGAGAGGGCAGCAGTCGAGCTAAAGGAGGGTGCCAGGCAAACGGGTCAGCTCGAAATACAACGCGGCCTTTAAAAGCTCGAGCGATTCGAACGCTTAAAATCCGCGTGAGGACTAATTGACGCGATTCTGAACGCGTCCTTCGCAGAGAAGTAAACGCTCTCGCTGGTGTCGGAAAACGCCTCGTCCCTTCCTTACAGCACCGCTGCCGGGAGATAACCCCGTGAGGCTGCAGGACAAGGGCGCGCCGTAATCGGCATCTACGCTCACGGATCCGCCGCCACAGCTCCAGCCCTGGCGCTGCTGCTGCTGCTGCTGCTGCTGCTGCTGCGCATCTCGCTCGCTTGGCCGATAAAGCTGAAAGCGAAGCGTAAAACTTTGAAGAGTAAAATGAAAAAGAAAGAACAAATCTCAGCAATTCATTTTATGCTAAAAAGGCGTGCGTACGCTTACAGACGTACAACGAGAAGGCTTATACTATAAAAATATTTGATTTTCCTTTTGCGTTAATTGAAATTGCGTAGCTGTGAATTCATACCGTTAAATTATCTACCTCCAAACTACACAGCTATCGTTTGACCAGGGGTTTTGCGTGCGTCACATGACTAGGAGGGACGCCTGGCCAGCTGCGCCGAGACCGATGCTACCCAACTGCCGGGGAAACGCGCCACTGAAAGCGAGACAGAAATAAAGGACTTCAGAGCGCTCTGCCAAAAGATCGGGAAAAAAACCCGATCAGTTGCCTCTCTTTTTAAACGTTTAGAGCAACTACCCAACTGCTTAAGCACACCTAATAAATTATACGCTACAGCTCTTTGGCAGTTGCAGTTTAAACAACGCAAGCCAGTTTGGGAGTTATACAATTTTAACTTTCTTTTTAAAATTTCGTTTACGATAGAAAAATCAGTGAGATAAGAGATCTCCCATACGGTTTTACTTTTTTTTGGGGGGGGGGTGGGGGGGGGCAGGTGGTGGGGAATATCAAATCCCCGGTGCTGCAATACATCAGGCTACCAAAAAGGACCGGCAAGTTTGCTAACGCTGTTGGCCGTACCCGAGCGTGCGGAGGAACGCGTCTTTACGATCTCTCGACCGTTACACCCGAGAACCAAAGATCAGCCGTACGTCGACTATCGGAAGACGTGCTGCGCTTCGGTCTGTGCAAGGAAATCGACCTACCCCCTTTTTTTTTTTTCCAGAGAGAGAGCGCGAAAAGTCTCCTTGCGGATGACTTCTACTGCCGAGCACGTCATCTCCGAAGATCCATTCTGATGGGAAGTTCGTAAAAGGCAACTCCTTTGAACGGGAAAGATTTCCATTCTGGAAAATCTCTTTCCAACCAAAGTCAAAATTACGCGCTGCAGGTTAGGAAAAAGGACGCGATAGAAGCAGTAACTCACCAAAACCACATCAGGACTCTCTGTCGCTAGTTACGAGGCTGCTACCGCTTCTCGGGAAAGCCTGGAAAGCGCACCGAAGCGACACCGATTTGTCCCGTGTTGTCCACGCCGCTTCTTTGACCTTGATTGCTTTTAGCACAGATGCTAGCATCTCAGTAAGGTGTTCGAGTGCTCCTGTAAGGCATTTTAAACACTGACTGACTGAAAAAGCATACAGCTTTTATCGTGAAAACAAAGCCTGTTTCTCCCGAACATCCCAACTCTTACAAACGGTTCCTTTCCTCTTCTAGTCCAACGTTATTTTCACAGCACCCTTTCCTAGCAAGCGCACAGAAACAGAAGAGCGTGCTTGCAGGAAGAGAAAACAGACGGAGGGAAGCAAGCTTTGCAGAGGCGTACCACGCTCCAGAACAGACCTCCTTTATTTTTAGTATTCGCATTAAAATATTTCACGTTAAAAAATCACATAGAAGGAGAGCTGCCACGTTCCTCGTGTTAACTGTAAAGTCCGTGCTACGAGCACCTTAGGAAAAACGCAGACACATGTCACAGGCCTACCTTGTACTTGCAGACCACTAGGGATCCTTTCCACCTGTCTCGTACTTTCACGGCAGTTGACGTTCCGCTGAGAGGAAAGGAAAAAAAAAAACAAACAACGTTTAGCACAAAGCTTCCTCTTCTGTGAAGGCTACAGCTGAGTGGAGGAGAAAGTATTTGGCATCGTCTTTGGTGCGGTTGTTGAGACAGGCCACTAGAGCTTCTGCACGTTTCAGACAACCGTGCCTTTTTTTTGGCTCATTGGCAGCTTTAGTTTCGCAAGAACTCACTTGCCTAGAAAGAGGAGTGACAGAGAAGGAAAAGAGAGGTCAGGCAGCAAGAGAGCTCTGCAGGCTGCCACCAGTCAACGTCGCACTCTTAAGGAAAAACAAACAAACAAACAAACAAACAAACAACCAAACAAAAAAAAAACAAACAAAAAAAACCCCAAAACACACAAACACAAAAAAACCCCACAAAACCCAACAACAAAACAAAACTTTGACGTCGTACCTTTCTTTCCTTTTGGAGCTCGTCCCTGTCTCAGCTGATCGTCTCGTCAGAGCACGAAGTGCAGATGATCCGTATCCCGATGACATCTGCACGCGATGAACACGGGTTCAGAAATAGTCCAGATCTGTAAGACTGGTGTCATTTGTGTGGTTCCAAGCATCCTAACTCCATTTTACTGTCCAATGCATTTGTGAGGAAACTAAGTAGCTTTTAAACGTAGCCTCTCCTTGGGGAGAAAAATGCGTTAGGGAGTGAAAAAAAGGATGATTCAGAGCTCCCAACCATGACGGAGCAGCGGGAAAACTAATGAAAGCGAAGACCGACAGCAGCAACGCGAAGCGGCATTTGGCTTTAATTCTGATCACGTACTTAAGCGGCTCGCCAAGTCTATGCCTCGATCCTATGAATGACTAGCCCTTTTTTGGAAGGACCAACTTTTTTCCTTCAAAGTCCTAGATTGAAGACTCCGCTGAACAGAATGTGGATGGAGCCACAGGACAACATGCCATCAACACTCTAATGAAAAAAAAAATCAAGTAAAAATCAAGTTGAAGTATCAGTTTCCATCGTGTCTCGTTCATTACGTTTCTAGTAGCACCTGGGTGCTCCAAAATTCACTATCCTGACACCACGTAGTACTACAAATTACAATTACGCGTGTAAAAATAAAAGGCTATTTCCAACCTGCCCGTAAAATCAGTACGAACAAACAGAAGAGAAACACTTGACCCTAAAGAAGGTCACAGGCAGCTCTTAATTTATCGTAGGCGAAAGCTCATTCTTTTCCCTGAAAGGAAAACGCTCGTAACTACCCAGGGACCGATGCGGGAACGAGGCACGCGCGCTCTGTTAACGGCAACTGTTCGTCAGCTTTTCTGCACCGGCACAAATTTGCCTTTTCCCTGGGTTTGACGCGGAGCACCTGCAGCGTCCTTGAACGCGCCGATGTTTCTCCCCGCTCCCCCGGCCCCACACGTGCCGTTACCTGAGCAGCAAGCGGCGTCAACCGCGCAGGATTTTCCTCGCGTGACGCAGAAGGTGACGCTGGGAAAAGAGGAGGCACAAAATGAACCTGTTTGTCACACCCAGCCAACGGTGAAAACCCAGGGAAGGATTCTGCCGTGCGGGGCCGGGCTGTGCACCCCCGGAGCTCCAGCCGGCCGGTTTCGCCCCCCTTTGCCGGGTACCGGGGAGACACCGCCGCCTCGTGCTGCCGCCTGCCCCCCGGGGAGAGCCGGGGGACCCCCACCTCACTTCAGCCCTCGGGAACAGGGCTGAAAGGTCCGATCCCGGTGCCGGGGGAGCAGAGGCGAGCTGGCTGGGACCAGCTTTTGCTCCTGGAACAGCCCTGGGGTGGACCTGTCCCTCCCCTTCAAACGCTCCAGCAGTTTCGGGGGCAGAAGGCCGTTTCTAAGCCCTCTCTCCAGCAGCTCCTCCCTCGACTCGGCCCGCGAAGCCCCCAGTCTGCCTGCAGGGAGGGCTGGGGGGTCCCCGGCCCCACGGGGCGACAGTGGGGACTCGCAGGGAGGATCTGTTTGCACAAAGCGCCCCCCCCCTCCCGCCCCGGCCCACTGCGCGGCCCCCCTAGGGCACGCAGCCCCCCCCCCAACTCCCCACTCCCCAGATGCTCACAGGCCCTCCCCCGCCTGGAGCCCCCCCCAGCCCCTGTCCCCGGAGCCTGCAGAACCGCCGCCCCCCCCCCGCCGCCGCCGCCGCCACAGCCCGGCTCCCCGGGCCCGCGGCTCCTCACACTCACGCTGCGCCGCCGCCTCGGTGCAACGCCCGCCGCGCGCCCCGTGGAAATACCGTCCGCAACCAATCAGCGCGCGGCTCCACCGGACCGCCCGCGCGAGGCACGCCGGGAGTTGTAGTCGGCGCCAAGGCACCGCGCATGCGCACAGCGCCCCGGGACCGCGCATGCGCACAGCGCCCCGGGACCGCGCATGCGCACAGCGCCCCGGGACCGCGCATGCGCACAGCGCCCCGGGACCGCGCATGCGCACAGCGCCCCGGGACCGCGCATGCGCACAGCGCCCCGGGACCGCGCATGCGCACAGCGCCCCGGGACCGCGCATGCGCACAGCCCCCCGGGACCGCGCATGCGCACAGCGCCCCGGGACCGCGCATGCGCACAGCGCCCCGGGACCGCGCATGCGCACAGCGCCCCGGGACCGCGCATGCGCACAGCGCCCCGGGACCGCGCATGCGCACAGCGCCCCGGGACCGCGCATGCGCACGGCTCGCAGCCCCTCCCCAGCGTTTGCAAGCACTTCCCAGCCCCAGGACCCCCGGAGCTCACAGCACCCGACCACACCATTTTCCAGCCCCCTGGGAGCCCCACTCTCAAGTCCCGCCAGGACCCACAGCCCCACTCCCCAGCTCTTGGGGGACCTTGATCTCGATGGTCCGGGAGTCCTCCAGGTGTACTCTCTGGTCTGGACGTCCGTCTCTATGGTCCGGGAGTCCTCCAGGTGTACTCTCTAGGCCGAACTTTGCTCTCTATGGTCCGGCAGTCCTCCAGGGGTACTCTCTAGGCCAGACTTCGCTCTCTATGGTCCGGCAGTCCTCCAGGGGTACTCTCTGGTCCAGACTTCGCTCTCTATGGTCCGGCAGTCCTCCAGGGGTACTCTCTAGGCCGGACTTTGCTCTCTATGGTCCGGCAGTCCTCCAGGGGTACTCTCTAGGCCGGACTTTGCTCTCTATGGTCCGGCAGTCCTCCAGGGGTACTCTCTAGGCCGGACTTTGCTCTCTATGGTCCGGCAGTCCTCCAGGGGTACTCTCTAGGCCGGACTTTGCTCTCTATGGTCCGGCAGTCCTCCAGGGGTACTCTCTAGGCCGGACTTTGCTCTCTATGGTCCGGAAGTTCCCCACGTGCACTCTCCGCTCCGGACGACCGTCTCGATGGTCCAGAAGTCCTCCAGCTGTACTCTCTAGGCCGGACATTTTCCTCTATGGTGCGGAAGTCCCCCGGGTACATTCTATGCGTCTGGACCTCCGTCTCTATGGTCCGGAAGTCCTCCAGGTGTACTCTCTGGTCCGGGAGTCCGCCATCTCTATGGTCCGGGAGTCCTCCAGCTATACTCTCTGGTCTGGTCTCTATGGTCCGGCAGTCCTCCAGCCCCTCTCCCCGACCCCCTAGGGCTCGCAGCCCCCCCCAGCCCCACTCCCCGGCCCCCCCGGGATGCACAGCCCCACTCCTCGGCCCCCTCGGGGGTCCGCAGCCCCCCCACTCCCCCTCCCCAGATGCTCACAGGGGGAAAGGAACGGCTCGGCCTCAAGCTCTGCGGGCTGCCTGTGGCCCCTGCAGAGCCCACGATCCTCGGCAGCCCACACGCGGGGCGACGCTCACAGCCCGAGAAGGAGTCACAGGGAGCCGCCGCTCCTGCCACAACCCTCCTTCCCAGCCTGCTGCTGGAGCACAAGGCACTTGAAAGCAGCAGGGAGGGGGGTGCCAGAGTTTGGGCGGGGGGCAACGGGCAGGTTGGCGGGGCAGGCAGCACCCCAGGGGTCCGGGCCCCTCAAATGGCTGGTGTTTCACCCCAAAGCTTCCCCAAATCGGGGGTTTTTTTGCTTTTGTATAATATCAAAGCTGGGGTTTTTTCCTTTTCCAAAATATTCCACTTGGAGGTTTTTCAACGCTTTTTCACAACAAAACTTGGTGATTTTTGCTTTTTCGTTTTGTGCATGAAAATGGGGTTTTTTTTGCTTTCCGGCTGCCCAAATCCTGGTGGATTTGGCTTTCCCGGGAGCTCCAAGTTGGGTATTTTTCCCCCAAAAATGCGGGTTTTCTTTTTCCCCACCCCTTGCAGGCCCCGAATTAGGGGTTTTGTGGTGTTTTTAGGCCACGGCGGCAGGTCCCGCTCTGTGTGCACGGCCCTGCAGGGGAAAGTCCCTGTTGGGGGGACCGGCCCCCAATCAGGATGGGAAAAGACGGAAAAAGAGAACAGGGAAGAGGCAGCTTTTGAAAGCGCTTTTGGATCTTCAACAGAGAGGTGTTTCGGGGGGGTGGGGGGGTGAAGAGTTTTTAAATCCTTTCTATAAACAGGGTTTCTTTGCATTTTAAAAACCTTATCTATCATAGACGTTTACGCTTAACGTATTTACACATACCTCTCTCTATATATATTTAGTGAATATATTTATGTTTCACTTATACCCCCCAATTTCCCACTCATTATATATAATACCTGCTCAGACTAGATATCTGTCGACTTACATATTTTGACACTTAAATGTCTTTATAGACTTCTCTATTTACACTTACGTATATTTACACTTATCTCTTTATAGACTTAGATTTTAGACTTAGATATCTATTTGCACTTATAGATCATCTCTTAGATTACATATAATGCCTATTTAGGCTCTCTATGTAACACGTAGTAAGTGTAGACAGCGGTATCTATTCAGACTTTTTTCTATTTTCAATTCCTTCATACATGAAATATATCATCCCTTTTGCGTTTGGAAGTGCTTTCTTTTTTAATTTATATAGACGGGAGTTCTTTTTGTATTTTAAAACCCTATATACGTCTTCCGGATTTTTTTATGCTCTAAAATCCTTTAGATAATAGGGCGGATATAGGTTCCTATTTTGAAATCCTTGTATACATATAAAGGAATATTATTTTTCAATATATAGAACAAGGAGAGATTTTTCTCTATTTCGAGGCCTCACAGATAGATTTAGAGTTTTTAAAAATTTTTGAACCCCCCCAGGAATTATCAGGCACTTTTGGGCTGTGACCCCCTTTGTGGGGGGGGGGGGACCCCCCATTCCCCACTCACCTGCTCCTCCACGGCATCATCAGCCCGCCGGTGATGTTGGGGTGCCCCAAATGACATCATCACCCCTCCAGGCCCCCAACCCCCCCTTTTTATTCAGCCCCCAAAAAGGCACAACATGAGGGAAACGGCCCCAACCGGCAGCTCGTTACTTTAATAATGCCGTTGGCGTATGTACGCACGCACCCCCGCCAAAAAGGGGGGCTCTGCTAGAAAGATAAAGGAGGGGCGGCCCCCCCAAACGCTTGCAGCCCCCCCTCAGCCCCCGTCCCGCAGGCTGGCAGCCGGCCCCTTACCCTCAGCACGCCCAACGACCGGCAGGCAAACCCGGGCCGGGGGTCTCTCCTGAGCACCACGGGACGCTTACAGCGCGGCATCTGAAAAACAAAAATCCCAACGGATATATTTCAGCACGTTAAAAAAAACAGCACCGAAGGCAGCAGAGGAATTCGGTCAGGACAAGGGAGAGGGCAGCAGTCGAGCTAAAGGAGGGTGCCAGGCAAACGGGTCAGCTCGAAATACAACGCGGCCTTTAAAAGCTCGAGCGATTCGAACGCTTAAAATCCGCGTGAGGACTAATTGACGCGATTCTGAACGCGTCCTTCGCAGAGAAGTAAACGCTCTCGCTGGTGTCGGAAAACGCCTCGTCCCTTCCTTACAGCACCGCTGCCGGGAGATAACCCCGTGAGGCTGCAGGACAAGGGCGCGCCGTAATCGGCATCTACGCTCACGGATCCGCCGCCACAGCTCCAGCCCTGGCGCTGCTGCTGCTGCTGCTGCTGCTGCTGCGCATCTCGCTCGCTTGGCCGATAAAGCTGAAAGCGAAGCGTAAAACTTTGAAGAGTAAAATGAAAAAGAAAGAACAAATCTCAGCAATTCATTTTATGCTAAAAAGGCGTGCGTACGCTTACAGACGTACAACGAGAAGGCTTATACTATAAAAATATTTGATTTTCCTTTTGCGTTAATTGAAATTGCGTAGCTGTGAATTCATACCGTTAAATTATCTACCTCCAAACTACACAGCTATCGTTTGACCAGGGGTTTTGCGTGCGTCACATGACTAGGAGGGACGCCTGGCCAGCTGCGCCGAGACCGATGCTACCCAACTGCCGGGGAAACGCGCCACTGAAAGCGAGACAGAAATAAAGGACTTCAGAGCGCTCTGCCAAAAGATCGGGAAAAAAACCCGATCAGTTGCCTCTCTTTTTAAACGTTTAGAGCAACTACCTAACTGCTTAAGCACACCTAATAAATTATACGCTACAGCTCTTTGGCAGTTGCAGTTTAAACAACGCAAGCCAGTTTGGGAGTTATACAATTTTAACTTTCTTTTTAAAATTTCGTTTACGATAGAAAAATCAGTGAGATAAGAGATCTCCCATACGGTTTTACTTTTTTTTGGGGGGGGGGTGGGGGGGGGCAGGTGGTGGGGAATATCAAATCCCCGGTGCTGCAATACATCAGGCTACCAAAAAGGACCGGCAAGTTTGCTAACGCTGTTGGCCGTACCCGAGCGTGCGGAGGAACGCGTCTTTACGATCTCTCGACCGTTACACCCGAGAACCAAAGATCAGCCGTACGTCGACTATCGGAAGACGTGCTGCGCTTCGGTCTGTGCAAGGAAATCGACCTACCCCCTTTTTTTTTTTTCCAGAGAGAGAGCGCGAAAAGTCTCCTTGCGGATGACTTCTACTGCCGAGCACGTCATCTCCGAAGATCCATTCTGATGGGAAGTTCGTAAAAGGCAACTCCTTTGAACGGGAAAGATTTCCATTCTGGAAAATCTCTTTCCAACCAAAGTCAAAATTACGCGCTGCAGGTTAGGAAAAAGGACGCGATAGAAGCAGTAACTCACCAAAACCACATCAGGACTCTCTGTCGCTAGTTACGAGGCTGCTACCGCTTCTCGGGAAAGCCTGGAAAGCGCACCGAAGCGACACCGATTTGTCCCGTGTTGTCCACGCCGCTTCTTTGACCTTGATTGCTTTTAGCACAGATGCTAGCATCTCAGTAAGGTGTTCGAGTGCTCCTGTAAGGCATTTTAAAAACTGACTGACTGAAAAAGCATACAGCTTTTATCGTGAAAACAAAGCCTGTTTCTCCCGAACATCCCAACTCTTACAAACGGTTCCTTTCCTCTTCTAGTCCAACGTTATTTTCACAGCACCCTTTCCTAGCAAGCGCACAGAAACAGAAGAGCGTGCTTGCAGGAAGAGAAAACAGACGGAGGGAAGCAAGCTTTGCAGAGGCGTACCACGCTCCAGAACAGACCTCCTTTATTTTTAGTATTCGCATTAAAATATTTCACGTTAAAAAATCACATAGAAGGAGAGCTGCCACGTTCCTCGTGTTAACTGTAAAGTCCGTGCTACGAGCACCTTAGGAAAAACGCAGACACATGTCACAGGCCTACCTTGTACTTGCAGACCACTAGGGATCCTTTCCACCTGTCTCGTACTTTCACGGCAGTTGACGTTCCGCTGAGAGGAAAGGAAAAAAAAAAACAAACAACGTTTAGCACAAAGCTTCCTCTTCTGTGAAGGCTACAGCTGAGTGGAGGAGAAAGTATTTGGCATCGTCTTTGGTGCGGTTGTTGAGACAGGCCACTAGAGCTTCTGCACGTTTCAGACAACCGTGCCTTTTTTTTGGCTCATTGGCAGCTTTAGTTTCGCAAGAACTCACTTGCCTAGAAAGAGGAGTGACAGAGAAGGAAAAGAGAGGTCAGGCAGCAAGAGAGCTCTGCAGGCTGCCACCAGTCAACGTCGCACTCTTAAGGAAAAACAAACAAACAAACAAACAAACAAACAACCAAACAAAAAAAAAACAAACAAAAAAAACCCCAAAACACACAAACACAAAAAAACCCCACAAAACCCAACAACAAAACAAAACTTTGACGTCGTACCTTTCTTTCCTTTTGGAGCTCGTCCCTGTCTCAGCTGATCGTCTCGTCAGAGCACGAAGTGCAGATGATCCGTATCCCGATGACATCTGCACGCGATGAACACGGGTTCAGAAATAGTCCAGATCTGTAAGACTGGTGTCATTTGTGTGGTTCCAAGCATCCTAACTCCATTTTACTGTCCAATGCATTTGTGAGGAAACTAAGTAGCTTTTAAACGTAGCCTCTCCTTGGGGAGAAAAATGCGTTAGGGAGTGAAAAAAAGAATGATTCAGAGCTCCCAACCATGACGGAGCAGCGGGAAAACTAATGAAAGCGAAGACCGACAGCAGCAACGCGAAGCGGCATTTGGCTTTAATTCTGATCACGTACTTAAGCGGCTCGCCAAGTCTATGCCTCGATCCTATGAATGACTAGCCCTTTTTTGGAAGGACCAACTTTTTTCCTTCAAAGTCCTAGATTGAAGACTCCGCTGAACAGAATGTGGATGGAGCCACAGGACAACATGCCATCAACACTCTAATGAAAAAAAAAATCAAGTAAAAATCAAGTTGAAGTATCAGTTTCCATCGTGTCTCGTTCATTACGTTTCTAGTAGCACCTGGGTGCTCCAAAATTCACTATCCTGACACCACGTAGTACTACAAATTACAATTACGCGTGTAAAAATAAAAGGCTATTTCCAACCTGCCCGTAAAATCAGTACGAACAAACAGAAGAGAAACACTTGACCCTAAAGAAGGTCACAGGCAGCTCTTAATTTATCGTAGGCGAAAGCTCATTCTTTTCCCTGAAAGGAAAACGCTCGTAACTACCCAGGGACCGATGCGGGAACGAGGCACGCGCGCTCTGTTAACGGCAACTGTTCGTCAGCTTTTCTGCACCGGCACAAATTTGCCTTTTCCCTGGGTTTGACGCGGAGCACCTGCAGCGTCCTTGAACGCGCCGATGTTTCTCCCCGCTCCCCCGGCCCCACACGTGCCGTTACCTGAGCAGCAAGCGGCGTCAACCGCGCAGGATTTTCCTCGCGTGACGCAGAAGGTGACGCTGGGAAAAGAGGAGGCACAAAATGAACCTGTTTGTCACACCCAGCCAACGGTGAAAACCCAGGGAAGGATTCTGCCGTGCGGGGCCGGGCTGTGCACCCCCGGAGCTCCAGCCGGCCGGTTTCGCCCCCCTTTGCCGGGTACCGGGGAGACACCGCCGCCTCGTGCTGCCGCCTGCCCCCCGGGGAGAGCCGGGGGACCCCCACCTCACTTCAGCCCTCGGGAACAGGGCTGAAAGGTCCGATCCCGGTGCCGGGGGAGCAGAGGCGAGCTGGCTGGGACCAGCTTTTGCTCCTGGAACAGCCCTGGGGTGGACCTGTCCCTCCCCTTCAAACGCTCCAGCAGTTTCGGGGGCAGAAGGCCGTTTCTAAGCCCTCTCTCCAGCAGCTCCTCCCTCGACTCGGCCCGCGAAGCCCCCAGTCTGCCTGCAGGGAGGGCTGGGGGGTCCCCGGCCCCACGGGGCGACAGTGGGGACTCGCAGGGAGGATCTGTTTGCACAAAGCGCCCCCCCCCTCCCGCCCCGGCCCACTGCGCGGCCCCCCTAGGGCACGCAGCCCCCCCCCCAACTCCCCACTCCCCAGATGCTCACAGGCCCTCCCCCGCCTGGAGCCCCCCCCAGCCCCTGTCCCCGGAGCCTGCAGAACCGCCGCCCCCCCCCCGCCGCCGCCGCCGCCACAGCCCGGCTCCCCGGGCCCGCGGCTCCTCACACTCACGCTGCGCCGCCGCCTCGGTGCAACGCCCGCCGCGCGCCCCGTGGAAATACCGTCCGCAACCAATCAGCGCGCGGCTCCACCGGACCGCCCGCGCGAGGCACGCCGGGAGTTGTAGTCGGCGCCAAGGCACCGCGCATGCGCACAGCGCCCCGGGACCGCGCATGCGCACAGCGCCCCGGGACCGCGCATGCGCACAGCGCCCCGGGACCGCGCATGCGCACAGCGCCCCGGGACCGCGCATGCGCACAGCGCCCCGGGACCGCGCATGCGCACAGCGCCCCGGGACCGCGCATGCGCACAGCGCCCCGGGACCGCGCATGCGCACGGCTCGCAGCCCCTCCCCAGCGTTTGCAAGCACTTCCCAGCCCCAGGACCCCCGGAGCTCACAGCACCCGACCACACCATTTTCCAGCCCCCTGGGAGCCCCACTCTCAAGTCCCGCCAGGACCCACAGCCCCACTCCCCAGCTCTTGGGGGACCTTGATCTCGATGGTCCGGGAGTCCTCCAGGTGTACTCTCTGGTCTGGACGTCCGTCTCTATGGTCCGGGAGTCCTCCAGGTGTACTCTCTAGGCCGAACTTTGCTCTCTATGGTCCGGCAGTCCTCCAGGGGTACTCTCTAGGCCAGACTTCGCTCTCTATGGTCCGGCAGTCCTCCAGGGGTACTCTCTGGTCCAGACTTCGCTCTCTATGGTCCGGCAGTCCTCCAGGGGTACTCTCTAGGCCGGACTTTGCTCTCTATGGTCCGGCAGTCCTCCAGGGGTACTCTCTAGGCCGGACTTTGCTCTCTATGGTCCGGCAGTCCTCCACGGGTACTCTCTAGGCCGGACTTTGCTCTCTATGGTCCGGCAGTCCTCCAGGGGTACTCTCTAGGCCGGACTTTGCTCTCTATGGTCCGGCAGTCCTCCAGGGGTACTCTCTAGGCCGGACTTTGCTCTCTATGGTCCGGAAGTTCCCCACGTGCACTCTCCGCTCCGGACGACCGTCTCGATGGTCCAGAAGTCCTCCAGCTGTACTCTCTAGGCCGGACATTTTCCTCTATGGTGCGGAAGTCCCCCGGGTACATTCTATGCGTCTGGACCTCCGTCTCTATGGTCCGGAAGTCCTCCAGGTGTACTCTCTGGTCCGGGAGTCCGCCATCTCTATGGTCCGGGAGTCCTCCAGCTATACTCTCTGGTCTGGTCTCTATGGTCCGGCAGTCCTCCAGCCCCTCTCCCCGACCCCCTAGGGCTCGCAGCCCCCCCCAGCCCCACTCCCCGGCCCCCCCGGGATGCACAGCCCCACTCCTCGGCCCCCTCGGGGGTCCGCAGCCCCCCCACTCCCCCTCCCCAGATGCTCACAGGGGGAAAGGAACGGCTCGGCCTCAAGCTCTGCGGGCTGCCTGTGGCCCCTGCAGAGCCCACGATCCTCGGCAGCCCACACGCGGGGCGACGCTCACAGCCCGAGAAGGAGTCACAGGGAGCCGCCGCTCCTGCCACAACCCTCCTTCCCAGCCTGCTGCTGGAGCACAAGGCACTTGAAAGCAGCAGGGAGGGGGGTGCCAGAGTTTGGGCGGGGGGCAACGGGCAGGTTGGCGGGGCAGGCAGCACCCCAGGGGTCCGGGCCCCTCAAATGGCTGGTGTTTCACCCCAAAGCTTCCCCAAATCGGGGGTTTTTTTGCTTTTGTATAATATCAAAGCTGGGGTTTTTTCCTTTTCCAAAATATTCCACTGGGAGGTTTTTCAACGCTTTTTCACAACAAAACTTGGTGATTTTTGCTTTTTCGTTTTGTGCATGAAAATGGGGTTTTTTTTGCTTTCCGGCTGCCCAAATCCTGGTGGATTTGGCTTTCCCGGGAGCTCCAAGTTGGGTATTTTTCCCCCAAAAATGCGGGTTTTCTTTTTCCCCACCCCTTGCAGGCCCCGAATTAGGGGTTTTGTGGTGTTTTTAGGCCACGGCGGCAGGTCCCGCTCTGTGTGCACGGCCCTGCAGGGGAAAGTCCCTGTTGGGGGGACCGGCCCCCAATCAGGATGGGAAAAGACGGAAAAAGAGAACAGGGAAGAGGCAGCTTTTGAAAGCGCTTTTGGATCTTCAACAGAGAGGTGTTTCGGGGGGGTGGGGGGGTGAAGAGTTTTTAAATCCTTTCTATAAACAGGGTTTCTTTGCATTTTAAAAACCTTATCTATCATAGACGTTTACGCTTAACGTATTTACACATACCTCTCTCTATATATATTTAGTGAATATATTTATGTTTCACTTATACCCCCCAATTTCCCACTCATTATATATAATACCTGCTCAGACTAGATATCTGTCGACTTACATATTTTGACACTTAAATGTCTTTATAGACTTCTCTATTTACACTTACGTATATTTACACTTATCTCTTTATAGACTTAGATTTTAGACTTAGATATCTATTTGCACTTATAGATCATCTCTTAGATTACATATAATGCCTATTTAGGCTCTCTATGTAACACGTAGTAAGTGTAGACAGCGGTATCTATTCAGACTTTTTTCTATTTTCAATTCCTTCATACATGAAATATATCATCCCTTTTGCGTTTGGAAGTGCTTTCTTTTTTAATTTATATAGACGGGAGTTCTTTTTGTATTTTAAAACCCTATATACGTCTTCCGGATTTTTTTATGCTCTAAAATCCTTTAGATAATAGGGCAGATATAGGTTCCTATTTTGAAATCCTTGTATACGTATAAAGGAATATTATTTTTCAATATATAGAACAAGGAGAGATTTTTCTCTATTTCGAGGCCTCACAGATAGATTTAGAGTTTTTAAAAATTTTTGAACCCCCCCAGGAATTATCAGGCACTTTTGGGCTGTGACCCCCTTTGTGGGGGGGGGGGGACCCCCCATGACCCCCCATTCCCCACTCACCTGCTCCTCCACGGCATCATCAGCCCGCCGGTGATGTTGGGGTGCCCCAAATGACATCATCACCCCTCCAGGCCCCCAACCCCCCCTTTTTATTCAGCCCCCAAAAAGGCACAACATGAGGGAAACGGCCCCAACCGGCAGCTCGTTACTTTAATAATGCCGTTGGCGTATGTACGCACGCACCCCCGCCAAAAAGGGGGGCTCTGCTAGAAAGATAAAGGAGGGGCGGCCCCCCCAAACGCTTGCAGCCCCCCCTCAGCCCCCGTCCCGCAGGCTGGCAGCCGGCCCCTTACCCTCAGCACGCCCAACGACCGGCAGGCAAACCCGGGCCGGGGGTCTCTCCTGAGCACCACGGGACGCTTACAGCGCGGCATCTGAAAAACAAAAATCCCAACGGATATATTTCAGCACGTTAAAAAAAACAGCACCGAAGGCAGCAGAGGAATTCGGTCAGGACAAGGGAGAGGGCAGCAGTCGAGCTAAAGGAGGGTGCCAGGCAAACGGGTCAGCTCGAAATACAACGCGGCCTTTAAAAGCTCGAGCGATTCGAACGCTTAAAATCCGCGTGAGGACTAATTGACGCGATTCTGAACGCGTCCTTCGCAGAGAAGTAAACGCTCTCGCTGGTGTCGGAAAACGCCTCGTCCCTTCCTTACAGCACCGCTGCCGGGAGATAACCCCGTGAGGCTGCAGGACAAGGGCGCGCCGTAATCGGCATCTACGCTCACGGATCCGCCGCCACAGCTCCAGCCCTGGCGCTGCTGCTGCTGCTGCTGCTGCTGCTGCGCATCTCGCTCGCTTGGCCGATAAAGCTGAAAGCGAAGCGTAAAACTTTGAAGAGTAAAATGAAAAAGAAAGAACAAATCTCAGCAATTCATTTTATGCTAAAAAGGCGTGCGTACGCTTACAGACGTACAACGAGAAGGCTTATACTATAAAAATATTTGATTTTCCTTTTGCGTTAATTGAAATTGCGTAGCTGTGAATTCATACCGTTAAATTATCTACCTCCAAACTACACAGCTATCGTTTGACCAGGGGTTTTGCGTGCGTCACATGACTAGGAGGGACGCCTGGCCAGCTGCGCCGAGACCGATGCTACCCAACTGCCGGGGAAACGCGCCACTGAAAGCGAGACAGAAATAAAGGACTTCAGAGCGCTCTGCCAAAAGATCGGGAAAAAAACCCGATCAGTTGCCTCTCTTTTTAAACGTTTAGAGCAACTACCTAACTGCTTAAGCACACCTAATAAATTATACGCTACAGCTCTTTGGCAGTTGCAGTTTAAACAACGCAAGTCAGTTTGGAAGTTATACAATTTTAACTTTCTTTTTAAAATTTCGTTTACGATAGAAAAATCAGTGAGATAAGAGATCTCCCATACGGTTTTACTTTTTTTTTGGGGGGGGGTGGGGGGGGGCAGGCGGTGGGGAATATCAAATCCCCGGTGCTGCAATACATCAGGCTACCAAAAAGGACCGGCAAGTTTGCTAACGCTGTTGGCCGTACCCGAGCGTGCGGAGGAACGCGTCTTTACGATCTCTCGACCGTTACACCCGAGAACCAAAGATCAGCCGTACGTCGACTATCGGAAGACGTGCTGCGCTTGGGTCTGTGCAAGGAAATCGACCTACCCCTTTTTTTTTTTTTCCAGAGAGAGCGCGAAAAGTCTCCTTGCGGATGACTTCTACTGCCGAGCACGTCATCTCCGAAGATCCATTCTGATGGGAAGTTCGTAAAAGGCAACTCCTTTGAACGAGAAAGATTTCCATTCTGGAAAATCTCTTTCCAACCAAAGTCAAAATTACGCGCTGCAGGTTAGGAAAAAGGACGCGATAGAAGCAGTAACTCACCAAAACCACATCAGGACTCTCTGTCGCTAGTTACGAGGCTGCTACCGCTTCTCGGGAAAGCCTGGAAAGCGCACCGAAGCGACACCGATTTGTCCCGTGTTGTCCACGCCTCTTCTTTGACCTTGATTGCTTTTAGCACAGATGCTAGCATCTCAGTAAGGTGTTTGAGTGCTCCTGTAAGGCATTTTAAAAACTGACTGACTGAAAAAGCATAAAGCTTTTATCGTGAAAACAAAGCCTGTTTCTCCCGAACATCCCAACTCTTACAAACGGTTCCTTTCCTCTTCTAGTCCGACGTTATTTTCACAGCACCCTTTCCTAGCAAGCGCACAGAAACAGAAGAGTGTGCTTGCAGGAAGAGAAAACAGACAGAGGGAAGCAAGCTTTGCAGAGGCGTACCACGCTCCAGAACAGACCTCCTTTATTTTTAGTATTTGCGTTAAAATATTTCACGTTAAAAAATCACATAGAAGGAGAGCTGCCACGTTCCTCGTGTTAACTGTAAAGTCCGTGCTACGAGCACCTTAGGAAAAACGCAGACACATGTCACAGGCCTACCTTGTACTTGCAGACCACTAGGGATCCTTTCCACCTGTCTCGTACTTTCACGGCAGTTGACGTTCCGCTGAGAGGAAAGGAAAAAAAAAACAAACAACGTTTAGCACAAAGCTTCCTCTTCTGTGAAGGCTACAGCTGAGTGGAGGAGAAAGTATTTGGCATCGTCTTTGGTGCGGTTGTTGAGACAGGCCACTAGAGCTTCTGCACGTTTCAGACAACCGTGCCTTTTTTTTGGCTCATTAGCAGCTTTAGTTTCGCTAGAACTCACTTGCCTAGAAAGAGGAGTGACAGAGAAGGAAAAGAGAGGTCAGGCAGCAAGAGAGCTCTGCAGGCTGCCACCAGTCAACGTCGCACTCTTAAGGAAAAACAAACAAACAAACAAACAAACAACCAACCAAACAAAAAAAAAACAAACAAAAAAAACCCCAAAACACACAAACACAAAAAAACCCCACAAAACCCAACAACAAAACAAAACTTTGACGTTGTACCTTTCTTTCCTTTTGGAGCTCGTCCCTGTCTCAGCTGATCGTCTCGTCAGAGCACGAAGTGCAGATGATCCGTATCCCGATGACATCTGCACGCGATGAACACGTGTTCAGAAATAGTCCAGATCTGTAAGACTGGTGTCATTTTTGTGGTTCCAAGCATCCTAACTCCATTTTACTGTCCAATGCATTTGTGAGGAAACTAAGTAGCTTTTAAACGTAGCCTCTCCTTGGGGAGAAAAATGCGTTAGGGAGTGAAAAAAAGAATGATTCAGAGCTCCCAACCATGACGGAGCAGCGGGAAAACTAATGAAAGCGAAGACCGACAGCAGCAACGCGAAGCGGCATTTGGCTTTAATTCTGATCACGTACTTAAGCGGCTCGCCAAGTCTATGCCTCGATCCTATGAATGACTAGCCCTTTTTTGGAAGGACCAACTTTTTTCCTTCAAAGTCCTAGATTGAAGACTCCGCTGAACAGAATGTGGATGGAGCCACAGGACAACATGCCATCAACACTCTAACGAAAAAAAAAATCAAGTAAAAATCAAGTTGAAGTATCAGTTTCCATCGTGTCTCGTTCATTACGTTTCTAGTAGTACCTGGGTGCTCCAAAATTCACTATCCTGACACCACGTAGTACTACAAATTACAATTACGCGTGTAAAAATAAAAGGCTGTTTCCAACCTGCCCGTAAAATCAGTACGAACAAACAGAAGAGAAACACTTGACCCTAAAGAAGGTCACAGGCAGCTCTTAATTTATCGTAGGCGAAAGCTCATTCTTTTCCCTGAAAGGAAAACGCTCGTAACTACCCAGGGACCGATTCGGGAACGAGGCACGCGCGCTCTGTTAACGGCAACTGTTCGTCAGCTTTTCTGCACCGGCACAAATTTGCCTTTTCCCTGGGTTTGACGCGGAGCACCTGCAGCGTCCTTGAACGCGCCGATGTTTCTCCCCGCTCCCCCGGCCCCACACGTGCCGTTACCTGAGCAGCAAGCGGCGTCAACCGCGCAGGATTTTCCTCGCGTGACGCAGAAGGTGACGCTGGGAAAAGAGGAGGCACAAAATGAACCTGTTTGTCACACGCAGCCAACGGTGAAAACCCAGGGAAGGATTCTGCCGTGCGGGGCCGGGCTGCGTACCCCGGGAGCTCCAGCCGGCCGGTTTCGCTCCCCTTTGCCGGGTACCGGGGAGACACCGCCGCCTCGTGCTGCCGCCTGCCCCCCGGGGAGAGCCGGGGGACCCCCACCTCACTTCAGCCCTCGGGAACGGGACCGGGAGAGACCCTCCACGCAAAGAGAGCGGATCCACGCGTGGCGTGGATTTAATCCCCGAGGGAAGAGGCCGGGCTCCCCGCTGGCAGAAGGACAACTCGCCTCCCTGCCGCTCGGAGCGCCTTGCTGGGGACAGCCCTGCCTGCGCCTGGCTGCTCTTCAGCCGTGCTGGGAGCGCAGTCTGGCCGACGGATGCTCCGGCAAACAGACACTGCAGCGAATCGCAGCTCCTGCTCGTTACAGCTGCTGGTAATTTTGCCTCTGGCTAAGGCATGCCCCAGACAGCAGACACCCCGTCTCGTTCCAGCTCCTGCTTGCGACGGTTCTGGCTAATTGAAGCTCCCGCTCTGCACCGCTGATTTCAGCTCCTTCTCCTTACAAGCTCCAGCTATTTACAACAGCCTGGGCTTTTGACAAGGTCGTAAACCAATCGCCGTCAAAACTCGGCTATTAGGATTAAATATCATAGTTGGACATTGTATAAGCATTAATGAGTTTGTACGACTAATTAGTTAATAACTATTCTAAGCAGTCGACAAGCAAGAGCTGGACTCGAAGAGGGCGTGCGGGGTCTGAAAAGCAGAGACCACCTCTTCCCCCCAGAGACCACCGCAGACGTTGAGTTGGGCCTGGTGCGTGCCGGCCTCCCGCACTTCGGGGTCCAGCAGGACCAGACCCGACCCCTCCCCGGAGAGGGTCCACGCACCCTGCCCACCCCCTGCTTTCCCCTGCAGCCCCCAACGCCCTCCCACCCCCCCGCACAAACGGCCAAACTGGCTTCTGCTTTAGGCCCCCAAACCAGCTCACTTAGCGCCCATTTCTGAGCCCAAAAACCCAGCTGCTGCGCCTCTTCTCGAGTCCCAAAGGTGCCCCCGGGGAGGGCAAGCGCTTGCGTGATGCTTCGGGCAGAAACGGGGCTGAAAGGTCCGATCCCGGTGCCGGGGGAGCAGAGGCGAGCTGGCTGGGACCAGCTTTTGCTCCTGGAACAACCCCAGGTCCCTGCTCCGAGGTCTTCCCCTTGGGGCCCTGGGGTGGACCTGTCCCTCCCCTTCAAATGCTCCAGCAGATTCGGGGGCAGAAGGCTCCTCCCTTGCCTCGGCCCGTGAAACCCCCAGACTCGAGCACCTCGCTGGGGCGGGCGGCCTCCATTACCTACGCCCGCTTGCCTGCAGGGAGGGCTGGGGGGTCCCCGACCCCACGGGGCGACAGTGGGGACTCGCAGGCAGGGTCTGTTTGCACAAAGCGCCCCCCCCCCCCCCCCCCGCCCCGCCCCCACTGCGCGGCCCCCCTAGGGCACACAGCCCCTCCCCACTCCCCAGATGCTCACAGCCCCTCCCCCGCCTGGAGCCCCCCCAGCCCCCGTCCCCGGAGCCTGCAGAACCGCCCCCCCCCCCGCCACAGCCCCACTCCTCGGCTCCCCGGGCCCGCGGCCCCTCACACTCACGCTGCGCCGCCGCCTCGGTGCAGAGCCCGCCGCGCGCCCCGTTGAAATACCGTCCGCAACCAATCAGCGCGCGGCTCCACCGGACCGCCCGCGCGAGGCACGCCGGGAGTTGTAGTCCCCGCCCCGGGACCGCGCATGCGCACGGCACCTCGTGCAGCGCGGCTGCCTCTACATCGACACCCGTACAATGGAGGTGATCGTGCGCCGACCCTGGTGCAACCCTTGTGCCCCCCCCATGCTCGCAGCCCCTCCCCGGTGTTTGCAAGCGCCTCCCAGCCCCAGGACCCCCGGTGCTCACAGCACCCGACCCACACCATTTTTCAGCCCCCTGGGAGCCCCAAGCCCCACTCCCCAGCTCCCGCCAGGACCCCAGGTCCCGCCAGGACCCACAGCCCCATTCCCCAGCTCCTTGGAGCACCGCAGTCCCCCCAAGCCCCACTCCCCAGCCCCCCTAGGACACGCAGCCCCACTCCTCAGCGCATTTAGGGCACACAGCTCCCCAAGCCCCACTCCCCGGCTCCCCCGGGACGCACAGCCCCTCCCCAGCCCCACTCCCCGGCCCCCTCCGGGACGCACAGCCCCCCCAGTCCCACTCCGGGATGCACAGCCCCCCTCCTCGGCGCCCCCGGGAGTCCGCAGCCTCCCCCCAGCCCCACTCCCCAGATGCTCGCAGCCTTTCCTTGGCCTGGCGCTCCCCTAGTCCCCCTCCCCGGAGCCTGCAGGTCTCCCCTCAGCCCGCCGCCGCCGCCGCCGCCGCCGCCGCCGCCGCCGCCGCCGCCGCCGCCGCCGCCGCCGCCGCCGCCGCCGCCGCCGCCGCCGCCGCCGCCGCCGCCGCCGCCGCCGCCGCCTGGGTGCAGACCCCACCGCGCGCCCTATTGAAATACCCTCCGCAGCCAATCAGCGCGCGGCTCCTCCGGGCCGCCCGCGGGGGGCACGCCGGGAGTTGTAGTCCCCGCCCCGGAAGTGCGCATGCGCACGGCGCCTTGTGCAGTGCGGGTGCCTGCGCAGGGACCCCCCTGCAACGGTGGTGATTGTGCAGGGACCTTTGCGCAGCGGGGGGGTCGGTGTGTGGAGACGCCCATGCAATGGGGGGGGCAGTGCAGGAAGACCCTTATGCAATTGGTTGGTGTGCAGGGGACCCTCGTGCAATGGCGGGCAGGTGCACGGGGACCCTTGTGCGATGGTGGGGATTGTGCAGGACCCTCGTGTGACAGTGGTGGTTATTTTTCTCGGCAGTACCCTTGGCTTCGGGAGCAAAACAGCCGGTGCCTGAAACCACTGGGGTGTTTTGACTGCTGCTGAGCAGCCTCGAGGCCGCCTCCGGTTCCCACATGGCTCCCATGGTGTGCGTGGACCCTCCTGCAACGGGTGCAGGTGTGCAAGGAGGGTGATCCGGGGTAGGGGTCCCTCTCTGGAGGCACCCAGCTCGAGCTGGCACCTAAGAACTAATCAAGGAGTAATGAGGAACCTTCTCTTGCACCTGACGTTAACCAGCGGGATCCCAGGGTCAGACCCTGTTACGGTGATTGGACCCTGGGGAGGTGGCAGAGGGTGCCCTGGACAGGTTGGGGGGGTTCCCTGGGGAGGAGGGGAGCCCCCACCCGCCCTGACTGTGGGCACTCCCCCCAAGGAGCAGAGCATGGTGCAAGACTTTAGGGGGGATGAGGGCCAGCGGGACCCTGAGATGGCGGTGCCGGCTCTTCCCAGCATCTCCCCAGGCACCTGCCGTGCTGAGAGGAGGGGGGGTGTGTGTGTCTCAGGTGACCGTGGAGATGGGGGAGGGCCTTGGGATGGGACGGGGGGGGAATCCTGGGGTCCGAGAGGGACCCTGGGAGTGGGGTAGGGGGACATTTGGGGACAGAGGTATTTCTCGGGAGATTGGGGACACCATGTGGGGGGTTGAGACTGGGAGGGATGACCCTGGGGAGGTGGGGGGCACTCTGGGGAGAAGGGATCCCACCCCTCACACCTGCAGCCATCCCCAGGGGCAGCTGGGACCCGGAGCCACTGGGGGATCAGGATGGGAACGATGGGGACTCACTCATGGATGCTGCACAGGTAATAAAATAGTTCATGCTGCACCCTGTTGTCGGGTCTCTGGGGTGCCCTGGGCCCTGGGCGCCGAGTCCCCACCCCAGCCAGCCCTTCCCGAGGGTCCCCAGGCTGCCGGGCTCCTCTGGCCCCAGCCGGCGGGAGCTGTGTCCTCCCAGCCGCTGGCCACGCAATGGCAGCAGCGACCCACGGCCACGCGGAGACAGGGCTGGGGGATGCCTGTGCTCCACCTGGGTCTGCAGGGCTTGGGCAGGGGGGACCTGGCATCCTGCAGCTCCCAAACACCCCTGGGGCAGACGGTGTCCCCAGCATGTCCACCTGACGGGGGTGGCCTGTGCCCCTGCACACCCGTGTACATGGCGGGGGGGGAGGGGGGCATCGCTGTCTCTGTCGCTGGTGGCAACCGGCATGGGGGGAAGGTGACAGTGAGGGTCCCTGCCAGTGGCCCGGAGCTTGTCACCGCTGGGGGGACGGGGGACAAGCAGGGCCAGCACCAAGGAGCGATGGCAGCACAGCCCACTCTCTGGGGGTCCTCGCCCCCTGTCCCCAGGGGTGCCCTCCGTCCCCGTGTTTTATTGGGGGAACACAGAGCCCAACGACCAGCCGCAGGGACAGGGGACGGGGAGCTGCCCCAGGGATGGGGACAGCACCGGGACACGCCGACACTCTTGGGGGTGCTGGCATGCGGGGGGGAGCACCCTAACCGTTGCCACCCGGGATGAGGGATGCACCGGGATGAGGGATGCACCGGGATGGGGACGGCGCATGGAGGGGCCAGAGCCGGCGCGCGGACGCCGGGCTGCAGGACCACGCTTCGGCTTCGGGGCGGCAGCAGCGAAGGCGGCGGCGGCGGCGGCGGCGCTGCTGCGCACCTGAGCGGTGCCGGCGCTGCAGTACCGCGATTCGGCCACGGGGCGGCAGCAGCGAGCAGCCGCCGGGCGGCGCGTGCCCGGGGGCGGCACCGGCGCTGCAGGTCCGCGCTTTGGGCGCCCAGCGCCCGCCGGCACCGCGCACGTGGCGTTTCCTTACCGGGACGAACGTTTCCTTACCTGCATCACCCCGCAGGCACCACAGTACGGCATTGCCGTTACCGGCGGACGGCAGCGCGGAGAAGGGGGGCGCCAGCGCGCATGCGCGGCTCAAGGGCTGCAGTACCGAACTCGGGTCGCACGGTGGCAGCAGCGAGCAAAGAAAGACGCACCAGTGCGCATGCGCGGCTCAAGGGCTGCAGTACCAAGTTTTGGACGCTCGGTGGCAGCAGCGAGCAAAGGAGAGCGCGCTACTACGCATGCGCGGCTCAAGGGCTGCAGTACCGAATTCTGGTCGCTCGGTGGCAGCAGCGAGCAAAGGAAACCGCTACTGCGCATGCGCGGCTCAAGAGCTGCAGTACCCAGTTTTGGCCGCACGGTGGCAGCAGCGAGCAAAGAAAGGAGCCCCACCGCGCATGCGCGGCTCAAGGGCTGCAGTACCAAGTTTTGGACGCTCGGTGGCAGCAGCGAGCAAAGGAAATCGCGCTACCGCGCATGCGCGGCTGAAGAGCTGCAGTACCGAATTCTGGTCGCTCGGTGGCAGAAGCGAGCAAAGAAAAGCGCGCCATCGCGCATGCGCGGCTCAAAGAGCTGCAGTACCCAGTTTTGGTCGCACGGTGGCAGCAGCGAGCAAAGAAAGACGCACCAGTGCGCATGCGCGGCTCAAGGGCTGCAGTACCAAGTTTTGGACGCTCGGTGGCAGCAGCGAGCAAAGAAAGGCGCGCTACCGCGCATGTGCGGCTCTCGAGCTGCAGTACCGAATTCTGGTCGCACGGTGGCAGCAGCGAGCAAAGAGAAGCGCGCCACTGCGCATGCGCGGTCAGGAGCTGCAGTACCAAGTTTTGCACGCTCGGTGGCAGCAGCGAGCAAAGGAGAGCGCGCCACCGCGCATGCGCGACTCAGGAGCTGCAGTACCGAATTCTGGTCGCACGGTGGCAGCAGCGAGCAAAGGAAACAGCTACGGCGCATGCGCGGCTCAAGAGCTGCAGTACCCGGTTTTGGCCGCACGGTGGCAGCAGCGAGCAAAGAAAAGCGCGCTACCGCGCATGCGCGGTCAAGAGCTGCAGTACCAAGTTTTGGACGCTCGGTGGCAGCAGCGAGCAAATGAAAGCGCCCCACCGCGCATGCGCGGCTCAAGAGCTGCAGTACCCAATTCCGGCCGCCGGATGCCACCGTCGCTCACCGGCCCTTTCCCCTTCTCTCCGCCCAGTTCGTACCATCGAAAGACGGTAACTGCTTACTGGCGGTACTGGGCTTAGATTTCCCTGCCCTTTTCCCACTCGCGGCCCGGGCACTAATCTTCATCGCCTCTGTACCAAAAAGCACCCGGTGGCTCCAGCATTTCAGTCCTTTCCCTTTGGCCGCTTTACAAGGCCCGTGGTTGTTTCTGCCCGTGCCCCCCAGCCCATTACCCGGGGAGGAGAAGCAGCACGGGGAACCTGTGGAACAGGTTTCTTTCTAACCCGGAGGAAGCCCCAGGGATCGCTGTCTCGGTCTGCAGGTGGCATCGGGGTTGTGGGAGTGACAGCGGCGACTCAACAGATGCTGGAGAGAGACTTAAAAAACATAAGGCCACACGGGTGACACCCTGAGAGCAGGGGAGGGGCAGCTATGTCCATCAGGAAACCGCGCTTCTGAGCAGACCCGGTGCCAGCGGCTGACCTGCAAACGAGCGATACGCTGGTGGTCCTGGGGCTGTGTTGCGGTGTTTGCACCTTTCCTCGCCTCTGTGCTATCAGCACTCTGCTCTCCTCATCCTGCACACGCGCAGGGCTTGCCACTTGGAGGAGAGACGCTGCACGACGTCACTTACCACCCTGCCCTCCAGCGTGCAAAGGAATTAGAAATGAGGCCGGGAAAGCCAAGAGGCCTGCTGGTGTATTAGGCGTCCTCAGCAGTTGACCGTAGAGCCCGGCAGGTTCCATCCTTGCTCTGTGCTTTTGTAGCTTGAACCCCCGATGGTTTTGCCATCGAGACTGCAAGGCGAGGAATACGCCTCTACTTGAACAAGCAAGACCCCTGCCAAATAGCTGAGCTGTGCACAGTGATAGGTGGCTGCCTGTGACCAACACCTTTTTCTGCTAAAACCAGAGCACGCTTCCCTTGTGAAGAGCCATCGGCAGTACAGAACGTACCTGAGCTCTCCTTGCGCCGGCTCCCCAGAGAACGGTGTCTCAGTCTGAAGCGTGCAGCAGCCTGTCGTCATCCCAGCCCCTCGCCCTCGAGCAAGCGGCTGCCTGTAGCAGCGGCAGAACTGCTGCTGCGCAGAGGGGAAAGGAATGGCTTGGCGTCAAGCTCTGCGGGCTGCCTGTGGCCCCTGCAGAGCCGACGATCCTCGGCAGCCCACACGCGGGGCGAAGCTCACAGCCCGAGAAGGAGTCACGGGGTGCCGCCGCTCCTGCCACAACCCTCCTTCCCAGCCTGCTGCTGGAGCACAAGGCACTTGAAAGCAGCAGGAAAGAACAAGGAGGGCCTCGCAAGATGGCAGGAATAACGCGGGCAGCCTAAAGCGTTTAGCCAGGCAGGGCTTGCCACTCACCTTGTGCCGTGGTTGAATCCCGGCCGGCAACTCAGCACCACCCAACCGCTCCCTTGCTGCCCCCTCAGCGGGAGGGGGGAGAGAATTGGAAGGGCAAAAGTGAAAACACCCCACTCGTAAGGAAAAGGGGGGAAAAAAAAAACCCCAAACAACAGAGAGGAAAACCCCAGACAGACAAGCGGTACAAATGAAAACAACGGCTCGCTGCCAACTGCCCGATGCCCACCCAGCCGCAGCCCAGCAGTGGCCCCCCCGCCAACCGCCCCCCGAGTTTTATTTCCTGACGTCATAGGGTCTGGAACATCCCCTGGGTCCGCCGGGGTCAGCTCTCCCAGCGGTGCCCCCTCCCAGGCCCTCGCGCACCCCCAGCCCGCTCGCCGGCAGGGCGGGGCGAGGAGCAGCACAGCCCCCGGCGCCGTGCAAGCGCTGCGCAGCGGGAACTCACGCAGCCCCGCGTCACCCACGCCGTTCTCAGCACAAACCCAAAACGCAGGAGGAGGGAGAGCGGGGTGGGAGTGGGGGGCGGGGGAGCGGGAGGGGGGTGCCAGAGTTTGGGCCGGGGGCAATGGGCAGATTGGCGGGGCAGGCAGCACCCCAGGGGTCCGGGGCAGAGGGGTTACGGGGAGGCAGTGCGGAACACGGGGGGTGGGAGGAGGGAGAGGAGAGAGGAGGGCAGGGCGGGCACGAGGTAGGAGGGCAGGGGATACGGGGGGCGCGTCGCGGGGAAAACCTCGCACGGGGGGAAAAACCTCGCACGGGAAAGGCGGGGCGGACCCTGGGAGAGGCGTGTGTGGGTAGAGACATGCGTGGGGGGACATGCGTGGGGGTGACCTATGCCAGGGGGTCCGCCCGGGACCATCCACAGCAGATAACTCACCTGGGATAACCCGCAACAGATAATCCGTTCCCGATAACTGACCCACACCAGATAACCCACACCAGACAACCCCAAGCAATGCCCCTCAAACTGCTGGTGTTTCACCCCAAATTTTTTGTTGGGGTTTTTTTTCTTTTCCAAAATACTCAATTTTGGAGGCTTTTCCACAACATAAAAATTGGTGATTTTTGCTTTTGGTTTTGTGCATGAAAATGGAGGTTTTTTTGCTTTCCGGCTGCCCAAATCCTGGTGGATTTGGCTTTCCTGGGAGCTCCAAGTTGGGTATTTTTCCCCCAAAAATGCGGGTTTTCTTTTTCCCCACCCCTTGCAGGCCCCGAATTAGGGGTTTTGTGGTATTTTTAGGCCATGGCGGCAGGTCCCGCTCTGTGTGCACGGCCCTGCAGGGGAAAGTCCCTGTTGGGGGGACCGGCCCCCAATCAGGATGGGAAAAGGCGGAAAAAGAGAACAGGGAAGAGGCAGCTTTTGAAAGCGCTTTTGGATCTTCAACAGAGAGGTGTTTCGGGGGGGGTGGGGGGGTGAAGAGTTTTTAAATCCTTTCTATAAACAGGGTTTCTTTGCATTTTAAAAACCTTATCTATCCTAGACATTTACACTTATGTATCTATTTACACATCTATATATTTAGTGAATATATTTATATTTCACTTACCCCCCCCATTTCCCACTTATTATATATAATATCTATTTAGACTTACATATTTTGATGCTTAGATATCTTTATAGACTTCTCTATTTACACCTACATACATTTACACCTACATACGTTTCATAGAATCATAGAATCATTAAGGTTGGAAAAGACCTCTAAGATCATCGAGTCCAACCATCAACCCAACACCACCATACCCACTACACCATGTCCCTACATACATTTACACCTACATATTTTATAGGCTGAGATATATATTTACACTTATATCTATTTAGACTTAGATATCCATTTACACTTATGTATAATCTCTCAGATTATACATAATATCTATTTAGACTTACTATGTAACACATAGTAAGCGTAGATAGCTCTACCTATTCAGACTTTTTTCTCTTTTAAATTCCTTCATATATAAAAGATATCATCCTTTTTACATTTTAAAGTCTGTCGTGGTTTAACCTGGCAGGCAGCCAAATACCACGCAGCCGCTCACTCACTCCCCCCGCCCCCCAATGGGACGGGGAGAGAATCGGAAGGGTAAGAGTGAGAAAAACTCGTGGGTTGAGGTAAAGACAGTTTAATAGAACAGAAAAGGGAGAATAATGATAATAAATAATGATAGAATATACAAAATGAGTGATGCACAATGCAATTGCTCACCACCCGCGCTGACCGATAACCAAGTAGCGATCGGTACTTCCTGGATCACGCCTACCCTTCATATACTGAGCATGACGTCACATGGTATGGAATACCCCATTGGCCAGCTGGGCTGGCTGTCCTGATTATGTTCCCTCCCATCTTGTGTACCTAGCTCAGTCAGTAGGCACGGGAGCTGTCCTTGGACTAGGAGGGCACTTAGCAACAACTGAAAACATCAGTGTGTTATCAACATTCTCCTCGTACTAAATCCAAAACACAGCACTAGGAAGAAATTTAACCCTATCCCAGCCGAAACCAGGACAGTATCCACCCCTTATTCCATACCATTTACGTTATGCTTAGGTCTCACATTTTTCGATACCTTTCAATTAATCATCACTATCCTTTTTATATATATACATATATAATACATATACATACATATATACACATAAATATATATATAAATGTCCATTGAGTTCTTTTAGTCCACAACTTTGGGCTCCATCTGTCATAACAGTCTTTCAGGGCCAGAAGGATGGTGTGTGGTGTTGGGCTGTTGCATCCTGAAGCCAGTTCTCATTTCGGTACTGCTGCGCTCGTTCAGTTCTATCATCGTTGCACTTTGCTCGGTTTCATCGGAGTTAGTTCATTCTTCATTAATCTGGGTGATTTTCACTGCTATACCATTGATAGCAACCATAGAAATAATGATATACAATATCATATAACAATTGACATTATAAAATTCAGTTCACTGGCTATTTTCACCCAAAATCAAATCCCCTTGAGGTACACACCGGACTTGCCCATCCTTTCGCATCACCCACCAAGTGCACCCAGGTCCTTGAGCAAAAGCAATCCCACGGATGGGTTTTCCCTTGCCAGAGGCAGGAGTAACCCAGACTGTCTTCCCCAGCATATTTCTTATGTGCACGACAGGGACTTTATCTCCATCTACAGTACGTAAAAGTCTTGATTGGGCAGGGCCAGCTCGATTAACAGACCCCCTAGTGTTGACTAACCAGGTGGCTTTTGCTAAATGTGTGTCCCAATGCTTGAATGTCCCACCACCCATTGCCCTCAGTGTTGTCTTTAGCAGCCCGTTGTATCGTTCGATTTTCCCAGAGGCTGGTGCATGGTAGGGGATGTGATAGACCCACTCAATGCCATGCTCTTTGGCCCAGGTGTCTATGAGGGCGTTTCGGAAATGAGTCCCGTTGTCTGACTCGATTCTTTCTGGGGTGCCATGTCGCCATAGGACTTGCTTTTCAAGGCCCAGGATGGTGTTCCGGGCAGTGGCATGGGGCACAGGGTATGTTTCTAGCCAGCCGGTGGTTGCTTCCACCATGGTGAGCACATAGCGCTTGCCGTGCCGGGTTTGTGGGAGTGTGATATAATCAATCTGCCAGGCCTCCCCATATTTGTATTTCAACCATCGTCCCCCATACCAAAGAGGCTTTACTCGCTTGGCTTGTTTGATTGCAGCGCACGTTTCACATTCATGGATAACCTGTGCAATAGCGTCCATGGTTAAGTCCACCCCTCGATCACGAGCCCATCTGTATGTTGCATCTCTTCCTTGATGGCCTGAGGCATCATGGGCCCACCGAGCTATAAATAATTCACCCTTATGTTGCCAGTCCAGATCCACCTGAGCCACTTCAATCTTAGCAGCCTGATCCACCTGCTGGTTGTTTTGATGTGCTTCAGTGGCCCGACTCTTGGGTACGTGAGCATCTACGTGACGTACTTTTACAACCAGGTTGTCTACTCGGGCAGCAATATCTTGCCACAATGCGGCAGCCCAGATGGGTTTACCTCTGCGCTGCCAGTTGTTCTGCTTCCACTGCTGCAACCACCCCCACAGGGCATTTGCCACCATCCATGAGTCAGTATAGAGATAAAGTACTGGCCATTTTTCTCGTTCAGCAATGTCCAAGGCCAGCTGGATGGCTTTCACCTCTGCAAACTGGCTCGATTCACCTTCTCCTTCAGCAGTTTCTGCAACTTGGCGTATAGGACTCCATACAGCAGCTTTCCATCTCCGATGTTTTCCCACAAGGCGACAGGACCCATCAGTGAACAGGGCATATTGCTTCTCGTTTTCTGGTAGTTTATTATACGGTGGGGCTTCTTCAGCACGTATCACCTCCTCCTCTGTGGTTATGCCAAAATCTTTGCCTTCTGGCCAGTTCGTGATCACCTCCAAGATTCCTGGGCGACTGGGGTTTCCTATTCGGGCCCGTTGTGTGATCAGTGCGACCCACTTACTCCACGTAGCATCGGTTGCATGATGTGTGGAGGGGACCCTCCCTTTGAACATCCAGCCCAGCACCGGCAGTCGGGGTGCCAGGAGGAGCTGTGCTTCAGTACCAACCACTTCCGAAGCAGCTCGAATCCCTTCATATGCTGCCAATATCTCTTTCTCAGTTGGAGTGTAGCGGGCCTCGGATCCTCTGTATCCCCGACTCCAGAACCCTAAGGGTCGACCTCGAGTCTCCCCTGGTGCTTTCTGCCAGAGGCTCCAGGTAGGGCCATTCTCCCCGGCTGCGGTGTAGAGCACATTCTTCACATCTTGTCCTGCCCGGACTGGCCCAAGCGCTACTGCATGAACTATCTCCTGTTTAATTTGTTCAAAGGCTTGTTGTTGCTCAGGGCCCCATCTGAAGTCGTTCTTCTTCCTGGTCACTTGATAGAGGGGGCTTACGATCTGACTGTAATTTGGAATATGCATTCTCCAAAAACCCACAACGCCTAAGAAAGCTTGCGTTTCCCTTTTGTTAGTTGGTGGGGACATGGCTGTTATTTTGTTGATCACATCCATTGGGATCTGACGACGTCCATCTTGCCATTTTATTCCTAAAAACTGGATCTCCTGTGCAGGTCCCTTGACCTTACTTTGTTTTATGGCAAAACCGGCTTTCAGAAGGATTTGAATTATTCTCTCCCCTTTCTCAAAAACTTCTTCTGCTGTGTTGCCCCACACGATGATGTCGTCAATGTATTGCAGGTGTTCTGGAGCCTCACCCTGTTCCAGTGCGGTGTGGATCAGTCCATGGCAAATGGTAGGGCTGTGTTTCCACCCCTGGGGCAGTCGGTTCCAGGTGTACTGGACGTCATCTGGATCTTTGGGCGTTTGGTCGTCGTTCAGGTCACTATAAACCACCTCCAGCACGCCTAATTCTCTCAGGTACTGGATACCTCTCTCCATAGTGGTCCATTTGCCTAGGCGATATATAACATCTTCCTTGAAGGGATACCTTTCCTTCACGCCTGACAGCAGTCGCCTCCAGAGGCTGAGGACCTGTGTCCCTTTTCCAATTGCTTTGTCAATGCCTCCTTCCCTAGCAAGGGATCCCAGCTGTTTGGCTTCCTTCCCCTCCAATTCCAGGCTACTGGCCCCATTATCCCAGCATCGGAGCAGCCAGGTAACAATATGCTCGCCTGGACGACGGCTGAAATCTTTCCGCATATCTCGCAGCTCACTCAGGGATAGGGATCGGGTGGTTTCTGTCTCGTTTATGAGTTCTTCCTCTTCCTCCTCCCCTCCTCGTGATGGCCCTGGTCTTTCATCATCCCTTTCTAAACGACCTGATCTCCGCTTCCAAGATTTCCTCTTCTGTACAGGGGCAACGGATACCAGCAAGGGTTGGTCCTCTGGTTCAGCTGTAGTGCCTGTTGCTGGGGTTTGGGTAGCTGCAGTGCTTGTCATGGGGGTTGGAGTAACTGTAGTGCCTGTTGCCGGAGCTTGAGTGGCTGCAGTGCTTGTCGCAGGGGTTGGAGAAGCTACGGTGACTGTTGCCGGGGTTTGAGTAGCCACAGGGGTTGTCATGGGGGTTGGAGTAGCCGCAGTGCCTGTCGCGGGGTTTTGAGTAGCCACCGTGTCTGTAGCCGCCCCCGAGACTCGCCGCTCCGCCCGCCCTGATGAGGCACTGCTGCTTGCCCTCCCTCTTTTCTTGTTCCTGAGGGTTGATCTCTGGACAGTATTCCTGAATAGTTGTTTAACCCTAAACAAGGCCTGAACCACATTCAGGAGACATAGCAATATGAACATGCTTGTTTGAGCATCCCAAGGATATTCAAAATTCTCAGGGAATATTGTGGACATCTTTGTGAAGAGGATAGAAGAAAAAGGAGTTTCTGACGATATGGAAGGGAAGATGAACAAGTGGGAGAGAGTGTCCCATCCCGTCTCCCCCTTAAATTCATTCTCCGAGGAGAAACAAGTGCAATTACCAATAATTTCTAAGAGGTGGTTCCCGAGGTACAGAAATGACGGCAGTGCTGAGTACAGATACCAGATTAGACTTACGACCAATGATTTTATCACCTCATAAAACAGCAACAAAATGATAATCTTGGCCCAGTTCCGAATAATGATAAACAGCACAAAAGGGAACATATACTGCAAGCAAGGTATTACATGACCCAACATTGAGAGCCAGCCCCACAACTTTGACAGCCAATACATCAACATTGTGACCAATCAATATAATGGATGCTTATAACAATTTTGCCTTAACACACTTTGGTCAGATCTATCGTTATCTCAACCCTTCGAGCCCCACGTTGGGCGCCAAAAAGGACTGTCGTGGTTTAACCTGGCAGGCAGCCAAATACCACGCAGCCGCTCACTCACTCCCCCCGCCCCCCAATGGGACGGGGAGAGAATCGGAAGGGTAAGAGTGAGAAAAACTCGTGGGTTGAGGTAAAGACAGTTTAATAGAACAGAAAAGGGAGAATAATGATAATAAATAATGATAGAATATACAAAATGAGTGATGCACAATGCAATTGCTCACCACCCGCGCTGACCGATAACCAAGTAGCGATCGGTACTTCCTGGATCACGCCTACCCTTCATATACTGAGCATGACGTCACATGGTATGGAATACCCCATTGGCCAGCTGGGCTGGCTGTCCTGATTATGTTCCCTCCCATCTTGTGTACCTAGCTCAGTCAGTAGGCACGGGAGCTGTCCTTGGACTAGGAGGGCACTTAGCAACAACTGAAAACATCAGTGTGTTATCAACATTCTCCTCCTACTAAATCCAAAACACAGCACTAGGAAGAAATTTAACCCTATCCCAGCCGAAACCAGGACAAAGTCCTTTATTTCTTCATTTATATACGAGTTATTTTTGTATTTTAAAACTCTATATATGTCTATTTAGAATTTTTTATATGCTAAAATCCTTCATATAATATAGTAGATATATATTTTTTTATTTTGAAATCCTTTTATATATAGTTTGTAAATTATACAATTTTAACTTTTTTTATGATATCTCAACCATTACACCTGAGAACCAAAGATCAGCCGTACGTCGACTATCGGAAGACGTGCTGCGCTTGGGTCTGTGCAAGGAAATCGACCTACCCCTTTTTTTTTTTTTCCAGAGAGAGCGAAAAGCCTCCTTGCGGATGACTTCTACTGCCGAGCACGTCATCTCTGAAGATCCATTCTGATGGGAAGTTCGTAAAAGGCAACTCCTTTGAACGAGAAAGATTTCCATTCTGGAAAATCTCTTTCCAACCAAAGTCAAAATTACGCGCTGCAGGTTAGGAAAAAGGACGTGATAGAAGCAGTAACTCACCAAAACCACATCAGGACTCTCTGTCGCTAGTTACGAGGCTGCTACCGCTTCTCGGGAAAGCCTGGAAAGCGCACCGAAGCGACACCGATTTGTCCCGTGTTGTCCACGCCTCTTCTTTGACCTTGATTGCTTTTAGCACAGATGCTAGCATCTCAGTAAGGTGTTCGAGTGCTCCTGTAAGGCATTTTAAAAACTGACTGACTGAAAAAGCATACAGCTTTTATCGTGAAAACAAAGCCTGTTTCTCCCGAACATCCCAACTCTTACAAACGGTTCCTTTCCTCTTCTAGTCCAACATTATTTTCACAGCACCCTTTCCTAGCAAGCGCACAGAAACAGAAGAGCGTGCTTGCAGGAAGAGAAAACAGACGGAGGGAAGCAAGCTTTGCAGAGGCGTACCACGCTCCAGAACAGACCTTATTTGTAAACACCAAGACACCAAGCTGAGTGGTGTGGTCGACACGCCTGAGGGACGGGATGCCATCCAGAGGGACCTGGACAAGTTTGAGAAGTGGGCCCATGTGAACCTCATGAGGTTCAACAAGGGCAAGTGCAGGGTCCTGCACCTGGGTGGGGGCAACCCCCGGTATCAGCACAGGCTGGGGAATGAAGGGATGGAGAGCAGCCCTGCCGAGGACTCGGGGGTACTGGCGGATGAAAAGCTGGACATGAGCCGGCAATGTGTGCTCACACCCCAGAAAGCCAACTGTATCCCGGGCTGCATCACCAGCAGCGTGGCCGGCAGGTCAAGGGAGGGGATTCCGCCCCTCCACTCTGCTCTGGTGAGACCCCCCCTGCAGTGCTGCGTCCAGCTCTGGAGCCCTCAGCAGAAGAAAGGCATGGACCTGCTGGAGCGGGTCCAGAGGAGGGTCATGAAAATTATCAGGGGGATGGAACGCCTCTCCTATGAGGAAAGGCTGAGAGAGTTGGGGTTGTTCAGCCTGGAGAAGAGAAGGGTTTGGGGAGACCTTATTGCGGCCTATCAGTACTGAAAGGGGGCTTATAAGAAAGATGGGGACTTTTTAGCAGGGCCTGTTGTGACAGGACAAGGGGGAATGGTTTTAAACTAAAAGAGGGTAGATTTAGACTAGATATAAGGAAGAAATTTTTTACAGTGGGGATGGTGAAACACTGGCACAGGTTGCCCAGAGAGGTGGTAGATGCCCCACCCCTGGAAACATTCAAGGTCAGGTTGGACGGGGCTCTGAGCAACCTGATCGAGTTGAAAATGTCCCTGCCCACAGCAGGGGGGTTGGACTAGATGGTCTTTAAAGGTCCCTTCCAACCCAAACCCTTCTGTGATTCTATTCTATGACTCTATTTTATTTTTAGTATTTGTGTTAAAATATTTCATATAAAAAAATACAGAAGGAGAGTTGCCACATTCTTAATGTTAACTTTAAAGCCCATACTACAGGTACCTTAGGAAAAATGCAGACACACATCATAGACATACCTTGTACTTGCAGACCACTATGGATCCTTTCCATCTGTCTTGTACTTTCACGGCAGAAGAAAGGGCGACCACGGTGAAATGGTGGCCATTGACATTCTGCTGAGAGGGGAAAACCATTTAGCATAAAGCTGGGTAGGAATCTAAAGCTTCCTTTTTTGTGAAGACTACAACTCAGTGGAGGGAAAAGTATTTTGCATCGTCTTTGGTACAGTTGTTGATACAGGCCACTAGAGCTTTTGCATGTTTTAGACAACTGTGCCTTTTTTTTTGGCTCATTGGCAGCTTTAGTTTCACTAGAACTCACTTGCCTAGAGACACGCAGGTGACAGACACAGATACCTACGTACATTTTCTCAAGCCTAAGTATAGCCATGATTTCCTCACCCTATATATCCCAAGCTGAACATTTTTGTTAAAGAGTACGGCAACCCATCTGTCCTTGTGAACTCGCTGCAAAAGAGGAATCCTTTTTTCCAGGCCGTTTCTCCAAACGGTCAAGATCTTTTAAAACTGCAGTTGTGCCACCAAACCTGCTCAGGGTCCCTCCCAACCTTCGACCGTCATTAGATTTAACAGGCACACGCTCTATTCCGTGTTCCAACAGCAAAAATACATAACGCCCTCAGACCCCGAGCGCAACCCTACGGACGTCCACACACACCTCGCTGTTTTGATGAGGATCCACTGAGCACCCCTGCGAGCACAGCGGGATCATGCGCAAGATCAGTGTCCTGGTTTTGGCTGGGATAGAGTTAATTTTCTTCCTAGTATAGTGCTGGTATAGCGCTGTGTTTTAGATTTAGTACAACAAAAATGTAGATAACACGCTGATGTTTTAGTTGTGGCTAAGTAGTGCTTACCTAGCCAAGGACTTTTCAGCTTCTCATGCCCTGCCAGCGAGAAGCTGGGAGGGACCTTAGGCAGGACAGCTGACCCAAACCGGCCAAAGGGATATTCCATACCATATGACGTCGCGCTCAGTATATAAGCTGGGGGAGTTGGCCGGGGGGCAGCTACCACTGCTCGGGGGGACTGGCTGGGCATCAGTCAGCAGGTGGTGAGCAACTGCATTGTGCATCACTTATTTTGTATATTCTTTTATCATTATGATTATTTCCCCTTCCTTTTCTGTCCTATTAAACTGTCTTTATCTCAACCCATGAATTTTACTTTTTTTTCCCGATTCTCTCCCCATCCCACTTTGGCAGGGGGCAGGAGGAGGGGGGAGTGAGCGAGCAGCTGTTTAGCTGGTGTTTAGCTGCCTGCTGGGTTTAACCACAACAGTCAGTTTCACCTACACTGATTTCAGTGAAAGTAGTTTCTGAAGCTTTAAACATCAGAGAACCGCATCTTGACACTTTGCCACAGTAGAAATGGTCCGTAACTAGAACTCTACAAAAATGCAGCAACACAAATTGCAAACTCACAGCAGCAACGGCTTCAGAAATATTTAGACCAGGAAAAAGGGAAAAAAACAAAACAGCTTCACCTCATGCCCAGGAAAGTAGCAGACAGAAAAGAGTCAGCATTCATAGCCCTTACAGACCACAGGCATTCTCCTTCCATTCCTAAACCCATCTCTTAGGTCGAAATATCGCAGCACTACTGTGGCAATATTGAGAGTACAACAGCAGCCCTGCTCTTGACTGATGCTATTTATGTAGCAGGACACCTAGACAGAGGGACATGTTTTGCCACACACAACCCAGAATTCCCTGAAAATTTATGCTTACCAAAAATAGCCATTAGGAACACATTGCCAAGTAACATTTGGCAATAAAACTTTGATGTGTTTGACACACAAATTTTTGGTAACTTGCTACTTGCTTCCTGTTGTTGTTGTTCTTCCTTTAGAAATTCTACTTGTTATTCACTACCGGTTCAAGCATTTACCTTCCTGGTATTAACAGCACATTTACACATGCAAGTAACTTAATTGCTCTTCTAAAATTATCCAAATGAAAATTACAGCCATGAAAGAGGAGTGACAGAGAAGAAAAGGAGAGGTCAGGCAGCAAGAGAGCTCTGCAGGCTGCCACCAGTCAACGTTGCACTCTTTTAAAAAAAAAAGATGTCGTAGTTTAACCCCAGCCAGCAAAAATAAACTCCACGCAGCCGCTCGATCACCCCCCCCCGGTGGGATGGGGGAGAGAATCGGGAGGGCACAAGTAGGAAAGCTCCCGGGTTGAGATAAAAAGTTTAATAATTGAAATAAAACTAAGTAGAACAGTAATAATAACAATGAGAACAACAACAATAACAGAATACACAAAACAGGCAATGCACAACGCAACCGCTCACCGACCGCCGACCGCGTGTCATGAACGGGGGGGGGCGAGCCCCCCCCTCCCCCCACCCTGGTTTTTACACTGAGCATGACGTCACATGGTATAGAATACCCCATTGGCCAGCTGGGTCCACCACCCCGGCTGTGCTCCCCCCTCCCGGTGCAAGCATCACCCAGCAACAGCCAAAGCATCAATGGGCCATCAACGCTCCTTTCACACCGAACCCAAAACACAGCGCACCCCCCAAGCTGCTGGGAAGAAAGTTAACCCTGTCCCAGCTGGAACCAGGACAAAAGACCAAACAAAAAACCAAACAAAAAACCCATGATGTTATAACTTTTTTTTCTTTTGGAGCTCGTCCCTGTCTCAGCTGATCGTCTCGTCAGAGCATCAAGTGCAGACGATCCGTATCCCAATGACATTTGCACATGGTGAATACGTGTTCAGAAATAGTCCAGATCTGTAAGACTGGTGTCATTTTTGTGGTTTTAATAATCAGTTTGACTGATGCATTGGCGAGGAAACTAATTAACTTTTAAACATAGCCTCTCCTCGTGGGGCGGGGGGGGAAATGTTTGAGAGTCTGAAAAAAATTATGATTCAGAGCTCCCAACCATGACAGAGCAGCGGGGAAATTAATAAAAGTGAAGACCAACAGCAGCAACATTAAGCAACATTTGGCTTTTCTTCTGATTATGTACTTAAGAGGCTCTCCAAATCTACACCTCAATCCTCTGAATGACTACTCCTTTTTTGGAAGGACACACTTTTTTACATTAAAGTCCTAGACTGAAGGCTCCACAGAACAGAATGTGGATTGAGCCACAGGACAACATGCCATCAACACTCTAATGAAAAAAGAAATCAAATAAAAATCAAGTGGAAACATCAGTTTCCATCATGTTTCATTCATTACATTTCTACTGGCATCTAGGTGCTCAAAAATGAACTATACTGACACTACATATTACTAAAAATTTACTTATACGTATAAAAATAAAAGGCTATTTCCAACCTGCCCGTAAAATCAGTACGAACAAACAGAAGAGAAACACTTGACCCTAAAGAAGGTCACAGGCAGCTCTTAATTTATCGTAGGTGAAAGCTCATTCTTTTCCCTGAAAGGAAAACGCTCGTAACTACCCAGGGACCGATTCGGGAACGAGGCACGCGCGCTCTGTTAACGGCAACTGTTCATCAGCTTTTCTGCACCGGCACAAATTTGCCTTTTCCCTGGGTTTGACGTGGAGCATCTGCAGCGTCCTTGAACGCGCCAATGTTTCTCCCCGCTCCCCCGGCCCCACACGTGCCGTTACCTGAGCAGCAAGCGGCGTCAACCGCGCAGGATTTTCTTCACGTGACGCAGAAGGTGACGCTGGGAAAAGAGGAGGCACAAAATGAACCTGTTTGTCACACCCAGCCAACGGTGAAAACCCAGGGAAGGATTCTGCCGTGCGGGGCCGGGCTGTGCACCCCCGGAGCTCCAGCCGGCCGGTTTCGCTCCCCTTTGCCGGGTACCGGGGAGACACCGCCGCCTCGTGCTGCCGCCTGCCCCCCGGGGAGAGCCGGGGGACCCCCACCTCACTTCAGCCCTCGGGAACGGGTCCGGGAGAGACCCTCCACGCAAAGAGAGCGGATCCACGCGTGGCGTGGATTTAATCCCCGAGGGAAGAGGCCGGGCTCCCCGCTGGCAGAAGGACAACTCGCCTCCCTGCCGCTCGGAGCGCCTTGCCGGGGACAGCCCTGCCTGCGCCTGGCTGCTCTTCAGCCGTGCTGGGAGTGCAGTCTGGCCGACGGATGCTCCGGCAAACAGACACTGCAGCGAATCGCAGCTCCTGCTCGTTACAGCTGCTGGTAATTTTGCCTCTGGCTAAGGCATGCCCCAGACAGCAGACACCCCGTCTCGTTCCAGCTCCTGCTTGCGACGGTTCTGGCTAATCGAAGCTCCAGCTCTGCACCGTTGATTTCAGCTCCTTCTCCTTACAAGCTCCAGCTATTTACAACAGCCTGGGCTTTTGACAAGGTCGTAAACCAATTGCCGTCAAAACTCGGCTATTGGGATTAAATATCATAGTTGGACATTGTATAAGCATTAATGAGTTTGTACGACTAATCAGTTAATAACTATTCTAAGCAGTCGACAAGCAAGAGCTGGACTCGAAGAGGGCGTGCGGGGTCTGAAAAGCAGAGACCGCCTCTTCCCCCCAGAGACCACCGCAGACGTTGAGTTGGGCCTGGTGCGTGCCGGCCTCCCGCACTTCGGGGTCCAGCAGGACCAGACCCGACCCCACCCCCGGAGAGGGTCCACGCACCCTGCCCACCCCCTGCTTTCCCCCGCAGTCCCCAATGCCCGCCCACCCCCCCGCACAAACGGCCAAACCGGCTTCTGCTTTGGGCCCCCAAACCAGCTCACTTAGCGCCCATTTCTGAGCCCAAAAACCCAGCTGCTGCGCCTGTTCTCAAGTCCCAAAGGTGCCCCCGGGGAGGGCAAGCGCTTGCGTGATGCTTCGGGCAGAAACGGGGCTGAAAGGTCTGATCCTGTCCCTGCGGGGTGACAGTGGGGACTTGGGGGGGGGTGTCTGTTCACAACTGCTCTAGTTTAGTTTCACAAAAGGGTTTTTATGTGCATGTTCTGTGACAATAAAACTACTGTCTTTGGACCTGTGTCCCTCCCATGTCTCTCCTGCCACCCTACCCTGCTCCCCATTTGTCCTCTGTCCCCAAGGCTGGAACCCCCCGGGAAGGTCCCCAAGTCTCCTGCCCTCCCCCTCTGCTGCTGGAGGTGACCCAGAGCCCCCAGCCTTTGCTGCTGCCCCCCCATCCCTTGGTTTTTGGGGTTGAGGGGACCCCAGGAGGCTCAGGAAGGTGGGGGGGGGCGCTGCTTGCTCAGGGCTCCATCCCCACAGCAGTGCTGGGCTTTAGCCTCTGCTGCTAGGGAGGGCACCTTGGATGGTTCCACAGGGAGAACACAAAGCCCGATGATCAGCCACTGGGACTAGGGGTGTCCCGGGGATGGGGACAGCACCAGGACACCCTGATGCCCCTGGGGGCGCTGGCATGCAGGGGGGGGCACTGATAGGGGTGTGGGGGTGTTTTTGTGGGTGTGGGGCTCCCTAACCGTTGCTGACTAGCAGGGACAGAGCCCTCCCTCCCCCAGGGTGCTCCCTGGGCTGAGGCCGGGCCTGGGGCTACAGGGACCCCTCCTGCCCCCAGCTGAGCATCCCTGCCCCTAATACTCCCCACAGGCCCCCCCTTCCCCTGAACCGATTGGGGCGGTGCCCCACCCCTGGCACCCCGCCCCGCAGAGGCCCTGCTCCTGGGGTATATCAGGGGGGCCCTGCCGCGCACCCATCACTCCCCTCGTCATCTGCTCCGTAACAGCTCGGGCAGAGAGCGGCCATGCTGAGGGCCGGGGGGTGTGGGGACATCACATGGGCCGGGGCAGCCCAGGGGGTGGGGGATCCCCCGGACAGCACGTGGGGCTGAGGGGCAGGGGAATGGGAGATGCACTGGGATGGGGGCATGCATTAGGGCGTGCTAGGGAAGGGCCGGCCGCATATTGGGGAGGGGACTGCCCTGCCCCTCCCAGTGCCCCCCATGCATCCCTGGTGCTTTCTCCAGTGTCTGCTGGGCACATCACAGGCCCCCTCCCTGGTACATGCCTGCTCAGTCCCCAGTACAACCAGGACATGCCCCAGTCCCCTCCCCAACATGCAGCCAGTCCATCCTCAACGCACCCCAGTGCACGCCACGCTCCCCTCCCCAGTGTCTCCGGTGCATCCCCCAGGCCCCACTCCAATGTCCCCAATGCATCCCCCATCCTGCCCCCAGGGGCATCTCTCTGGGCCTTCTCCAGCACATCCCAGTGCATCCCCCAGCCTCCACCGCTCCAGCGTTCCCCGGTGCAGTCCCCAGTCCCTGTCACCCTCACATCCCCCGGTGCAACCCCTATCCCTATCCCAGTGCGTCCTGTGGTCCCCATCCCAAAACAGGGCCAATCGCTCTGCGGTGCATCCCCCAGTCCTCACCCCTGTGGGGCCCTCATCCCAGCGCATCCTCTGGTCCATCCCTCATCCCAGCACATCCTACTGTCCTGGACTCTGTCACAGACCTAGCTTTTCTACAGCCAGCAGGCCTGGCTGGTGCCAGAGGCAACTCCCAGGGAGCAGAAGAGGTTTCCTGGGGAGGGGAAGGTGTCAGACCGCCAGCACCCAGCCCAGGCCCCCTCTGGGGAGGGTTCCCCCCGCCAGTGCTGGCAGCAGAGCCCCCCGGTCCCCGGCTCACCATCAGCTTGACATGCAGCTCGTATGTGCCCTCCCAGCTGTCCATCGGGGTAGCAAAATCAGCTCCTTTGAGGCGCTTCACAGGCAACATACGGCTGGCGACTCGGGCAGGCTGGAGTGGGCAGGCAAAGGTGTGGGACCCCCACAGCTCCCATCCCTCCCTGGGGCTCACAGCGCCCCCATGCTCACAGCCCCCCCCAGTGCTTGCGGGCACCTCCCAGCCCGACTCCCCAGGCCCCCCAGTGCTCACAGCCCCCCACCACACCATCCTCCAGCCCCTGGGAGCACCCAGCCAAACTCTCCAGCCGCCCAAGAGCCTGCAGCCCCCCTCAGGCCCACTGCTCAGCCCCCCTAGGGCCCACAACCCGCTCTTCCGCCCCCCTAGGGCACACAGCCCCCCGCCCCACTCCCCGGCCCTCCCTAGGGCACACAGCCCCCTCTCCCCCGGCCCCTCCGGCGCACACAGCGGCCCCTCACACTCACGCTGCGCCGCCGCCTGGTGCAGAGCCCGCCGCGCGCCCCGTTGAAATACCCTCCGCAGCCAATCAGCGCGCGGCTCCACAGGACCGCCCGCGCGGGGCACGCCGGGAGTTGTAGTCCCCGCCCCGGAAGTGCGCATGCGCACGGCGCCTTGTGCAGTGCGGGTGGCTGTGCAGGGACCCCCCTGCAACGGTGGTGATTGTGTGGGGACCCTTGCGCAACGGGGGTTCGGTGTGTGGAGACCCCCGTGCGATGGGGGGGGCAGTGCAGGAGGACCCTTATGCAATTGGTTGGTGTGCAGGGGACCCCCGTGCAATGGCGGGCAGGTGCACAGGGACCTTGTGCAGCGACCCTTATGCGACAGTAATGGTTGTGCAGGACCCTTGTACAATGGCGGTGATGGGGCAGGCACCCTCATGCAATGGGGGGTGGGTGCAGGGAACCCTCATGCGATGGTGGTGATTGTGCAGGACCCCTGTGCAATGGTTGTGGCTGTGTAGGGAGCCCTGTACCACAATGGTGATTGTGCAGAACCCTCGTGTGGCAGTGGTAGTTGTGCAGGACCCTCGTGTGACAGTGGTGGTTATTTTTCTCGGCAGTACCCTTGGGTTCAGGAGCAAAACAGCCGGTGCCTGAAACCACTGGGGTGTTTTGACTGCTGCTGAGCAGCCTTGAGGCCACCTCTGGTTCTCACGTGGCTCCCAGGGTGTGCGTGGACCCTCCTGCAACGGGTGCAGGTGTGCAAGGAGGGTGATCCGGGGTAGGGGTCCCTCTCTGGAGGCACCCAGCTCGAGCTGGCACCTAAGAACTAATCCAGGAGTAATGAGGAACCTTCTCTTGCACCTGACGTTAACCAGCGGGATCCCAGGGTCAGACCCTGTTACGGTGATTGGACCCTGGGGAGGTGGCAGAGGGTGCCCTGGACAGGTTGGGGGGGTTCCCTGGGGAGGAGAAGAGCCCCCACTCCCCCTGACTGTGGGCACTCCCCCCAAGGAGCAGAGCATGGTGCAAGACTTTAGGGGGGATGAGGGCCAGCGGGACCCCAAGATGGCAGTGCCGGCTCTTCCCAGTGTCTCCCCAGACACCTGCCGTGCTGGGGGGGGGGGGTGGGGTGTCTCAGGGCTGGGGGTGACCGTGGGGATGGGGGGGGGCCTCAGGATGGGGCAGGGGGTGGAATCCTGGGGTCCAGGAGGGACCCTGGGAGTGGGGTAGGGGGACATTTGGGGACAGAGGTGTTTCTCGGGAGATTGGGGACACCATGTGGGGGGTTGAGACTGGGAGGGATGACCCTGGGGAGGTGGGGGGCACTCTGGGGAGAATGGATCCCACCCCTCACACCTGCAGCCATCCCCAGGGGCAGCTGGGACCCCGACCCACTGGGGGACCAGGATGGGAACGGTGGGGACTCACTCATGGATGCTGCACAGGTAATAAAATAGTTCATGCTGCACCCTGTTGTCGGGTCTCTGGGGTGCCCTGGGCCCTGGGCGCCGAGTCCCCACCCCAGCCAGCCCTTCCCGAGGGTCCCCAGGCTGCCGGGCTCCTCTGGCCCCAGCCGGCGGGAGCTGTGTCCTCCCAGCTGCTGGCCACGCAATGGCAGCAGCGACCCACGGCCACGCGGAGACAGGGCTGGGGACAGGGCCGGGGTTGCCTGCGCTCCACCTGGGTCTGCAGGGCTCGGGCAGGGGGGACCCGGCATCCTGCAGCTCCGCTCCCACCCTGGGGACCCCAAATAACCCCGGGGCAGACGGTGTCCCCAGCATGTCCACCTGACAGGGGTGGCCTGTGCCCCTGCACACCCGTGTGCATGGCGGGGGGGGACGGCGGGGGGGGCATCGCTGTCCTTGTCGCTGGTGGCAACCGGCATGGGGGGAAGGTGACAGTGAGGGTCCCCGCCAGTGGCCCGGAGCTCGTCACCGCTGGGGGGACGGGGGACAAGCAGGGCCAGCACCAAGGAGCGATGGCAGCACAGCCCACTCTCTGGGGGTCCCCGTCCCCTGTCCCCAGGGGTTCCCTCCGCCCCCGTGTTTTATTGGGGGAACACAGAGCCCAAGGATCAGCCGCAGGGACAGGGGACGGGGAGCTGCCCCAGGGATGGGGACAGCACCGGGACACGCCGACACTCTTGGGGGTGCTGGCATGCGGGGGGGAGCACCCTAACCGTTGCCACCCGGGATGAGGGATGCACCGGGATGAGGGATGCACCGGGATGGGGACGGCGCATGGAGGGGCCAGAGCCGGCGCGCGGACGCCGGGCTGCAGGACCACGCTTCGGCTTCGGGGCGGCAGCAGCGAAGGCGGCGGCGGCGGCGGCGCTGCTGCGCACCTGAGCGGTGCCGGCGCTGCAGTACCGCGATTCGGCCACGGGGCGGCAGCAGCGAGCAGCCGCCGGGCGGCGCGTGCACGGGGGCGGCACCGGCGCTGCAGGTCCGCGCTTTGGGCGCCCAGCGCCCGCCGGCACCGCGCACGTGGGGCGGCAGCGGCGTTTCCTTACTGGGACGAAGCAACGAACGCGGCGGCATCACCCCGCAGGCACCACAGTACGGCATTGCCGCTACCGGCGGACGGCAGCGGTGAGCACGGCGGCGCCCCACCGCGCATGCAGTGCCGCGTTTCGTTCGCCAGAGGGCAGCAGCGAGAGCGGGCGCGCGCGCCACCGCGCGGTGCGGCCGAGCCGATTCCCCGCCGGCGGAGAACTGCAGGTCCCAGCACGTGCGTGAGGAGACTGCGCATGCCGGCATGGTGCACAGGCCGACATGGCCGGCGGGAAGCCCTGTGCCGAAAGACTACAACTCCCGGCATGCCCTGCGGACCAACGTCGCCGACCAAGGCTGGTTACCTGACGACTGTAGCTCCCATCATGCTGCGGGCTGCTGCCTCTGTGGGTGTAACCCTCCGGGGACACCGTCCCGTACGCCCTCCTCCGCCCACCAGCACCCGCGAGCCCCAGCCGTTCCTGCGGAGGCCGGCGCGCAGGACCGGGGTGCCCAGCACCATCACCGGCTCCGGTGCAGCTCCGGTGTTTCTCCCGCTGCCCCGCACCTCTCCGGCACCGCCCACACCTCTCCGGCACCGCCCACACCTCCGCACGGCCTGGAAGCGTTCCGGCTCCCCCCCCCCCCTACGCACCGGGACCCTCGTCGGGACTTTCCTCGGGACCGCCCTTTTGCAGGGCCCCGACCTGACCCAGGGGCTTCCCCAGCACTACTGCTACCCCACGGTGAGCCCCAGCGCTCAGGCAGCCCCGCCTGTCTATTTGCCGCCTCCTCGCTGTCCTGGTGCACCAGCTTTCCCCCATCCCCCCGCGTTCTGGGCCACCCACCTCCCCAGGGCCAGACCCTTCCCTCCTTGGCCCTAGTGCGGATCTTCCTGGACCCCCTTCCCCGTTGTGTCACCTTTCCTGGGATGTTCCTAGTCGCAGGGACCCCCCCCCCCCCCCGGCCCCATTCACCTGCTGTGCGGGTGCAGCCTCAGTCCTGGTCCCAGCATGTAATGCCCAGCACTGGCTTTGTTGTCCTGGACCTGCCCTGATGTGGGTGCACCCCACACTCATGGCAGTAGCCCAGCTCAGCAGCCCCCGGCCCGCAGCGGCAGCCTGTCGGATACAGGCGTCATCACCATCAGCCCTGCCGGTCACTCCAGAGGCTTGTCATCCCCCGGCCCTTGGCCCACAGCTGCATACCACAGAGAACGTGGGCTATTGCCATCAGCCCCACTGGGGACAGCTGTGGCTGCTGGGACAGAGGTGTGCCCCAGCTCCTGAGGACAGCTTGCCAAAAGCTAAAGGGAGAGTCCTGGGATGCGCAGGAAGGGAAAAGGGGATGAGAACAAAGGGAGAGCTCTGGAGTACAGTGGTGGCGGGGAGAGGGGAAACATCAGCAGTGACAAGGAAAACATAGGACTCTGGGGGCACAGAAAGGCAAAGGGGATGGGTCACCTGGGCCTGGGGCCACCCAGGAAGGAAAACAGATGACCCTAGAGCACACCGAAAAAGCACTGGCAAAACTCCGGGATGGGAGGAAAGCTAAGCAGGAAGCATTGTGGCATACTGTATAACAAAGATGGGGCATTGGGGCACGCAGAAGGACTTGGAGGAAACCTAAAATATGAATTCAGGAGTTCAGAGGGTTCCAGGGCACAGCCAAATACAAATTGGTGCACACCAAAAGGGCTGTGCAGCATGCCATGGGGCTCAGTGTGGCTGATGGGAAGTGGCCTGCAGCCACCACCAGACCCTATGGAAACTCCCTCTCTCAGCACCGTTTGTGCTGGCCCCCAGAGGGGGACTGGAGACCCAGGATTGAGCTACAGGACAGACTGAGTGTCTAAGCCCAGCTGCTGGAGGGACTCACCTTCTACATATGCTATATATTTCCTACTAATGGGCCTTCATCCTGATCAGCCAGAGAGGGCAACAGGATGAGGCCGTTAGTGCTCTCTGCATTTTTATGAGTGCTGAACGTTGCTGCCCGTGTTGACGTGTGTGGCTGCCATATATACGTTGCGTTTGTGTGTTTCCGTGTGCCTGGGAACACATGTCCAGCCCCACTACTAGCAGGACCCAGGGGCATGGAGCTGCAGCAGTTCAGCAACTCCCTGACACGAGGTATTTAACCTAGGTGTTTGTGACTCCCTCTGGCAGGTTTGCCATTTGCACCCCACTCCATAGCCTGGGGTAGAAAGGACTGCCAGGCCTTTAACCAGGAAAGAGATTTGTGCTGCTGGCCACAGTCCTGGAGCCACAAAAGGCACTGACCTCATTGGGATTATCATTTTGCGCAGAGACTTTTTTCCCAATATTGTGCTGGTGAAAGCAGGCAAGTGGAAACTTATGTGTGGTGTTTCCAAGCTAAATGAGCAGAGGAGCAGAGGAAATTTGAGGTGGTTGTGCTGGCTAAACCACTTAAATGTATGCTTGTGGGTGTTTGCTACAGTCCTAAGATGTCAGTATTGCTGGGAATCAGAAATGTAGGCCTGGTACCTGAGAGACAGATATGTGAACACGGTTAAGTTTCCAAATGTGCAGATAAGCTATTCTATTGCTATTTCTAAACAATCTTTGTCCATAGGTTTTGGTTGAGGGGGTCCACTACCCTGTTAGAGATACCTGACCATGCTTTGCTTTAACACACTGCTCTAGGGCACAAGGGCCACCCTCCTGTTAGAATGCCGAATACAACTTTGGTGGCTGCAACTGCTGTAAATTAGTTAGATCTTGTATCTTGCTCTTTTCAGTGTCTCTCAGTGTTTAAAATAACAGTATCAGGAACAAAAGCGCAACAGACACTTCATCTCCTACCATCAACAGACAGCTGTCTAACAGCATCTTAAGTGAGAGGTACATTTATGCAGACAATTTGTTAAAAATGTGCCTTCTTCCATCACTGAAGCCTAACTTATGCATGTGTGAGGGAGAGGTGTCTTTGCTACATATATATTTACCTTTTTTACTTTACAGTTAAGATCCTTTCTGACACTGTTTATTCCCTGTTCCTTTAAGTCACTTAGTTCTTTTACCAGAAAGTGATAAGCCCATATGACAGCTTAATCAGGTAGCTTTTCTCTGTTCATTTTCTTTTCTTTATTGGTGTTGCTCCGGCTCCCTGGTGAAGATCTTCAAAAACAATATGCATTGAGTATTTTCAAAACAGGAGCTATCACCCTATAGCTTGCTAGTTTCCCCTAGTGTCACAGCTGCTGTCTGTTAGGAAGAAGACTGATTTTACTTGCTGTTTCTATTAACCTCCTTGTATTTCACATGCAAATGCATAAACCACAGACCTGAGTGGAACATAAACCCTTTCCATCAAAACATTGCATTAATCACTAGCTTTCTTCTCCTGCAGTCTCTCAGCCCACCAGTTCTGGGCAGTTAGGCCACATTCTTTTACTAGTAGGTGACATGAATTTTCAGCCTGCTTTCACCACAACCACCTTGCTGTTACTGTGATGCAGGGGCTAAGCAGAATACTAGTGTCTGCACCTTGCTGGCTCTGTGCAGAACACAGCTGACCTGCTTACAAAAAGCAGGGTTGTCTTAATACCCTAACTTAGCCCGACAAAGAATCTTTTCCTCTTCTTTCACCTAGCTTTAGTTCCCACAGGCCTTCATTATGAAGGTTTCAATCGATTGCTGTTGACATATACTTGAATTCAAATATTTGTGCTATTCATAGTGAAATGCTTGTTCAGCTAAATGCTTGGCTGTGTCAGGGCTCTTTTGATCAAATTGAATAAAAGACTTGGCCAGGTATTCTGCATCGCCCCAGGACATACAAAGGAATTCACCAGTGCAGGGACCACATGCAGTATGCAGCGTAGATCACATCCAGGGTTCCAGCAGACAGAAGGAAAGATTCTGCCAGGGCAGGACTTGATCTGACTTTAGAAGCCTTTAAGGGCATTGTCTAAGTCGGAGGCAGAGAGAGGTAGGTAAGTGTATCCAAGTAAGATGATTCTTGTGATCCAGAGAGTGAAGTACAGGCTGCACACAGACACATTACTCATTCATTCTGAATGTTTGATTTTTGTCCTCTTTCCTGAGGACTGTAGAGAAATTTGGTGTTGTATTTAACTCCCATAACCCACCTCAGTGATGACATATCTCAGTGATAGGATCCCCACTGTCCTACACTTCACTGTCCCCACAGCTCCTTGCTCCCTTCCCACAGGGAGCAGCCAGCCCTCTCCATTCCCTGACACCTTAATCTAGAGGATGGGGAGGATGGAGAAGACGGGACCAGGCTGTAGAGAGCAGCTAGGCCTATGTGCTCCCACAGGCAGAACTGCCAGTTGTCCCGTCAGACAGAGTGGTAGCTTCATCGGACCCAGTGGTATTTCTTGTGTTCTTCTGCTATGTGACAGAGATCTTTCATCTCTTCTCAGGCTCTTTGCTATGCCTGAGCGATGCATTACCCTAGAGCCTGCTGATACCATACTTTGGCCGTTTTTCTGGCCAGAGTAATGCTCACCTTTCTGCCCTATGGTTGCATGTGTGTCTTGATTCTCCTTGTTCTGTTCTTCCAGTATCAGTGCTTTGTAACTCACCTTCCCAGCTTCTTCAGCCTCCCCTGTTACATGCCACTTTTCCCACTGTAAAAGTCACCTTCCAATGCTGTGAAGCGTTTCTTCTGCGTACAATTCCCTTACTTCTCTCAAAGTCGCATTAGAGCAGAAGGGGGCACCCTCGCACTGCGGTCTCGTCTGTATGGGCTATGTCAGTTTAACAAATACTCTGTCTGGAGTATGACAGCTCTGACCAATAATCGTTTACCAGCGGGTAGTTAATTCTCTGGTTTGCAACTGACTGCCTATGTTAAGAATCCTTCTTGATAAATGGATGGCAAGGATGTGCTCCTCAGGTGTGTGTCCTTCCTTAAAGTTGCTTTAAACTGTCTCCTACTCAAGGAGAGACTAGCGTTTCCATCAATGGCTAAGACACATTCAGCCTGTCTCATCCTTCTCTGCTGCTTCCTCCTGCCCAGCAGTGCCAGTAGATGGATGGGGGGGACAGTGCAATGAACTCCAACGGGGAACTTAAAATTAACTTGTCAATGAAGCGGGGAGTGCGGGGCACTATTTTTAACCTAACTCATTGCCTGGTCCCACAATCAGTTTAATGCCACACAGGTGGGAGCAAACGGCAGCTGTCAAGGAGTGCGCCACTGCTGCCAAACACGCACGTCTGCAGCTCTTCCCTCAAAGTGTGTGTGCTGTGGGCCACCAAGGACAGAGCCAGGCCGACCCTGCTGTGCTTTCACCTCTCTTGGGCAGCACAAGCTTTCCCTGAGACCCCTGTGCCCAGCACACTGCCTGAGAGCTCTGCTGGCCTTTTACCCTATGTACTCCTTGCCCTCGTTTCTCTCCTTATGTCTGCCCCATATACCCAGATTCTGCTGTTTCTTTTTGTTCCATACTGGCTGAGGAACAAAAATATGTTTGAACTGTCACTTCAGTTGATCCTTGTGGTTTTGTGTTTGTGATTCTTGCTGCTCATACTTAGTGCTTCCTTTCATCTGCCTAAGCCTTCTGCTGGAGCACCGGCGCAGGCACCCGTCAGAGGTTACATCTGTGTGTCCTACAGTGTCTTTGGGCTGTGGCAAATAAGGCTTGGGATCAGCACTCAGACTAAGCCCAGTTTTTCACTGAGCCGCTATCTGTAGCCACTCAGTTTTACCCCTGGATTCACCACATACAATTTGCTGTTCCGGTGAACAGGCTCCCGAGCTGCCCTCCGTATCTGATACTCCCCAGAGTAAAAGGAGCAGAAGCTGAGCTCTTTAGGTGACTCCTATGATCATGGTATTCTGCAGCAAGGACACTCACCTGGGAGAGAGGACTCCTGGTTCCTTGTCTCTGTTCTAGTACTACATTATTTTATTAAATAATCATACAAGCATAAAATACAGGGACAGTTCTTGGAGCAGAGATCGAATGCAGCTCTAGCTCCCAGCCCAAGGGTCCTGTCTGCTCTCTCTGACTCTTTTTCTGCATAATAATGCCATGTTTCAGAGGGAAAGAAGCAGATAGCAGGAAACATTCCTTTCCCTTTCTCCTAGAAAGACATGGTGTGATGATTTGAAATGTGCCTACGTCCTGGAGATGAGGAGAGAATTGGACTGGCTATCTCGCTTCTTGAGCATATGCTTCAGTCACCGCACTAATAGGGACCAGGGGGAGAATGCTGTTAGATGTTAGGAGAAGCCCAGGTTTGGCAGCATACATTACACTGAGAAACTCCCTGGACCAGGGCCTTCATGTGGCATAGAGAAACACTTAGTATCTGGATAATGATTTGACTTAAGCTAGCTCTTCATAAGTGTAGCCACCCACACCGTTCTTAGCTGACCTAGAACAGAAACAGGACTTTATGGCATGTTCTCACTGCAAAATAGGCCAAAGCCAGAGAGCTAGCTCAGCTTTTGGACCCCAGTCACTCACACAGTTTTGGCCCCTGCTAAGTCGCAATTTATGAGGGTTTTGGTGCACCACAGAGTAATAGCACATGCTGGGGATCATTGACAACGGACAATGATCAACGGATGAGACTGTATCAGAACGCGTTCCCTGAACCCTTTGTGGCCGCCTTCTGCAGGTTTTATGCTTCAAACTACATTACACACCCTAACACCACACTGCGCAGCAGGCAATGCACACTCTTCAGGCTTACAGCGCTTGCTCTGTCTCAGGCACTCTGAACTGGAAAAGCACATGTGCAAAAAAACCCCATGTCTCCCATGTGTTAGGGCCAGATGGTCCTCACAGGAAACCCAGCTGAAACCCAGAGTTAGGAGTCAGATAATGGGGACATGTCTGGTCTGCGCTGCATAGACTCATGGCAGAAAGCAGTTCCCGGCACCATTTCATTTGGAGTACAGATGTAGCTGATCATAGAATCATAGAATCGTTAAGGTTGGAAAAGACCTCTAAGATCATCAAGTCCAACTGTCAACCCAACACTACCATGCCCACTAAACCATGTCCCTAAGCGCCTCATCTACACGTCTTTTAAATACTTCCACGGATGGTGACTCCACCACTCCCCTGGGCAGCCTGTTCCAAGGCCTGACCACTCTTTCAGTAAAGAAATTTCTCCTCATGTCCAATCTAAACCTCCCTTGGTGCAACTTGAGGCCATTTCCTCTCGTCCTATCATTAGTTACTTGGCAGAAGAGACCAACACCCACCTTGCTACAACCTTTCAGGTAGTTGTAGAGCGCAATGAGGTCTCCCCTCAGCCTCCTCTTCTCCAGGCTAAACAACCCCAGTTCCCTCAGCCGCTCCTCGTAAGACTTGTTCTCCAGACCCTTCACCAGCTTCGTTGCCCTTCTCTGGACATGCTCCAGCACCTCAATGTCCTTCTTGTAGTGAGGGGCCCAAAACTGAACACAGTATTCAAGGTGCGGCCTCACCAGTGCCCAGTACAGGGGCATGATCAGCTCCCTACTCCTGCTGGCCACACCAGTTCTGATACAGGCCAGGATGCCGTTGGCCTTCTTCGCCACCTGGGCACACTGCCGGCTCATGTTCTGCCAGCTGTCGACCAACACCCCCAGGTCCTTTTCCTCCGGGCAGCTTTCCAGCCACTCTTCCCCAAGCCTGTAGCGTTGCATGGGGTTGTTTTGGCCGAAGTGCAGGACCCGGCACTTGGCCTTGTTGAACCTCATACAGTTGGCCTCGGCCCATCGATCCAGCCTGTCCAGGTCCCTCTGCAGAGCCTTCTTACCCTTGAGCAGATCAACACTCGCGCTCAGCTTGGTGTCATCTGCAAACTTACTGAGGGACCACTCGATCCCCTCGTCCAGATCGTTGATAAAGATATTGAACAGGACCGGCCCCAAAACTGAACCCTGGGGAACACCGCTCGTGACCGGCCGCCAAGTGGATTTAACTCCGTTCACCACAACTCTCTGGGCTCGGCCGTCCAGCCAGTTTTTTACCCAGCGAACAGTGCACCTGTCTAAGCCGTGAGCTGCCAGCTTCTCTAGGAGAATGCTTTGGGAGACAGTGTCAAAGGCTTTACTGAAGTCCAGGTAGACCACATCCACGACCTTTCCCTCATCCATGAGGCGGGTCACCTGGTCATAGAGGGAGATGCACCATCTGAACCAAAAGGCCAAACAAGGTGATCCCAAAGTGCTGCAAAGGGTGGCAGCAGAAGGGATTTTTTCCATGGCAGTGCAGGGGTCATACCTGTCACTTCCCTTCTGTCTTTCCTCCGCCACCAACAGCCATCCCAGCCACATTCTCACTCCACGCAAGGTGAGACCTGAATATACATACTCTATAGGAAAAGGTAACATGAGAAAGGTAACCTGCATACTCTTATAATAAATTTATATAATTATATTGTATTGTTTAAATAATATAATAAAATAATAATAAAAATTGTATAATATATTGTACAAGTATCATATAATATGCAATAAATATATCAAATATTTATAATAAATGTGTACTAAAATATAATAGTTATAATTTAGGTTATTTATAAAACATTATCATAACAAGTTATCATATTATATTTAATGCTTGCACTGAAAATATAATAATTTCCTTATAATTACATAAGGAAAATGTCACTATGGAGATGGGTAAACACTGGAACGAGGGCCCAGAGAGGTTGTGGGATCTCCATCCTTGGAGATGCTCAAAACTTAAAGGCCCTGGAAAACTGGACAAGGCTGTGAGCAAGCTGATGTGACTGTGCCTCCTTTGAGCAGAGGGTTACACCAGAGCCCTCCAGAGGTCCTGTCCCCATGTACGTGACTCTGATTTTTGACCTCTGGTAGCACTGCAGCCACACAATAAATTATAATATGCACATGCCAAGCAGACTAGAGGTTGCTTAAGTCTTCTGACATACATGTTTCTCCAATGCATATCAGATATTTTGTGACATGAGTTGTAAATAAAAGGAGGGAGAAGAGAGAGAATTAAAGATCAAGGATCAGATGTTAAATCCTGCCTGCTCAGTTGCTGGTATCAAAAGTTTGTAACTGTGCATTCACCATTAATAGTAGACTTTGTGCCACTGTACTCTGCAAGCAAATAATCAGTGCGGTCAAATGTGGCTAAGGTGGTTTCTGTTTGACAATATTTAGAACCCAGTAGTTCTCGCAAATGAAGGGCCTATCCCACTGGCCATACATAGGCAAGTCTCCAAATAGACTTTGCGTGACCGTGAAGTACAGGATGAGACCCTGTGTTAGCACTACTAACCAAGCTATGAGGTCAGTATAGGATAATGGGGAACACTGAACTCTGCTACAACTAAATGTCATGTTGATAAACGCAACTTCACCAGTTTTTATAAACAAAATTAAACTTAATTTGCTTCACAGTAGCTAAGGTGCTGTTAATTCAAAACCCACAGAATAACTCACTGGACACAGTTAATAGTCAGCAGACCACAGAGGCCAGGCTTTGAAAGCATTTAATATTCACTGAAGTGCTGCTTGTATCCAATTATAACTCACTACTTGCCATCTTAATAATTTAAATCTGTCCACTCTTTAGAGAGAAAAAAATGCACTAATCAAAGACATGAATGCACCTTTTGCTTTTGACAGCATTAAATTAAAACTAAATGGTAGATCTTGAATGAGTTACTCTGCAAGAATAAAGGCATTAATGAGGTAATTTCATTATAGAGGCTCATCCAAGCCTATGTGAAAACAAGGGAAGTAAATGGAGAGGAAAGCCGCCGAGGAAATTAGGGTTCCTTCCACACTAATTAATGTTTTGGGGCATTTAGTACAGGCACCAAATTAACTGCTCCAAAGAACTCCATTGAAAAAAAAAATACATTGTTGCCCTGCCATGTAATTAGAAGACAGTACAAGCAGAACACTTAATGAGTATAAAGCCAGCCTTTAACTTATTCTGCCCAGCTTCTGAAAACATGCCATTGTGGAGGCCTAAGTTTAAGGAAGCACTAGGCGTACAATATAGGATTGTTTAGGTCCTTCTGTTCGGTGAGCTGTAAACAGGTAGCCCTGAATGAGAGACTCTGAGACTCCTGGGAGGCCCGGCTTCCCAGAAAAAAAAAAAAAAAAAAAAAAGAAAAAAAAAAAAAGTCTTAAATGCATCCAGAGAGAAGAAAAAAAGGTGAATAGGCCCGGCACAGCCAGCACAGTGAATGCTCACCGCTGTCTTAAGTGATTACATGATGTTGTGCCACCCCCTCTCATTGAGTTATCTTTACACTGCTTTTGTCTCCTCTAATTGGAGCTGATGAGGTGCTAATTGGTTGCTTTTTTAAAAAAGCACTACTTAAGCACTGGCAAACAGAGTAAGACAGCGTGAGTGGAGTTAATGAGGGCTTAGTAAGAAAAAAAACCCCAAACCCAAAAACCAACCAACCTCAAAAAACCAAAACCAAACCAAACCTAAAACAACCCCCCATACGAATGTATACACAAACATATATGTAGGCATGCCTTCCTGTTGGTATAAACAAAAGCGTGAGGGGAAATGACTGAATTTAGGTAAATGGCTGTGAGGATCCGAGTTTTGTGAGAAAAGGGGCAATACCAGGAATAAATAAATGCCCACCGCTTTGGCTGGCATCCTTGCCACCTCAGATGTGTGCCGGCACACACCGGTACCTGGCGGGACGACTTCCAAGCCCCGTGCCATGCCACACCGTGCCGTGTGACGCCCTGCCCTGCTCCACGGGACCCCTGCGCCTGGCTGCCTCAGCACCCCAGCACGCCAGCTGAGCGGGGTAATGGTGCTTGCGCACCGCACGGCCCACACTGCCAACCCAACCCTCCATCGCTGGGATGCTGCCCACGGGGGATCGCTTGGTCGCCGCCTGGGCAGCGGCAGCCGTGGAGACTGGTGGTGGGTGCCCAGCCTGCGCTGCAGAGCTTGCATGGCCAGATGCAGGCCCCTGTGGCTGCACAGGCCCACCCGGTGAGGACTGCCCTGGAGGCGGTTTCTACCCTCTTACAGAGGTTGCTGAGGTAACGTTTACACCTGCCTCAGAAAAATGCAGGCTAGCGGGTTGAATTCGTCTCGCCCCACTTTGCCGCTCACAGGCGAGCTGCTTGCCATGGCCCCCTTCACGGCCCAGGGAAATGCCGGCATTTGCCGGGTGTGACAGCTGGGCCTCGCTAAGCCACCCGCCACGCGCGGGCAGCCCTGACGAGCTGCGGTGGATGTGGCATCGCAGCCACGGGACAGGTGACGCTGAGGCGGCAGCAATGCGTGCCAGCCCTGCCCCTGCAGGCTGCACCCTGCGAAACCACAGCCTCGCAGATCAGACAAGGCTGGAAAGGTTTCTAGTTCAAACTGATTTAGTATCTTTGCTTTTAAATTGAGGTACAAGCAGGTCAGAAATAGCCCAAACACCTGTGTCCTGCTTAACAGCTATTACCTGCAGTCAATGCCACCCCTTTCGCAGGAGAGATGCTCTTGCTTTGGGGCGAGCGTGCCCGCGGCAGCAGATGTCTGCCCTGCCCTCCCAGCATGGCGGGGCAGGCTCCGCTCCGCCTTTGCCGCTTGTCAAACCACAGGGAAATGGCCTTGGAAGCGAGCTGGTTGGAAGAGCACGGCCGGAGCAGCGTACCTCGCTCTGACAGGACCTGTGGGCTGGACCGCAGCCCCCAGCCCTGCAGCCTGCAGGAGAGGCTGGCACAGAGCGCTTCACTGCCCCTCTACCCCTGCCTGCAATTAGCACGGAACGCAGTAACGAGGCCTTCTGTCACTGAATTCCTGTCACCTGCCTCACTATAACGTACAGCCATGATTTACGTGAAAACAGTAGCAGGTATTGCGGGACACTTCTGAATGACCTTATTTTCAACAAACGAGCTTGTATTAAAAAATAAATCTGTAAAGCGTTACTTTTAAAAATGTTTAAATGCTTAGTCTTTTGGTAATTTTGTGTTTTGAAAATATTCTTAATATAGTTAATTTGGGTATGTAATTAATAACTTTGACAACGTTTTCAGTAACAACTCGGACATGGAAATACCCTGAATATTTTGAACCCTATGAAGAAAAGAAAAAGAAAGATTTTTTTTTTTAAATGCTTTGTGTGGTGTTTTTTTTTTATTGCCAGATTTATGCAAAGTATTGTGATTAGACTACATAGTGTTAAACCTGTTGCTACTACAACTGAATCCAGAGGTCCTAGTTTTGCCATACCCATATGCATTTCCTAAAAAAGGTTTTGAGTAACATTAGGTACTCCACATTTTACACATATTCTATAGGTGGGTTGATATTGCCTCCTGCATTTCTAGACCAATTCTGAAGTTCCCTGCTACTGAAGGTATTCTGAGTCCTAAAGGAGAGTACAAAAAGTACCTGGTCTATTGCTACAGTCAGCTCAAGAAGACAATGCACCTTTTATTAAGACAACTGCAATGATCTATTTATGCTGAAGAGAAATAAATAGTCAGGGCTCCCCCTTTCCTCACTTCTGCTTTTTTTTTCCTTTTTTGCCTGTGTATAACGGTAGTTAGAAAAACCAATTAGTTTGCAAACCGCCAGTTACTTGGGTATGTGTTTATGCTTGGTAATTTGTACCCCTATTCACATTCTAAACCGGATTCTTTTCATTCTAATGCATGGTCACTTGCTTTTCTTTCGGTTGTCATGAAAACGAGGGATTTCTTGCTGGCTGGTAGAAAGAAACTTCCTAGTGAACAAAGTTACAATTAATTCCTCTAAACCTGTGTTCCTAGAGCCATCCATCTATAAAACAGGCAGCGAAGCAGAGCTCCCTGCTTTAAGACGTCCCAAAAGATGCAGAGCTGGAAAAAAGTCTTGGATCCCTTAAGGCTAATTGAGCAAATATTTTTTTTTTTTTTCTTTTGCGATTCATGCACTTGAAAATCTTCATGTGTTTTCCAAGGCAGGTATGATTGTGCCCACAAAGATCTGCGCTCTTGCCACTGCTGCCTGCTGTGTTCTCACAGAACACTTGCAGGAGGTAGTCCCTCGGGTTTCCTTTGTTTCCCATGGGATTAATAGCTTCTGGTTTACCACAAGCCAGTGTGACATGAGTTGTGAAATTGCATGCTGTGCATGCCAAGATGTAATCCTTAAACATGTTCTACCCTCTTTCCACTTCCTCCTCCTGTTTACTTTTTGCCTTGCTGCTGTTGGGAAAGATGCTTCCCAGGCCCCCTCCCTTCCTAATGAGCATGGCCAATTGTGCACCAATTCAAATAGGAATGACCCTCATTTTCTGAAGGTGAAGGTGATCCTGTTCTTAAAGAACAAAGAGGCAAGAGGGCTGGGGTCCTTCCCCAGCTCCTAGTATTCCCAGTCCTGCTGAATGATGGCTTCAATGCTCTGGCTGCTGCTTCATCAGCTGCAGCTTGGGGGCACACGCAGAGGGTGAATGCAGCCCTACCACACCTAAGGAGTGGGAAAGGTAGGAAACACTTACCTGAGCCCACGGGATGGCATATCTCATCAGCTGCTGCTAATGAGAGGACTAAAGGTGCCTTAAACCACCTCCCCTTGTTGGTAGGTTTGGATCTGGAAACCTTATCTTTTCCTGCAGAAGTGGCGAGTAGTTTCATGGTTGCAAAGTGCATGGAGTAGATGTCATGTGGCAAAGGCAAAATCACATTCGTAATTAGTGTTGCACCTGCTAGAGCACAAGCATCCTTTGATTCCTGCTGGGAATTGTTCCTGAATGCATTTTCAGGCCATCTCATCTGTGAGCCTGAGCCAGTGGCTCCTACCATCAATGGACAATAAATCTCTCATCTTTGACCTCGGCTATCCCTGCATGAGAGGTAGCAGATGGCAGCGTATGCTCAGTATAGTGCCACAGCACCTCGTGTGTAAAGTGAGGAGCATCAACGCCACTTGCCCACCACTGCTGCCATCAATAATGGCCCAGAGAAAGCAAGCAGCAGAGGAGAGGCAAGTAAACGAAACCTCCCTGCCTTTCCCTGTCCTCCTTCCTGCTGCTTTGTCCCCTAGAGTCTGAAAATGGCTCTTCCTCGATATTGATCACTCTGGAAATGTTAGTTCAGCACAAATTCACTTGGGCTAATGTTTAACAGGTAAGTCCTCTCAAAAGGAATTAAAGCCTGTTTACGAACTTCATGTGCAGGGAAAAGGCACAAGGGGTGACAGCGAAGGGCTCTAATATATACCAGGCAATCTTTGAAAGTGAAAAATTGCTGTTTCCAAAGGAAATACCTTAAAAGTATCACAGAAGGCTCCGAAAATACACAAAAGTTGGAAAGACTCCTTCCTAGGGAAGGGTGGGCAGGTTTTTGCTCCTGTCCTTTCAAACCCCTCCTCTGTGTAGGTTGCCCAGGACAGAGGCTGTTGGTGAGTTAGGCCAACAAGCTGCGTGCAGGGTGCTGTGGCCTGAGATGCCACAGGCACAGGGGGCAACTGGAAAAGCTACAGGACTGATGGTAACACGGTGAGCCGGACTCACTGGCTTTAAAGGCAGGCGTATGAATTTGGGCTGCCTGAGGTCGATGAGAGCAAAAGAAACACCGTACTGTCAGTAAAGTGCACAAAGCAAAAACCACCTGATTTTTCAGGCTCCATCTTCTGTTTGTACTTGTTGGCTGTGCCCGCTGATGAAGTGCTCACATATGCGCTACCACCTTTTCCAGAGTTAAAGTATAGCATCAGGCTGGGTGCTGCTGTTAAAGGCCTACTCCTTTGCTTTGTGATGACTGAAAACGAATGGGCGTACTAGTAATGAGGAACATACTTGACAGCTCAGGGATCTGATTCTCTGGGATACTGCATGCACCACTAGTCACAAGCTCGGCACTCTAGAAAAAGCAAGCAGTGTCTCAGAGAAAGGCGAGAAGTGGCTCCTGTGATGCAAGATCAGTTATCTTCACTCAGATGACTCTAGCTAAGAGAATAAAAGTGCAATGTTGGGAAATGCACATGACCTCTTTTTTTTAATGCTGGGAGAACTAAGAAATCTCTCCATCCTGTAGGTAATACTGGATGCTAAAAATATGAACTGTGTGAACCCACACTGAAATAGTTGCCATGTAGGCTGAAACAGGCTTTGTAGCTTTCAGTGTGACACAGCCAAGGTCAGTGGGAATCAGCTGCAAATGGAAGATGTGGGCTTTGAACGCAATCAGGAAAAATGCAGTCTCAGTCCACGTGGGCTCAGCTGAGCAGGGGTAGGGTGTACAAGTGTGGCTGGCCAAAGACAGTTGGGAATGGGCTCTGGAATCCTCTCCCAGGGACTCCCGTGGCGACCCAGTGCAGCAACGGGGGAGGCTGGGGCAGCTCAGTCGGCTGTACCGTGTGTTTTCTGGTGTTGGGAGCCCTGACATCCTAGGTCCTTGGACCTGGCCGGTCAGTTGACCAGGATGGTGTGAGTGTCTGTTTTCCCCCTGAATCCTGCACATTTCTTCCTTCTATTTCAGAGAGCTATTCTTAATAAAACTAAATTGAATGGGGCTTTTATCTGACTAGTTATTCCTTTGGGTACCAAAATCACTGAGAACTCCTTCCTGCTCGCATATAGAAATTAAAGGGGAAAAGTGTTCAATGCGCATGCTTGCATTGAAAACAATCTGGATGGTTCTCCATCCATCAGCTAATGCTTTAGGGATCGTTCCTTATATTGTCCTCCCTATTGAGACTGTCAGTTGTATTGCATTAGAGAAACAATGAAGTATCTGAAAACATGTCCAGCTGTTGAGGAGTTAGATAAATATACCAGAGAAAGCAAACAAGAAAAAGAAGGGAGGTGAGGTAAAACAAATGAGAGAACAGAAGTGTAGCAGAGGCGAGGCTCAAAGTCTGGGGTAGACATCGGACAAGTGAAAGGGACTCATCACATAGAGGTAGCAGCAAGAAAACTGGGCGGTTCAAGCTGCGCTGTCCTGAGGATCACAAGCAGTTCACCCAGAGGCTGCACTCAAGAAGCCAAAGTTCAAAGCCAGGGATGCTTCCATGTTTTTCATGGTTCACTTCCAGGTCACTTGATTGAAAAGATTCTAAACTTGACAACTTCTAATGTTCAAAGAGGCTCAGATGTTTTTAAATCCGTTCAGCTCATCCCTGCTTGAGATAAACATGAATGGGTCAATTGTTCATTTTAATAAAATTTGACTCAAAAATAGCCATTCAGAGCCACAGAAGGGTGTGTTGGGGGGGGTCTCTCACTAAAGAGAAAAGCGAGGATGTTCCATTTTTAAAATGCTCGATAAAATCAGGGAAGAGCTGGCTGAATGTTGTCACTCTGCAGCCCTAGAGCTGAGTAAAGCGTAAAAGGAGGTAAGTATGAGACAGAGGATGAATCATAGAATCATAGAATATCTCAAGTTGGAAAGGACCTATAAGGATCGAGTCCAACGCCCTGCTCCTCGCAAGACTACTTAACACTAAACCATATGACGAAGAGCGTCATCCAGATGCTCCTTGAACTCTGACAGGCTTGGTGCCGTGACCACTTCCCTGGGGAGCCTGTTCCAGGGACTGACCACCCTCTCAGTGAAGAACCTTTTCCTAATGTCCAATCAGCACCTCCTGCTCCGCTGCCCCCCTTGAGGAAGTTGTAGACCATGATAAGGTCACCTCAGCCTTCTCTTCTGAAGCTGAACAAACCAAGTGACCTCAGCCACTCCTCGTAAGTCTTGCCCTCGAGGCTTTTCACCATCTTGGTTGCCCTCCTCTGAACACTCTAATAGTTCGATGTCCTTCTTATATTGAGGCGCCCAGAACTGCACACAGGACTTGAGGTGGGGCTGCACCAGTGCAGCGTAGAGTGGGACAATCACCTCCCTCGACCGGCTCGCTATGCTGTGCTTGATGCACCCCAGGACACGGTTGGCCCTTTCGGCTGCCAGGGCACACTGTTGACTCATATTCAACTTGCCATCGACCCAAACCCCCAGATCTCTTTCCGTGGGGCTGCTCTCCAGCCTCTCGTCCCACAATTTGTACGTATAATCAGGATTGCCCCATCCTAGGAGGAGAATCCGGCACTTGCTCTTGTTAAATGTCATACGGTTGGTGATTGCCCAGCTCTCTAGCCTATCCAGATCTCTTTGTAAGACCTCTCTACCCTCCAGGGACTCCACCGCTCCTCCTAGTTTAGTGTCATCAGCAAACTTACTTAATCTACATTTGATTCCTGTGTCCAGATAATTTATAAAAACATTGAAGAGAACTGGCCCTAAAATTGAGCCCTGGGGAGCCCCACTGGTGACTGGCCACCACCCTGATGTGATCTCATTTACTATAACTCTTTGAGCCTGACTCATCAGCCAATTGCTCACCCAACATACTATGGACCTGTCTAGCTGTGTGCTGGACATTTTATCCAGAAGAATACTGTGAGAGACAGTATCAAAAGCTTTGCTAAAATCCAAAACCACCGCATCTACTGGCTTCCCTTGGTCAACTAGATGGGTGACCTTGTCATAAAAGGAAATTAAGTTGGTTAAGCAGGACTTTCCCCCCGTAAACCCGTGCTGGCTATGACCAATGACTGCATTGTCTCTCAAGTGTTTTTCAATAACTCCCAGAATAACCTGCACCATAATTTTACCAGGCACTGAAGTGAGACTGACAGGCCTGTAATTACCAGAGTCTTCCTTCTTTCCCTTCTTGAAAATTGGGACAATTGCCAGCTTCCAGTCAACTGGGACCTCTCCAGACTCCCAAGACCATTGAAAAATCATGGAGAGAGGTCCGGCAACGACATCAGCCAGCTCTTTCAGAAACCCTGGGATAAATCTGTGTGTGAGCTGCTGTGCCACTCTGCTCGCCCCTTGGGGGTCAAAAAGAATCCTTGCACGGTGAGATACTCCCACCAATTTCCCGTGGACGTTTATGAAAGCTAAAACTATCAAAATAGTAATTGCTACCATGGGGCTTCTACAGGCCAAATTTAGATTAAGTAATTTGATTTTCCAAACGTGTTAAGTTCTCAGAAGTTCATTTATTCACCTGTTTGTGGATTTAGCCACCCAATTTATGCATCCTTTTGAAATCTAGCCTTTTATACTCAGTAGGTTGTAGAAGGACTGATTCCTTTTATTAATTGATGACTATGCATTATTTCTAAGATTGAGTCTTGATCTGGGAATAATAATTAGCAAATTGTGTCTCCTGAAAAAAATTTATCTGTGATGGCATCCACGAATTGGTGGCTGAGAAGGATGTGCCTTGCCTTTATCTCATACTCATGTAATTTGGTTACCTAACCTGCTATTTATTTTGGGAACTGGAGCAAATATGAACATAAAGCCGCCTGCACAGTGAAAAGCATTTACTTCCTTTACTATGGAATGCCAGCATCAGTAGTATTTTCTTAAGAAAAGTGGAAAAAAAAAAGGCAGCTGGAATCCTTTAAGAAGTCAAGAGCTTGCTGAGTAACAACCGATACCTACATGGAAGCTACAAAGCCTCACCATAAACTGTTTATGCATTTCCCACCACTTAATTTGTGGAGTGTCTGAATTAATCCCAGCGTTCATTTGTTATCCTTAGCAAAATTTTGTCTGCCACGCCTGCCAGATCAAATGCTGAACTGAATCAGGTTAAGCTAAATGCTTTCTTTGCATCTAAATTTTCCAGTGGTGTTGGGATTCTGAGACTGCCTAAATACACTAATATGACTTAAAGAAGATAATACCAAAATTACTTTCCAGCCCGAGTTCTGTTAAGTCAGCCAGGTTATTTTTATTTGTTCCATACCAAGATAAATTCATACCAGAGGACCTCCAAGCAATTTTTGGTACAGCTGAAAGCTTTACTTGGGCTTGCTCAGCAGCCATCTGCAATAGAGTAACACGCACCACAACAATGTGCGGGAGACAACTCACAGCCAAGAGGTATGCTGAAGAATATTTTCTGCAACAAAACAGCCTCATTGTACTGTTTGAATCAGGATACATTATTCTAGAAACTTTGGTGTTAGTCCAGACTGGGGGAACCACAGGCCTAGCACGATTGTTGGGTTTTCCGAGCTCCAGATGAACTTTTTGTTGATTTACTTAAGACTTTTACAGTTACTTCTGATTCTTTGCAATCAAAATAACCAGAAAAATTATGTTCTTTGTCCCTATCTGTACAGCATTTTCACATGCAGACCAACACAAATTATTACTTCCAACACTGCTCAAGTCCTTTAACTGTAGCGGTAAAAACATTTGAGGAATTAAATACTATTGTGACTTCTTTAGCCTGGAAGTGTGAAATACGAAGAATAAAGCAGAGCAATGGCTATCACGGGAAGCAGGTGGGAAGGAAAGGAGAAATTCTGACAGATGATCTGAGAGATGCCCAGCGCCAGGCAGACAGAGCAGCACAGAAGCTGCTCCTACAAAAGCTTGTGCAGAGATGCTATCGGCACTCTCTCCAGGTACTCAGCAGTTGGAACAAATGCAGAATATCCACTAATATTTTGCATAAATTCTCCTTGCCACTGTTTAAACCCATGACTTATTTAAGGCCATTACATTTTTTTCCAGCTACCTGTGGATACAGAAGGTAAATTCCCTTCTGTTTTTTTTTGTTTGTTGTTGTTTTTTGGGGGAGTTTAACAATAAGTTTTAGGTTTGAATGGCTGTGCTGTGCTTTCCTTCATCTAATCTCTGCCGATGTAAGAAGTCTGCCTTTCCTGACAGGTTATGTTTTCCAGATCTCTCCTCATTCTGGTGCTCTCCTTTGGTCACACTTTTCTGTGAGCAGCAGTATACGTAACACTCGTCGGAGGCTCATTTTGGGCCAGCTGCTGCCTCAAACTATCCCAAACAGCTGTCGTCACAGGTTGTCAGCTCACCTTCAGCAGAGTCTTATTTTTACTGGAAGTTCTACAGTGCATGTTTGAGAGAGCCGAGTGCTTAAATTCCCCCAGTGCAAGCAGAAGTGGTCTAACGCAAAATGGCCTGCTTTTATGCCAAGGCTGCACATAAAAAAACAGAGACAGGGTGGCATCAAAAATTGTCCTAATTTATGTATCCACAACGGATACACATTTCCAAAAAGCATGGCACAAAGTTAGAGGTACCTGTATTCCAGACACAAGAATGACCCAACTGTTACTGTACATCGTATGACACTAACGTCACCTGATTGTAGCAAAAAGTAGAGAATGCTTGTTTATTTTAAAGAAAGCTTTGAAAAACACCCGTGCAATTCTTTCTCTCACAGATCACAAGGGATAGCTATGGTACAAGTGAACTGAGAAAACATTTAATATCTAATGGGTCATTCCTGCTCTTTGTACTCTATAATATTTCTGTTATGCTGCTTTCTTTATAGCACAAGAATCTGATTCCCAAATATTTCTTACATTATGCAACGCCGGCATATTAACAGAAAATGTTAACTTATTTGCTTGTTAAAAAGCCTCTTCCACTGGAAATTTTGTATATTTTTATAGGAATAAAAGCTGGTGAGAAAAGGAATTTCTGAAATTAGGGGGGTTAATTTTAAATTAGACAGAAATCGGAAAATTTCTCTGGAATTAAAAAGAAAAACATTGCTTTGTTTTCACAAGGTTAAAAATACTGAATGTCTATAATGTTCCTTTCGTTAATAAATGACATTAAAATCCTATACGTATAGATAATACTGTATCAAAACGAAACATGTAAAAGTCAAAATATCCTATGTCGAAATGTTAGAATGCTAAGATAAAAGAAGATGTTTTGCCATCTAGTGAAATAAGTCAGAATATTCTGCCCATCATCCAAACTATAGCTGAAATAAATTACCTTAAAAAAATACCCAATTTTGATAACACAACGTTTTTTCCCACAGAAATCCTGTTTTGAAATGCTTTGATTACCTCTAGTTGAAAACATTTTGCTTCCCCTAAGTCTATGGCCGTATTTGTACATAGGGTCATTGCTCCCTGAGCTTATCTATCTTCAGAGACAGATTAGTCATAAGTATTGAAAACAAATTAAAAATTTACATCCAACTCTGCAAGCTGCACAGGCTTACAGGTAGTCAGACATCTTGGAGATAAATCCAAGTCCCTGAGAAATCAGGTATGACTTCGGATAAGTCAATGAGCGCCTCACCTTCTTTGATCAGCTCTGAGACTTGTTATTGCAGACCCCCAGTTTGGAGGTTTGCATCCGGGAGTTTTTAAACATAGCAGGAGAAAAAGCAAAGAAGTTCTTCCTGGTGCCAGCCATATGTCGGCATGGAGTTATGGGAGCACAGCCTTTGTTTGTCAAAGCCTGCTGATTAACAGGAAGAGCGGATGGAGACTGAGCCTACACACTGTTCGTAAAGCATCAAAATTAGGGCTATGAGATTTGCAGAAAAAACCCAACCATGTACGATTCCATTTTTAAAATATTAACATGTTTTAATAAATCAGCTTCTGTTGCTATGTATGAGCTGCTTGGACATTTTAGCCGTGTCCATGATGTTTGTGTGTTTGCCCTGTCCAATCTTCCATGAGGTTAGCTCCCAGAGCCTACAGCCCTAAGTGAGGGTGTGTTACATCCTGGGCTCTTGGAAGCCTAGTGTCTTGCTTTTCAGTGTGCTAAATCCATCAGGCTGATTTCATTCTGACAGTGTTACACAGGTAGTAACTTCCGTCAGAACTAACCTTAGGAAGAAATGGACGTCCAGCACAGAGTGCATGTGTTAGCAAGGGCAGCTTACGCAAACATTGACAGCTTCACACCGAGAAGCTGTGAAATCCATGAATGATGACTAAAGTCATTTTAGCTTAAGAAAAAATGAGGTTCGTCATTGTTTTGGACTTCTCGTGACCTCACTTAGCAGAAGGCTCCCACTGCCTGTAACCTTTGTCTCCAGTATTTTCAGTGATAACTAGCTTTGTAGGCATTTGTTTTCTATCATCAAATCATTAAATGGTAATGCAATTGTTAGTTTCATTTCCCCAATTCTAATACATTTTGCAGCCAGTAACCATTCCCAGTTCATTAACTGACTGACCTCAGCATTAACACCCCCTCTGCTAGGGTTGCCTTGGAAACAAAGCTTCCTGTGCGTAATCCAAGCTTATCTAGCTCTTTATCCTACATGTGACCCTTAATTACTTGCTAAATTAGAATGGTTTTCTGAAAATCACAAGAGGAGGTTAATATGTTCTTCCAGAGCTGGTCAAGCTAAGATGACACTAAATTCACAGGGAATTCAAATTACATGATCCCTGAAGGCGTCTCTTTCAGAAGGAAGATGAATTTTCCCAATGGGAGGCAGTGTGCCATGATAATGCTCCTGTCACTCACTTTCCTTGCCCTGCTTGTCCAGCTACAGCTTAATCCAGTATGAACAATGTATTAAGTAAATATCAGGTTGATTAATTATGGTGCAAGATTCAGTAACCACTTGTCTTCTGTAATTAACATTGTAATTGGAATTAAGTAATACACTTCATACACAGATTTCTGGACTAGGAGGAAGGACAACGGAGAATCCTCAAGGCTGCGACAGGGAAATTAAGTAACAGCGGTCAAAATATTAATTTTCTCTTTAAAATCGTGGTACATTTTAAGAAACTCTTCAGTCAAGAAGAAAAATTACTTTATTACTTCCACACGTCTTAGAGATGAGATGAAATGGAGCTGGTTTGTCAAAATATTGCTTAAAATTTCTGAAAATTCTACAGGCTTGGGGAAGAGTGGCTGGAAAGCTGCCCAGAGGAAAAAGACCTGGAGGTGTTGGTCGACAGCCGGCTGAATATGAGCCGGCTGTGTGCCCAGGTGGCCAAGGCGGCAAATAGCATCCTGGCTTGTATCAGAAATAGCGTGGCCAGCAGGACTAGGCAAGTGATCTGTACTAGGGAAGTCCCTCTGCACTCCGCACTGGTGAGGCCGCACCTCGAATCCTGTGTTCAGTTTTGGGCCCCTCACTACAAGAAGGACATGGAGGTGCTGGAGCGCGGTCTAAAGAAGAGCAACGAAGCTGGTGAGGGGTCTGGAGCACAAGTCTTATGAGGAGCGGCTGAGGGAACTGGGGTTGTTTAGTCTGGAGAAGAGGAGGCTGCGGGGGGGGCCTCATCGCGCTCTACAACTACCTGAAAGGAGGTTGTAGCGAGGTGGGTGTTGGTCTCTTCTCCCAAGTAACAAGCGATAGGACAAGAGGAAATGGCCTCTAATTGCGCCAGAGGAGGTTTATATTGGATATTAGGAAAAATTTCCCCACCGAAAGGGTTGTCCAGCATTGGAACAGGCTGCCCAGGGAAGTGGTTGAGTCACCATCCCTGGAGGTATTTAAAAGACGTGTAGATGTGGCACTTAGGGACATGGTGTAGTGGCGGACTTGGTAGTGTTAGGCTTACGGTTGGACTCAATGATCTTAAGGGTCTTTTCCAAGCAAAATTATTCTATGATGATTCTATGATGGAATATTTCTGTTTTGTAAAACACGCAACTATGGTTCACTGCTGGCTTCAAGTCAATAGCAAAAATTCCACGGATTTTAGTGGAAGCGTGCTCTGATCCATGGTAATTTTTTATGCTGCTGCTAAGTATTGATGTTGGAAAGTTGTTGGGAGCTCTCCATCCAAAAGTAGATTAATCCTGTAAAAAGAACTACATTTTGCCAGTGTTTTTCCTTTTTCCAGAAAACTAAATATTTTGAAGAATTCTGTTCTGCCTCTGCACAGCCATGTATAAAAAGCTTGTCAGGACCACTGGTCTATTATTTTCAAGCATTACCATAGCCACTGACAGAGAGTAACTGAAACATGTGCATGTTTTCTTTGCAAAGTCTTCAAATACTTGCACCTCGAAATTAAAAATTCCCTTTTGGAAAGCTGGTACGTGATTAAAGCCTGGCTGTTGGAGTGTCCGTGGCTGCCTGGAAGTGAACTGAGGGCTCGTCTAATGGATAAAACAAATTATTTTTGTGTTTGAACAAATACAGATAATGCTGACAAATACTTTCCTTACCATGGGTCTAAACTGCCACAAGCAGGAAACTCTGCAGAGAGAGAGATGTTGCTGAAGGATGGCGAGAAAACGAGAGGAGGACAATCAACTACCAAGCCATTCGATGCAAGATTCATCTTAAATGAAGGTATGTGTGTTAGAGATGTCTGCTTCAGACTTACCTTGCTCTGCCACTGATATGAGGAGACTGGTACTTCTATGGTAGTTTGTTCAATGTATTTTAGGCATCCACTTAAGATGAGCTGACCCTTGCCCTTTTTAATACTCACTTCTCTGTCCTAGCTATACAAGGAGCCCAGGATGGTCATAGCAGAGGTACATGCTGCAGATGTAGCTGTCTAAAAAGTGAGGTGAGATTAATCTGCTGTGTAACCATAGACAAGGCACTTACTACCTACCTTAGGTTATGACCACATTCCAAAACTGTGACATGTGATGGGGTCATGTCCTCAACTAACAGATATACTGGCCCATCTTCCCACTTATGTGCAATTTTAACCTGTAAAAACCTCTTTTGCTAAGTTTACTGATAGTTTATGCTGTTGAAGAACATGGCTTACATGCATTGGTAAGAGTCCTTTGTGCTGGTATAAATTGTGCATAGTATTGCGCATTCTATAGAAAAATTAGAAGTGCAATACCTTTGCAGACTTGATATGATGATAAATAGGTCCATGTTAACAGAACATGATACAAACTGCAATGTATACTTGGAGAACTAGCCTGCTGAGAGACATCTGTGGCAGAGATTATATTTTCTGAGATAGAAGTTATCTCAGTGATCTTGCCACTAGGCATTGCAACAACATGGGCTTTATTGAAGACTTTTCATGCTGTTTGCACTGCTGGGGGGCTTCCCAGAATAGCTACATGGTTACACGCATGTTCACAGGTATGGGTCAAACTTCCTTGGCATTAATCAAACCTCCTTCGCACCAAGAGGGATGAGAGTTTAACAGTGTAAGTGCAAGGGCCACAAAGGGAAGAGACGAAGAAAACTGGTATTTTCTGTCTTTTTAAATAAAATATTTTAAAGTTTGATATCCCTACACTTTCTGCCGCTTAAGCCAATGTATGTTTAAAATACATATTTATATATGTGCAAATTTGTATGTCTGTATATGCATATGCACATACAGTTTGATTACTTAATTTTGTTCTCCAACTGAGGGAAACGAGTAGCTGAACTGAGATAGTTATTGCAGTGTAGAGGAGCCATTCAGTACAGAGTGATTGTACAAACTAAGTGGAGTTTTCCTTTTTGACAGTATGGTAATTAAGAAATAACCATATGGTGATCCGGGAAATCCTGTTCCTTGACTATGGAGTGCTGTCAAGTACTCTGGAGTTTTGCATGCTCTGTGACCATTATGAAACAACTATGAAGTATTATATAAAACAAAGGGGCACAATCAGTCAAATGTCAGAAGAGCTGATAGCAAGAATGATATATGCAAAAGTAGCTGCATAATGTTCTATTTTACTTACTAATAAGTTGAGACAATTTAATATAACATTATAAAGTTATGCAGTACAGCATCTATTCTCTTAAATCACGTATTGCTTCTATGTTAGTGCCTCTAAGTGGCAGAATTTCAGATCTGCTTATGTGTGTGGGTGAGTGGGTAAGAGAGAGATTTGTTTCAAGGCTAGTGCTTTTAGTTTTCTAGTCTCTTTCAGTGTGGTTCAGCTATTTTATTGGCATGATAAGTTCCAAGATTACTGCCAAATGTATGAAGTAGACAGGATATGGCTTCATGCTGTTCTGTTTGGATCTCTGACGCATATACCATTTTATTCTCCTGAAGTAATTGCAGCATACTGTATTACTCTAGTGTTCCAGAATTTTACCTGAGAAATTACTTTCTAGATCTTTAAAGAACAGAAAAACAGCTGAGTTTTCTGTGTCTAGTTAGCTGCCAAGAAGAGACTCCCAATTCCCTTAACATCTCCCACAGATGTACTCTAAAAAACGAAAATATGTTCTTAAATTATTTAGAGATGTTTTAGAATATAGTTGGATGGAAGACACTATACAAAACAAAACATCAAGTACTTCTTTCTCTATATTAACAAGTATTAACTTATCAAGAATACTCAAGATACTTATATAAGTTCTTCTAAAATTTATCTCAGAAATATTTTGCTTGCATGTCTCATCTGATCAACATATTTGCTTAATCCTTTGTGTAAATGAGAAAGAGAACGTACCTTTCCCAGTGAATATGTAAAGTTTTACTTTCATTCATATTAAAGTAGATGTGTGCCATTTTAAAAAAGGAACTTAATCTCTCCTGAATGACTCCAAGATCATTCTCTTCTTTAGCAGGCTCTGAACTTACTTACTGACTCTTAAATTGCTCATACTCACAGAATAGGTAAGAGGAAGAGAAGGGATGTCAGAAACAAGTGGATATGAAAAAGGTAGAACAAAACACAAGGGAAGAAAGAAACTAAAAAAAACCACCCCTGGTAATTATCTTCTTCTGGAATGAGGCTGTGACAGATCGATAAATGGTATTTAAGCATGAAAAAGGAAGTTTTAACTGTTGGTTCAGTCATGGATTTACCAGGGGCACACTCTGTTCAGTACCAGGGGCACACTCTGATCAGGTGGACCGCCGCTCCAGTGACACAAAACTGACACCTGCCCCTGCTCTGTGATGCTGCACACTGACAAACATCCGTATTTCTCACCTTTATATATCTGACCCTCTCTGAAGCAGTGTCCGGATCACTAACGAACTTTCACCACTGTCAGCTCGCATAGTCGAGGGCGTGACTGTCACCAAAGGTTTGCTTTGCTCACTTCCACGGAAGAAGGCTGGTCTTGTATGTTGTGAGAAACGGTGTATTTTTTTCTGCAGGATTTCTGACTATTCTAAAAATGAACAGATAGAGCCTGTGTAAGAGGGTTCTTTGCTAAGGAAGTAATATTGAGGGAAAAGAACAGATTATTTACCCTTCAAACACTCTGCAGGCTGTTAACCGCACGCAGCCGTGCAGGAGGCCGCAGTACAAGGGAGAACGCAGACCGCCGGAGGGCCCGCTAAGCCCCAGCTGCCAGCGGAGGAGAACGCCTCCGGCCTGCAGGGCGTTCCCACAGCTGCTCACACCGCCGCGGCCCTGCGGAGCCTCGCGGGCACCTCTGAGGGGACGGGGAACGGCCTCGGCAGCGCCGCTCCCCCGGCGGCTCACACGGACCCGGGGCCGCTCAGAACCGCTAGAGCCCGGCTCCCTCCCAGACGCCGAGTCTCGGGCTCTCCTGGACCCCTCCGTTCCCAGGGAAGAATCACCCCGCGGCACCGCTGCACCGTGTGCCCGCCCGGCCGGAGAGCAGAAGCCCCCCCCCGGGGCGCGGGAGGGGGAGGGAGACGGGGAGCGGGAGGAGGCGGAGGCCCGGCCCGGCTCGCCCTCTCCACCCAGAAGCGGCGACCTCCCACCGCTCCGCACAAGCGCCACAGCCAGCCCCGCCTCCCCGGGCCCCCGGCGGCGGGGCGGGAGACGCTGGCGCCCCCTTGGGCGATGGGCTGGGGGCGAGGCTCAGCTGCCGGCGTCGCGGGGCCGCCCCGCCCCGCCCCGCCCGCCGCCCCGCCCCCCGCCCCGCCTTGCCCTTTGCCCGGCCTCCGCGCTCGGCCAATCGGGCGGCGCCCTGTTGGCTGTGCCCGGCGTCCCCCAGCACGGTCGAAGATGGCGGCGCGCGCGCAGCGGGGTGGCTTGGCGGCGGCCCTCCTCGCCGGTGCCCTGCTCGCCTTCGGCCGCCTGCCGCTCGCCCTCGGGCAGGCGGCGGCGGCGGAAGGCTCGGCGGCAGCTCTGCCGCACCGCCGCTTTGAGTACAAGTACAGCTTCAAGGGGCCGCACCTGGTGCAGGCGGATGGGACGGTGCCGTTCTGGGTGCACACGGGCAGTAAGTGCCGGGCGGGGGGCGGCGGAGTGCGAGCGGGGCCGGGCCGGGCCGCGCCGCGCCATGTTCCTGCCGTGCCGGCCGCTGTGGCCGGCCCCGCGGGGGCCACGTAATCCTTGTTACTTGAGGAAGAAGCGCGGGAAGGAGCCGCCACAGGCCGTAGCCGTGGCCGGGGAGCTGACGGGCACGGCGAAGGTGGCCGGGGCCGGCGGGACGGGTCAGCCTTGGTCTTCGGGGGCCGCCAAGGCATCGGGTGAAAGCGGCGGGAGCTCTTGTGGCCTGCAGCTGCCAAAAGGCAGAGGAGCCGGACCCCCCCCGGCCCCCCGCGCCTTCTGCCTCCTTCGCAGGGCCCTGCCGCGGGCAGGGCGGACCGAGCGCGCCGTTAGGCTCGAGGGCCGTCCGCCCCGCGCGCCCTCTGGGCCCTGTCCTGCGGATTTCCACGTAGCGCCAGAGGGACAGGGGAGTGCTGTGATAGCGGTGAAATGCCCGCACATCCTCCCCCCGTTTCTTTGACGTGCGCTTCGGCGTTACCGGTGGCTTTTTTGTGATGTGGTAGCTCCGTGGCTGTGAGGAGTTGACTCAAGACGGTGTGAAACTTCTGTGTGAAGTGATGATGTGTCACTGCTGGTCGAAATGAGAGTCGGCCTCACGCCTGTACGGTGTGCCTGAGGCAAGCCGCTCGCTTCTGTGTGGCTAGAACTGCTGCTGAATTTCATAGTATAAAAGCTTGAAATGGACATTGTGACTTGATTGAGTTTAGTTTATGCAATTTATGTATCCTCTGCAGTATGGGTTAAGGATTTGATTGTACTCAAAAAGGCATCTGGTCTTCCATAAGTTCCCCGCCTTGTAAAATGTATTGATATTTACTGTACATAAGGTTCTACCTTTGTATAGTTTCTCTGCAGTAACTTCTGCTGTGTTTTTATTTTTTTGACAGGCTTTCATTTAGTTTATTTTGGTTAATTCATGAGTATTAATTTTTGGCTCTTATTTGACATTGTGCTACAAGTGACATGAAGGAAACTGTCTATAGATGAGCTTATTTCCTGCTTTTTAAGCAGATAATCACAAAAATAAAGTGAATGAATATCTCTCTAAATGTACGCCTATTATTCTTTTAAACGATTAAAACAGAAAATTAGAACATTGTTTTTAAAAAGCAGAACAGAAATCTGTGATTTGTGAAAAGTCATGTGGGATACAACAGAAAGCTAAACCTGACTCTTTTTTAAATTAATTTAATACGTATCTTAACAGCAAGACCAGTGTTCTGTTTAAGTTGTGCATTATGGTCCCAAATGGAAGGTGATTGAGTCTTCTGTAAAGCAGTAGTAAGTTGTTGAAAGTAGAGGTGTGGGGGGTTGGGTTTTTTCTTCCCCTCTCAAGTACTCCACTAAAAAGTTATTTTGAAAACTGTTCTCTAGTTGAGGAGACCAGAAAATTTTGTGAATTTAGAGGATTTGTTAATTGGCTAGTTAAGCACTTGCAATACTCTCTCTTTCATATATTCAGTGTTGGTTCCTTTCCTTTCTAGATGCCATACCAAGTGCAGATCAGATTCGTATAACAACATCTTTGAAAAGCCAAAGAGGATCGGTGTGGACAAAAAACAAGTCAATATTTGAATATTGGGAAGTCGAAGTGACCTTTCGAGTTACAGGAAGAGGCCGCATTGGAGCTGATGGATTGGTATTAAGAATTTCATCTAACTGGAAAAAAAAAAAGACATGCTTTAAATACTGAATGTTGACTTATGACTCTTACTTGCTTTCTGTAATAGGCGATCTGGTTTACAGAAGAGCAAGGCTTGGAAGGTCCTGTTTTCGGGGCAGCTGATAAATGGAATGGTGTTGGAATTTTCTTTGATTCCTTTGACAATGATGGAAAGGTTAGTTGGAAGCAAACTCTTCTAGCGAATGTTATAAATTAATTTCCTGCCTGTTTTGTACATATAACTTTGTGAAAAAAAATAGGGTGTTATTTTCCTACTCTCCTCCCCTTCACTTCGAAGGGATAAATTAAAATAGTCATGTTTCCCTTATAGATTTTTTTACTAGACTTTTTCACACTTTTTTTTTTAAAGCTTGAAAGTTGAAGCATAACACATAGTGAATCTCCACTGAACATTGGTTCATGTGTTAGGTTTGGAGGGAGAATGCCATGTACATATGTACAAGCTGAAATTTGGAATGTCCATGCACAATTTGAAATGTTGATACATCTGAAGATGCGTGCTTTGGAAGAGGCATATTGTACCAAAACATGACACTGCGGAAACACAAATTTCTATATCTCTCTTTAAAGATGCTCTTTTTCTTGCAACAAATCTGCCTTGCGTAGTTCAGCAGCAAAAATGCTGTAGCAGACGGGGGTGACAGTTGCTGTTCTGAATTTCCAGTTTTCCAGTCCAGAATGATCCTGGGAAACTTTACCAATACATAGTAGGTCTGCTTTGCTTCTTTTGCTTTACCTGCACTCCTTTGGCTTGCTTTTAGATGTTTTAGATATATTTTTGTAGGTGTACAAGCTTTTTTCCTACAGATGGCTTTTGATATACAGCATACTTCATCATATATAAAAGTTGAAAGACTGAAGGTGACGTTTATATTTCCGATCTTCAAAGACAAGACACAGAATTAGAGTATTGTTCAATTTACTAAGAATTTTAAAATCCCTTTTTTTTTTTTTCCTTTTTTTCTGACTTCTGGCATGAATATGGACACGGGCATAGTTTAGCTGGCTGAAGATGCCATCTACCAAAACTGCATGCGGACAACACTGTTTGCCAGAACTTTGATAGCACTGGGACTCTGATCATGACAAGCTTAGTCAGTGTGGTGAGAAACCCTTTTTTAGAAAGTGATGATGTGTCACTTCTAGTCAAAACAAAAGTCTTCGTCATGGCTGTATTGGTCTGACGTGTCTTAAATACTGTGAGGCTTTTTTTAATGACAACCTGTTACTTTCTTCGGTCCCAGTATGGAAGAATCCTTCTTGGTGCTGTTTTAGTGTGTTCACTGGAAGATGTTTGGTGCTGTAACTGGTTCTGAGCCTAATATGCCAGCATCCAGAAACAGAGTTCATCTAACACTGCCAACTCAAGGCACCCTGGTTATGATGCTGATTTAAAAACTGCAAAGCCTTTTTTCTCTTCCTTCTAAGGCTATAGATTATACTAGAGTTGAATTTTTATTTCTCTGTAGAAATAGTGACAAGACCTTTTTAAAAAGAAATACAATTTCATAGCTCTAAACATCTGAAATTGTAAGAAGCACACTAAATGTCACAAGAGTTTACAGCACATCTTTCCTGTGACCTTTGGAGGCAAAAAATCGAGAAGTTATTTCCCACTTTGGATTCTCTACTATCTTTCAAGTTCTTGTATGTGCATCCATCCAGACAGATCCTCGGCAGAAATTGGACCACTCATCAACCATTAGCATTGAATACTTTTGTTAGTAGCTGTCTACTATGCTCTAAGGTAGATTAGACTTGGGTTGCATTCATGAGTGCTTTGAAATTGAACTGTTTGTACACGCTTCGTGCAGAATATATGCAAGTATGCTCTGAACTAATTCGGTATTACTGTTGTTAAACTGAAATAAACAGTAAGAAGATGACATTAAAGTATTCCAGTGGTACTGAGCAGGTAATACTGATGTTGAAGCAATTATGCTATCCAAACTGCATTGCTGAGAAGTAGAAACACTGGTGTATTTCTGTATACCAGTGTACTGTTCTGTTGTTGTCACAATCTGTGTGATGAAGGAAAAGAAACAGATAGTTTGATTGTAGTGCTTTATTGAAGACAAAGGACCACGCTACCCCACCACTGTGAATTGAGAAGGACATTATTTCTTGAATTCTTGAAATCTGAGTTTTGTTTTGTTTTCTTAAGAGCTGGTAATCTGTCTAGTGGGACAGTATATTCCTTTATGTTGTGGTTTAACCCCAGTAGGCAGCAAAGCATCACACAGATGTTCGCTCACTCCCCCCTGGTGGGATTGGGGAGAGAATCGGAAGGGGAAAAGTGAGAAATCTCGTGGGTTGAGATAAAGACAGTTTAATAGGCAAAGCAAAAGCTGTGTGCTCAAGCAAAACAAAACAAGGAATTCATTCACTGCTTCCCATCATCAGGCAGGTGTTCAGCCATCTCCAGGACAGCAGGCTCCATCATGCATAACGATGACTTGGGAAGACAAATGCCATAACTCTGAATGTCCCCCCCTTCCTCTTTCCCCCAGCTTTTATTGCTGAGCGTGATGCCATATGATCTGGGATATCCTTTGGTCAGTTGGGGTCAGCTGTCCCGGCTGTGTCCCCTCAACTTCTTGTGCACCCCCAGCCTGCTTGCTGGTGGGGGACTGTGAGAAGCAGAAAAGGCCTTGAGGCTGCATAAGCAATAACTAAAACATTGCTGTGTTATCAACACTGTTTTCATCATAAATCCAAAACATAGCCCCATACAAGCTACTAGGAAGAAATTTAACTCTATCCCAGCAAAAAGCAGTATGCTTCAGGAGATGATGAATTGAAATGTTGAAGGGAGGAGGCAGATTAACTCTGAAATCTTGTGCTCTTGTAAAAACTGGAGTTCACTTCATAAACTCCTGGAGGCAACCGGAACAGCACTGTAAATCTGTTCTGACATTATCATTTTAGCTTGTTCTTATCCTCTAGCAATTTATGTAACTGGGGATGCGTTCAACAGGCTCTGTTTAGTCTCTGACAGATAGCTCCAGAGGTTTTTCTAATGACTGTGACAAGGTCAGTAGGATGTCAACATCGTGTCTGTTTGGATGTTTTTCCAGTGTTATGTAGCCAAAGTTGGATATATTAAGTTACCTATTAGTTTTAAGATCTGTGTCTTCACTACATACATATTTCTCCTATCTGTGGCTTTTATGTTTCTGTGTTTGTCAAATGATGGTAATTGGTAGTATATCCAGGAACTTAATTTGTGTGGGTTTTTTCACCCCTAACTATGCAAAGAATGTAGCAGTCTCTTGCAAAGCATGCAGCATGACACAGTGCTACTCAGTCATTTTGCTTATGTAATCCTGAAGTACAGAAAGAATAAAAACATTGGTGGTGTATCTGTAGTTTAATGACTTTAGCTGCTTTATCGCAGAAAGGCTATCAGTCATGCTACTCATGTTTCACTTCAAATTAAACTGTTCACTTTGTTTGCTATTTCTTTTTCTAGAAAAACAATCCTGGAGTGATTGTTGTAGGCAACAATGGAAAACTTCTGTATGACCATCAGAAGTAAGTTTATTTTCAGTGTTAATGATCAGTGTTTGCTTTTGAATGATGAAATGTTGCATGAAACTCTTAGAGAAGCGTAAAGGTTTCTTTCATATGAAAGTTTGCTGTTTCCTTTACGTTTTTCTATTTGTTAAAACACTGTTTTGGCAGTAACAGCACAGAAATTGGCAACTGATGGATATTTAAATAGCATATGTCCTTTGGGATGGGTGAACTCAGATAAATGGAAGTACAGACTTTTTACCTCTTCGTTGCTTGTGGATATCTTTCACGCAGCGAATAACTGACAAAAGTGACTAACTGAAAACTACTTGCCTGTTTCTAAAATTAATTGCTTTAATTTTGATTTCTGATTGTTTATTGTCGACAACACAGTTGACATCTTTTTGGATTCCCTGAGAAGAGAGGTGTCTGGCTTAGTTGGTGCAGTCCAGACTATAGCTTATTTCCCCATATATATATCTTAGAAGCAAATAGATTTCCCCATTACTGCATTCTATCTATATTGTGTCCTGTGTAAAGCATCTAGTACTGTTGGTCCCAGATTTCAGAAAAGCTCAGTGCAGTCGTGGGACAGCTTTTGAAAAACTTGCATATTGAAAAACTATCATGATGTTACTTAGTGATACATTGATGCTTTTTTGTCTTAGCTGATAAATCATAAGGTATAGTTTTATGCAAGTTGTCTTCTTGCATAGTGATGGTTCCACACAAGCATTGGCATCCTGTCAGAGGGACTTTCGTAACAAGCCCTATCCTGTTCGAGTAAAGATAACATACTACCAAAAAACATTGACTGTAAGTACTCTGAAATAAGTTAATTACTCATATTTCTCAGCTTTTTAAGTGTGAGATTGTTGCAACTATTTGAAAACCCAAAGACCCCATATGTTAATTCCAGTATTTTTGAAAATGTTGAGCTTGGTAGCAGAAGTTGGAAGGAGGTGCAGTATGTTCAAATGCTAGACAAGTTTTTAGCTACATTAGTGCATCTGACTCAGCAGGTATTGCCGATTTTTCGGATGTTACTTAGGAGTCAGTTGTGCTAATGTACTCACATGTGCTCAGACCCTTCTGTTGCTGTTGACTTGCCTGTAGAAGTGTCCCAAAGCCAGCATCTGTTCCTCAGCTTCCAAGTGGTTGAGCAGTTCCTTAACTTGAACGGTATTTCTCAAGCTGATCTGAGCTGCAGAGGGTTTTGTAGCTGATTGTAAGAGGTTCTTGAAATGTGACTAAAAAACCAAAGCTCGCTCTTTGACAGCAGATTTAAATTCGCTACTTGAGGCTTCCCACCTCCAAGAAGTAGTAGGGCTTTGAAGATTAAACAAGATAGAAAACCACACGTATAAGGGAGTCTTCAAGACTTCTTAAATACTATTCAGATGACTGTGAATTCCTTCTAATTAAGGAGAGAAAGATACTAATGTAGTGCTCGGTTGCGACAGCTATGAAGCCTGTGTTTCTTGGCTTCTGATTTCTTCTGAAAAGGTACTATTGATAGGTATTAGCCATAAAACACACAGCTGTCATTTTGTAGTAAAAGTTTCTCTAAAAGTAAACATTAATGCACCGAAAAGAGCCTGGACCTTGTACCATGCAATGGTAAAAGCTATCTGTTACTCTTGAATGAAAATTAAATTTCAGACTCCGAGGCTGGTCTCTTTTTGAATGCACCTGGTCCCTGATGCCTTTTCTAGGAACTCTTCTGGCCCAAATGTTGCTGCTAACATTAGCAGTTCTGCAAATGCATCTGTGGAGGAAGAGAGAATCTCTGCAAGCTTAAAATCAACCTGAGAAGAGTAAGGGATGACTCTTCTAGATCAGACCAAAAATTTGTGTTGCCCAGAACATTACTGGGATAGGCTGGCCTTTAATGATCCCTGAGTCAGAGATTTCTTGAACCGGAGTTGATATTATTACACCATGATCAGTTTTAGAATAGAATAGAATAATTCCATTTGGAAGGGACCTACCATGATCATCTAGTCAACTGCCTGACCACTTCAGGGCTGACCAAAAGTTAAAACATTGTCCAAATGCATCTTAAACACTGACAGGCATGGGGCATCAACCACCTCTCTAGGAAGCCTGTTCCAGTGTTTGACCACCCTCTCGGTAAAGAAATACTTCCTAATGTCAAGTCTGAACCTCCCCTGGTGCAGTTTTGAACCATTCCCATGCGTCCTATCAGTGGATACCAGGGAGAAGAGATCAGCACCTCCCTCTCCACGTCCCCTCCTCAGGAAGCTGCAGAGAGCAATGAGGTCGCTCCTCAGCCTCCTTTTCTCCAAACGAGACAAACCCAGAGTCCTCAGCCGCTCCTGACAGGACAGGCCTTCCAGCCCTGTCACCAGCTTTGTTGCCCTTGTCTGCCTTCAAGTACACATTCAAGTACCTTAACATCCTTTTTAAAATTGTGGGGCCCACAGTACTCGGGGTGAGGCCGCACCAATGCTAAATACAGTGGGATAATCGCCTGTCTTGACTGGCTGGTTATACTATGTTTAATGCACCCCAGGATGCGGTTTGCCCTCTTAGCTGCCAGGCACTGCTGACTCATATCGAGCCTACCATCAATCCCCAGATCCCTTTCTGCTTCTTATAACTGAAATGAATACATTTTATATGTATCTGAATTCTATGCAGTATGTCCTCTTAGGTGATGAATAGAAAATGTTGAATTTTTGTTCATGCTGAACTTTGAATCAGGCCTTTTTTTCCTTTTTAAAATAGAAAGCTTATACATTTTCTTTGTAAAAAGCGTCTTTCAGAAAAGAAATAGTTTTTGGTTTCTAGTATCAGCTGCTGAATTATCCGGTAAGTTGTATTTGTGACCATTACTGTAAACTGACAAAGCAATTAACACAAATAGATTTATGTGGTAAAAATTGTAAGTGTTTATCCTTTTAGGTATTAATTAACAATGGCTTCACTCCGGATAAAGAAGACTATGAATTTTGTGCGAAAGTGGAAGATATGGTGTTGCCATCACAAGGATATTTTGGAATATCTGCAGCAACAGGGGGACTTGCAGGTAGCAAATGTTAGAAATTGTGAACGAATGGAGACTTGCAGGGCTTGCAAGAGAGAATTTTTTTTTACTGCTAGTGTTGATCCATTATACCAATTTTTGACCATGATAATGTAATTAATCCTCTCCCATTCCCAAATTACTGATATGCTTAGGCCTTTTCCTGGCTAGAGCAGAAGAACTTTCAATTTGTCCTGACAAAGACATTGCGCAGTCTCATTCCCCACTGCATAAACTCTTGGGAGGATTTTGGGAGAATACTGTTGCCTGAAGATCCTTTGCAAGTGCAAGGTTGACTTGGGAAGTACCAGGATTTGTAACGTGTAGCAGTAGCAATGAACAGTGTTTTTTTGTTTTGTGTGTTGAATACAGATGATCATGATGTCCTGTCGTTTCTGACCTTCCAGTTGACTGAGCCCGGGAAGGAAGTAGTAAGCCTTTTTATGCATAATTAATAAACTATGTTATTCTATATGTTTTATATGTAGCACCAGATTATGGCATTTTCTCTGAAGTCATACTTGGCATCCCTGATTCAGGATTTTAGCATGTAGCTGTGCTGTCATCTGTTTTAAAAAAATGAGATTAACACTGTAATGTTTCGGTGATACTTTAATTAACATTTTCAAGACCAGAATTCTTGAAGCAACACTGAATAAACAAAAATCCTGATATTAGATCAAAACATGCAGAGAAAACAAACTAAAAAGTACACTTTGCTTGGAAAGTGGACAAGTAATCTATTCTTACTTTCAACTTCCCATACCTCTAGAACACTTCTCTACTGCTAAGCAGCATCTATCCTTGTAAAACTTGATTTCTTTTTAATCGCAGAAAGTACGCATGTATCAGGAAAAAGCTATGGGTCTCCGTAGGAATGTCTGGTTTCTCACTTCAACTTAATATATCAATGTGCTCCACTAATTGTTTTATGTCTTCAAATCTGAAATCTGAACAGCCTTGCTGCAAAATAAGTTATATAGGAGTGGTGGAGAATGTGAAAAAATCTACACCACCCCACCCCACCCCCCCCCGATAATGTTTTAAAGCCAACACCAGGTGCAGAAATTCCTCAGAAAGATAAAGAGAAGTATCAAGAAGAGTTTGAACACTTTCAACAAGAATTGGATAAAAAGAAAGAAGAATTTCAAAAGGAACATCCTGCTGTGCAAGGACAGCCAGGCAAGTTATTTGAGTGATTTTTCGGTTGTGAAGGAAAATGTTTGCTTTCTGGGATATTCAGAACTAGGGCCTGATACTCTGACTTATTTTTACTAAGCTCCTGCTGATGTTATTTACTTTGTTTAAGAATCTTTCATCTTTTGTTTGTAAAGTGTTTGAAATATAAACATCCCTTTTGTCATGCCTGGATTGAGAACAAAACAAACGAATGGAAACATGATGGGAACAATGAGAATCTGTATTGAACAGTAGAAGGGAGAGAAGATCATGCATTCCTCTGTAAAATGATGATTAAGGAAGCATGGCCTTTTTGATTATTTGAAAATATATTTGAAAGGTCATCTTTTTGGTCTGTTTCTGCACATTCATAACAAATGTGGTTTTTTTCTCATCTTGTTTTATGGATGGTTATTAAAGATGGGCTAGTGGATGTGCTGGAACATGTGCTTGCTTGGAAAAGCTTTTTAATGCTTGCCTAATATTGGACACGTGTTGCGTTCTGTCAGTTTCAGCACCACAGCATTAGCTGGCGTTCAATGTTTGCATTTGGGTTAGCTAATAACCAAATTTCAAGCTTGATGTTGTTAAAAACTGTGGCCTTTATTGTTGCATTTTAAGCTATTGATAAGAAATTTAAGTTTGGCTGGGTAAGGCAGAATTGCCCTTTCCACTATTGATACGACGCATCTGCAGCTCTCAGCAAGCATTGGTTTAAAGATATTTCAGACTGAACAGCGTTTTTCCACTGATTTCAAATTATAGTTAATTTAGGAAGATTATAATAATGACTCTTGCCTACTTTTTTGAGTGTTTAGCCAAAGTGCTTTGACTTTGATTGTTCTGCTATGGAACATGGTGGGGGTTTTGTTTGTTTGCTTGTGTTGGGTTTTTTTTTGTTTTGTTTTGTTTTTTTTGTTTGTTGGTTTTGTTTTTTGTTTTTAATTGCTGGGCAAAAAGGAATCTGCTTATTTGAAAATATAATGGAAGCCAGTCTGTTTCTTACTTTTGCGGATTGAATTAGCTGTATTTGAACACACACATGTCAGGAATGTACTTCAGGCATCTAGACCTGAAATTTCAGGTTGTCTTTTTTTTTTTGCACAGTGATAAGTTATCACTGCTCTAAAGGTCCTGCACCATTTTAACTTCATCTGTGTTTTTGAAATATTGTCCAGCCTTCCATTGTTAAGAAATAATAATCTTTTTGCCAGAGTATTTTGGACTTCCTTCTTTCTGATGTTGTTGAAGCTGCGGAGGAACTCACTGAGAATGTGCAGTCAGTTCTCTCTTTCAAGCTACTTTTTAAAGCTTATTTTTTCTAAAAAGTAGCTGTACTTAATACCTGCAAGTCTCTTCTGAAGGCTAGTTGGTAATACAATGCTAGCTTATGCAAAGATAGATAATAATAACAGCATCCTGTTTCCATTTTATGTTGCACATTACCCAAGTATTGAAATAGGAACTCTAAGATGGAGTCTGAGTTTGAATGTGTGGTTATCTCTGTTCAGTTATTCTGATCCCATTTGGGTATCCTTTGCCATGGCATTGATGGTAAATAAACACCAAATATATCAAATTATAGGAAAAAAGTGTATTTATGTGGAATCTTTAAGGGTGCAAGAAAAATGATACAATGCAACTTACGAAGAATGCATGTGTGTAAGAACTATCTGTGCTTTTTTCTTATCAGCGGATGATCTTTTTGAAACTGTAAGTGATCGTGAACTGAGGCAAATCTTTGAGGGACAGAATCGAATTCATCTTGAAATTAAACAGCTTAACAGGCAATTGGACATGATTCTGGATGAGCAGAGGAGATACGTCTCTGCAGTCACAGATGAGATTGCTAAAAGAGGAGCTGTTTTTCCAGGTCAACAAGGACAGGTAAATAAAAAAAAAAAGCCCACTGTGATTGATAGCTCAGCCTAATTTCAGCAGCGTGATTGATTTGCTTTTTTCCAAGATATGTTGATCTTTTTCTCCGCCCCCCCTCACCCCCCGCCAGGTTTCCCAGCAAGAGATTGAGACAGTTGTGAAAACTCAAGAAGAGGTCATTAGACAAGTAAATGAAATAAGGTAAATGCTTTCTAAATATTAAGGCTGTGTTTTGAATTTTATATTATTTTCCACCTTTTAAATCCTATTTATTATTTCCCTATGAGAATATTGACAAACTTGTAATTTCTCTGTGTCAGTTCCTCGGTGATGATTCTCTGCATACATTTAATTTCTATAATAAAGTAAGTTCAATTCCCTAGGGTGGCTAAGCCCCCTAATTTGCCTCTTTTTTTTTTATCATGAGATTCCACTTCAACACGTAAGTCCAGTCCCTCTAAAAACAATCTATTTCTGCTAATGTGATAACCTGCTACCTCATGGAAATTTGTTGCTCCGATTTTGGACATTGATAACAACATGAGCATAAATGCCTTCGATTTATAGCTAGTGAACCTTTAAAAAAAAAAAAGGTGTATTGGAGTATCTTGTCCATATAGTCAGTCTACTCATGATATAATGATTTTATGAGTTTATTATTATATAATATTATGAATAAGATCTGTAATACTATATTTAGATAATATTATATGAGAGATATTTGAGGTTTTGTTTAGTATAAACAACCTATAAAGGCATGTAAGTAATTCTGAGAAGTAGTTCTGTACAAATGAAAATGTCTGTGCATGTAATAAGAGTTGTTGAGATTTATTGCTTAGTCTCCTAATTATTATTTTTGGTTTTTTTGAAGTAGTTCACTTCTTTCTTCAATATAGACGTATATTTTGTCTTTGTGTTTTTTCCCTGATTTTGCTATGACTGCCTAAAGCTCATACATTGATTATCGCTCCATAGTGGTTTGTTAGTGTTACTGATTTCTATATCACGAAAAGTATTTACAGTTTTATGTCAAGTCTCTCAGAATTCCAGTGTGTACAAGCCTTACAGAGGCCTCTCTTTCTTTTTGTTTGGGTTGGGGTGGTGTGGTTTTTTGTTTGGGTTGGGGGAGGCGTTTGTTTGGATTGGTTTGGGTTTTTTTGTTTGTTTGGGTTGGGGGTTTTCATTTCCATTGTAGATGAACCTTTTTTATCAGTAGGAGTAGGGCTAGGCCTTGAGAGAGCATTGCTTCTTGATGGCAGTTGAAACAAGGGCCAGATCTGGAAAATATTTAATGTCCTCTCTTGGCCTGAACTTTGAAAAATAAGGGGACAAAAAGTGCAGTTTCCACAGTCCTGCACCTGTGAAGGAGTCACTCCATCCATCAGTACAGCCAGGGGACTGATCAGCTGGAAAGCAGTTTTGCAGAAGAGAACTTGGGGATCCTGGTGGACAAGAAGTTGGACATTGGACAGCAATTCACCCGTACAGGAAAGACCATCAGCAGCATCCCAGGCTGCGTGGTGCCGAGCGTTGCCAGTGGGTCAAGGGAGATGATCATCCCTCTCTAGTCAGCCCTAGTGACACTGCATGTGGAGTCCTCTGTCCAGTCCTGGGCACCCCAGTACAAGAGAGACATGGACATACTGGAGGGAGTCAAGTGAAGGATCATGAAAACGATTAAAGCGTTGGAGCATTTGTTGTACAAGGAGAGGCTGAGGGATCTAGGATTGTATAGCCTGGAGGAAAGGCCTGAGGGTATCTTATGAATGGGTGTAAATACCTGGTTTTGGAGGTGGTGAAGGCGATGGAGACGAAGACAGGCTCTTCTCACTAGTACCCAGTGACAGAATGAAAGGCAACGGGCACAAACTGAAATACAGGAAATTCTGTATAGACATAAGGAAAGAAACTTGTGAGGGTAGTTGGACACTGGAATAGGTTGGTTGCCCAGGAAGGTTTTACAGTCTCCATCCGTGGAGATTCTGGAAAACCCAACTGTGACTAAAAATTCTATGGTTTGTTAGGTGCTAAGACATATTGTCATACAGCACTTAAGGGGAGAAGGAAAAAAAAAAAAAAGGGGAAAAAAAAGCCCTCTAATATTAAGTTACTGTCACTTATGTTGTGCAGTGAAGACAGAAATGTGTTGCGTTTTTTTCATGTGCCAATATATTGTGTAGACCATTTTAGTAATCTTGTCCCCATTTCTTGTAGGTCAGAGAAAAATGGGAAAACATTTTTAAACTCTTTTGTGATAGAAGTGCCTGTTTGTTCTTTACACATGGGCTGCATGCTCTTACTTAAAAGATACTTTTTTTATTCTACGGGAGTGAATATTTTGTGGTCTAATTTTTATTTACTGTGTGAAAACCAGGTCTGTCAACTGATATATCAATGTCTTTTGTAGCAAAAGATAATCACATTAAAGGAGGCTTTGACAGTTACAGACCTGTTTTCTTGCCTGGATGAATTCAGTTGTGTGGCAATCTTGGGAAACTTACTGGAATCTAACTGTACTACATTAAGACTCCTGGGGATGGTTTTTTTGTTTGTTTGGTTTGTTTTTTTTGTCAGAGGACTTTCTGCCAGTAACTTCCTCTCTGCAGGGACACTTGCGAGTTCCCATGTGATTAATAATTTTGCTTTTTAAGGTGCAGTTTTTAAAATCTATTGAGAGGTATACTGTACCTTTTCAAAGTACGTTACCAAATGAAGTAAAAATCTTATCTTGAAGGTGCTGTACTGCTAAAATGAATCTGAGAAAATTCCTGTTTGATAGGGATGTTTGTGTATTGCTTCTAAGATGTTTTACAATTGCTGTCTTTAGCAGGAATGTCTTTAAGTTGGTTTAACCCTTCATTTATAGTAGTTAAAACATTCCTTACTTTGGGCTTAAAAAAAGGAGAAAAACAATTCTTACAGCTTGATGTTGTAGTATAGAAACAGTTGTGTTTTTTCCTGTATTAGTTCAAGGGCAGCTCTTGTGATTTATTTAAGTAGGTCAGTTTTTTGTGGAATGAAGATTAGAGTGCTTCCATTTTTGCACTTGTTCTTCCACGAAAGCTTTTATGTTAATATTCTTGACAAATCTTTATACCTTGCAAGAAAATTAGATTTTCTTGTTAACATTGGCAGTCTGCCCTTTTAGTGACTACTTACTAGGTATGAGTTTGTGTAACATCATCTTAATATTTTTCTTAGATTAAAGAAATGCTTTATTTATAGATAGAAACGAACAGCCCCCTGTTGCATTGCTGGTCATCCCGGAGGAAAAGGACTTACTGTCCAAGTAATTTTCTTGTCAAGATTTGTGGATTTCTTAATCATCTGATCACAGAAGAATCTTGCATGTTCATACAACAGAAACTATCAGCATGGTATTGTTCATGCAAAAGTAAATGTAAATTAAATTTGATACAGACCGTGTCTATTTAGGGAGGTTATTTTGCTTTTAACAAACAGTGGATCAGTCTGGGGGAAGGTGGGTGTGCAGATTTCTGTTAATTACATGGGGATGGTGGTATTAGGAGGGAGAGGATCAAAATGAGTGTCGCACTTGAGTTCTAGCACTGAAAATTGTGGGGCAAGATGAACAATGTGATGGATGCGGATAGGCAGAATTACTATCAGCGTTTATTAGGCAGTGGTCATGATGGTGGTTGCATGGGTTTGCACAGGTTATTTAAGAAAAAAATCTTCCAGTGAAAAACTTACTTCTAAAATAGGTCATTATAACACTAATTCAAAGTACAAGTAAATATTAATCAATTTACTTTAAATAATCTATACAATGACAATACAAAAATATAAAATAATTTCTGGATAACATATATGCTAATTTAAGTTAGGACAGATGAGGGGTTTTTTGCATGCATTTTGTATGTATAAGTTCCAAACCAGAAATGTAGAATGAGAGAAGGTGAGAGCTGCTTTGATTAGTTTTGCTTGCAGTGGCTTACAGAAGCAAACAGCTGGGTTTTGGTAACTCCTTTTGATAACTTTGCAATATTAAAAACGAGCTTATTGTGGTAAACGTTGAGAGTTTTGCGGAAATCCACGGCTAACGCCATTTGGCCTAGAGTGCAGTACGTTATCTGGAATAACTGGAAATGTAACTGTGGAAATGATTGATCTTCTACCATCTGCTGGGCTGGGACTGAGCCTTCACAAAGACGACAGGAAATGGTGCATTCTTGGATCTTTTTGTTACTGAAAGTGAAAAGAATTTTTTTTAGGTTACGTGGGAAGCATGTAGAATACTGGTAGTCTAGTATGTTAAGCTGATTTGTGTTTTAAAGTGATATTTTTAAGAAAAACTGGTAGCCTTCAGTTTGAAGAAAAGTATATTGTTAATCCAGCATTTAGTAGGGAGCTGTAATTACTAAATGCCTCTTTGTTAAAGTGGTGTATCTGCAACTTGATGTAATTATGTAGATTAATTTAGTGTGTGGCTTTGACTTAGTATGTAGCTGCTTCAAGTAGTTTTAACATGCTGCATAGTTCTTATATTGGAGCGAAAGCTGCTGTAACACTAATATAGCATATAATATATATATGCTCACAATTTTTACTTCTGGAGAGTTGTCATAGTGCCATGTACCTTTCTAGTTTTCTCTTTTCTCCTGTTTTTTTTTTAATTTTATTTTTAGTTCTGTGGTTTTTGAATTTTAATAGCATGAAGAGCAACTGATGCAAAGCTAAAAGATGGGCAACATCTTTATGAAGATTATTTGTAAACATTCAAGCTTTGATGCTTAACTTGCCATTTTCACAATGAATATGAGCCATTTAAAAATCAGTAATATAATTTTGTATAACACAAATATGATTATATGTTGTTGTTGCCGCCAGTTTACTTAATGAATAGTATTCAAGCCAGGGTTGTTTGTTTGTTTGTTTGTTTGCTTTCTTCTGTGAAAGTGTTCAAGGTCGGGTTGGACAGGACTTTGAGCAACCTGATGTAGTGAAAGATGTCCCTGCCCACGGCAGGGGGATTGGACCAGGTGATCTTTAAAGGTCCCTTCCAACCCAAACCATTCTATGATACTATGATAAATTGTTGACCACTGTACAAAGAGTTAGGGCGTTACCTTGAAGGCATTGAAGTAAGCTCTCATCTGAACAAAATGTAAAGTTTTAAGTAAATTAAAAAGAAATCCAAAGACATACATTTTGATTGTTTATTCCGTTAATAATGAAGAGATTAACATTCACATGATAAATATTTTAGCTGTAGAATAATCCTCTTTGCAACTGAAAAGAGACATCACAGTAGGGGAAAATTATATAAACATATTGATTAGAGATTAAGTATTTTTCTCTCATTGACTAGTTTACCTCAAACAGAATTAGTTATGGAACCTCAGCTTTTTACGAATTTAATTTGTAGAAGCAAAATGAATTCACATTAAGACAATGTTAAGTATTATGACAATGCATATGGGAAATGAGTTTCTCGTATAAATGATAATCATGAAACAAGGACGTATCTAAATCTTTTCTTATCCCTAAAGCCTCTTCTTTATTTTTGTTTCTTACATGACTGCTTTTATTTATTTATTTTTCAAACAGCTTTTGGTTTTCTTCAAAGATTGCATTAAACTCTGCTTATCCTAAAGCCTTGTCAAGAGCCTCAGATAAAACACTTGTTCTAGACTTCATCAGTCAGGCAAAGCAGCTGTCCAGCAATAGAATATTTGCTATTGTTTATCTTGTTTTCAGCATGACTTTGGGAGATGGTACACTGTACAAATTGGAACTGTCTGCGGAATTAAATATTTTTAAAAAATCATAGTTTGATTAAGGAATTATTTCTTGATAGGTATTCTTGGAAGCTAGAAAAAATGTTTTCTGCCTTTTTGGGCAACTGTGTATTTCAAATTAATTTTAATGGACTAAAAGGTGTCCAGAATAACTGCTGTTTGTAGAAAACCTGTTCTGTGCTGAAAGATGTCTTGTTGTTTGTCTTGTTTCAGAAATTCCATGGCTGATACTCTGAGGTTGATCAGTGGAGCTCAACATCCTGGCTCTGCTGCAGGAGTCTATGAAACAACTCAGCACTTCAATGACATCAAAGAACACCTTCATGTAGTGAAGAGGGACATTGAGCATTTAGTACAACGAAATATGGTAATTTATGTACTGGTAGTGTAAAGCATGACTGTAATACTTCTTTATTTGGCTGTTAGTGAAAAGCTAGGGTGAGCCAGCATGCAATTTACGGAGCAATTAATCCTTCATTAAGCTGTGTTGCTAAAGCTGCACTGCCTTGACCTAACTGCATGATCTGTGTCTTGATGAGAAGTTTTGCACAAAGAGCATGATTTTTAGTCTAATTTCCTGTGGAAACAAGGTCAAGCAATTAAGTTTTCTGGGTGCTTTTTTTGTGTTTGTCCCCCTACTTAACAGCTCTATACAGAGGAGATTCTCTTGCTTCTGCACAGGAGGGAGAGCTTTAATCAGGGGAAACTTGGGCAGGCTCTGCTTAAGGGCGCTACGTGTGAAAGATGACTGTGTTCACATTCAGGAGCACCTTAGTCTAGCCTAGGTAGCAATTAAGCTGAATTAACTTATGATCCCATTGAAAGTTCTTGATTTCTTCGTTGATTTACCAAAGATTTATTCTTTCCCCTATAAGCCTCAAATTAACATCAGTCAGTTTACCTGAGAAACATAAAGGTGAAAGGGGAAAGTGAGACAGGGAGTAAGATTATGATTTTTCAGAGTAGTGTCATTTCTGTCTATGTTTTCTGCTTGTGTTCCAATTTTTCGATCATGTTGCGAAGACCTTGTTTTGTTTCTTACATATAACAGTTTTTTGATGGCATGTTTTGTTTGCTCTTTTCTCAAATATTGTTGTTCTTGTTTTTTAGCCATCTAGTGAGAAATCGAAGTGTCCAGACTTGCCACCGTTTCCATCGTGCTTATCTACAACACACTTCTTCATATTTGTAGCTGTGCAAACGGTGTTATTCATTGGTTATATCATGTATAGGTAAATATGTTTTTCTTTAAAGATAACAGGGCAAATGATTTTAGAACTTCTGCTGGAAATGCAATTGCAATGGTATGATTATGTTAATCATCTTTAAAACAAGCAATCATTCAGATTGGAAGAGACCTTGGGAGGTCTCTAGTTCAATCTTCTGTTCAAAGCAGGGTCGACACTGAATTCAGACCAGGTTGCTTAGTGTTTAGACTGGTCAGGTCTTAAAAACCTCCAAGAATGGAAAATTTGCCACTGTTACAGACCCCATTGGAAATGTTTAATGATCATAATGAAGTTTTTTTATTCTTTCCCCGCTCCTACGGTGTATCTAGTGGGAACCTGCCCTGTTTCAATTTGACTGTTGCGTCTCTTTCTTATAATGTGGATCTCTGTAAAGAAACTGCCCCTGTCTGCTCAAGAACATCTTGTGGGTATTAGAAAGCTGCTGTTAGACCCCTTGAAGCCTTCTTTTGTCCAGGATGAACAAGCCCAGTTCCCTCCCTCTCTTCTCTTGAGACGTGTGCTTCAGCTCTTGACCGTTCTTGTGGTCCTCTGCTGGACTTACTGAAGTTTATTAATATCTTAACAAAACCTGATGTGATTTGATTTTTTTTTTTTTTTTTTTTAGTTTGCTGTGTGTTCCTACAACTACTTATCCCATCTTACAAATTCCTCAGTGAACTTGTTTTTACGATACATATCTCTTCATCCCTCTCCTACATATGATATCGATAGAGTATGGACTTCCCCCCCACCCCCCCAAACTAATTGGGATGCTTTTTCTGTTCTCTTTCTCCTCCTTGTAATGTCATAATGTTCAAATTAAATTTGCATTGATGGAAAGGAAAACTTATTGAGAGTAAGGACTGACTTGCTTGGTAGTCTTCCCTCCTGCTTCTCACACACACTAACCAGGATAAGGAGTAAGGACCAAAATAGCTGCATTGCCCTTCAAAGAGAAAATGCTGTTTGCTACCTCTGTGGAAGGATAACTAGTATTAAGTATAAGACCAATGCTGCTGATAGCACTAACTTTTATTGTGTGTCTGCTTCTCTACAAAGTGGAGAGAGTGCATTTCTTACGTATGTCATGTTATGCCATCAACTGGAAAGATGGCTTCCAAGACAAATGAGGAGCTAGTCCCTTCAGTTCTTTTTGTGTGTAGTATCTGTGTGTGGTTGAGCCACGGTATCTGTATCCACCAAGAAAATAAATATGTTCTGTGCCAGAGGGAAAAGGAAATCCCATTTCAAGTAAATTCTTTCACTGCTTAGTTGCATGCGTTTCCTTTTCTATGATGATCTTTAGGCCAATCAGATACTGAGAAGCTTTAGAAAATTTTAGTTAAAGTATTTTAAAAATCAGTTCGTATGTTCTTTCACAGTTTCTGGTTTCTGTCCAGAATGTTTTGTTTCCTTCTGTGTCTGAGGCAAAATTGGAACTATAGTGACACTACCAATGTCTTTGTAAAGAGAAAAAATTATATCCTATTTTTGTGATATGACTTATATTTGATTTCCTTAAGTCTCTGTTGACAAGGAATGGAATCTTTTAATCCCCAAATAAATGAAATACTTATTTATTTAAACAAGTTAGCTAGTTTTATACTATAAGTACTTAATGAATTATCTTCTGCTTTTTCTTTCAGGAGTCAACAAGAAGCAGCAGCCAAAAAGTTCTTTTGATGACCTGTTGCTTTTGTGTGTACATAACAGCAGTATGTATGCACAGAAAATTATACACTTCTGTAAATGAGGGAAATTTTAGTGTTTGATATACTTCAATATTGTAAATTATTGAATTTTGTTAAACAAAATGAGTTCTCATTTAAACTGTTAATGCTAAAGTTAAAAACAGACTAGGGAGCAGCAGAGCAAATGCTAGATAGGGGAAGACTGCGGACCCTATCTATGTTTTCAGCTAACGTTCTCATAAATACTGGAAGGCAAATGACATATTCCTCTTCTTTTGTTAAGATTCCAGAGGAGGAAATTGAAACACCCAGGTTTGGTGGTTGTTCATAATGAGAATTGCAGGTGGATGATTTGTGCAGAAAGCTTGCCACTAAGTGTCCTGACATACCAGTTTTTTTAAAAAAGCAAACAAACAAAACAAAACAAAACAAACCCCAAACAACTGCTCGTCTCTATTTTTTGGGGGAGAGTAAAAATTTTTTATAAACATTTCATTTCTTTACCACTTGGATTTGAATTATTTAGTTAACTCTAACTCTTCATGAAATACAGATTTAAGCACTTTTTAATTCTGGACACAAAGACAGGCCTTTAACAGTCTGACTGTTGATACCTGATTATAGAAATCAAACAGAACAAGCAAATAAAGGCTTATCTCCTTATTTTGGGTTTTGGTTTTAGGCAGTGAGAGAAAACATGATAAAGTAGTTTCTTCAAGTTTCAAGTCTGTCTCTAATTTTGTTTGGAGATTTGTGGAACTCTTTCAGCGAAGATATCGTTGCTTCATACCTCTTCAAATCTGATTTTATTAAGGATATGTTTAGTGTATGAATATGTCTTTACTTCTATAAAGCTGTCTTGTGTCTTTCATGTATCAAATACACATGCTTTGATTTAAATCTTGACATGGCAAGTATTCTAAACTACAGATATGGAGTGTTAACTCATTTCTTTACAAGCTGTTGCTTCAGACATGTTTGCTAATCCAGCAGCTATTGTAGAACCAGTTTTGTGTGTCAATTCCTGCTTTAATATCAAAAGCATAAGACTGAACATGTGTTTATGATACTGCTTATCAGGTGAACATTTGCTTCAGGAAAGAAACAAAGCAGATAGCCCAAATTAGGAATGTGAAATGAACTCATTTTGCCTTGTTTACATATCTGTGGTAACTTTGTCCTTGAGTTCTTTGTGTGTAGAGTTAGAATAGGGGGTTTTGGGTTTTTTTAAGTTCTATAAAATAATCAAATGCATCAGGATATTTCACTTTTAATTATTAATCTGTTTTTCTGAATCTGCAAAAATTATGTGGAATCTAGCATACTACTGCATTCCTACAATCTACTCCCTTGGAGTGCAACACATGCTGCCAAATTCACTGTAATGAAGAACACTTCAGTATTGTGCCTGTCAGTTTGGAGAAATGATAAACCTATGCAATATATTTTGTCACTTAAAATACAGTGTCCAAAAAGTGGATGTCTGTGCTATACCAATAAAACGATCCTACCTACACACCTATTTACATAGCTACAGTATGTAGTATACTGTGAGTGGTATAGCTTTATAGATTCATTTCTAAATTTGAGAAGATTTGCTGTAAAATTGGAGAAACTACTGCCTCAAGCTAATCTTGCTGGATAAATAGGGTAAATCAGTGGAAAAAAAACTTTTCAGATAAGGCAGAATAACACATAGGAACTTATCCATTCAGTTCTTTCAACACCAGCAAATATTTACAGGTGCCTTGAGTCTAAGCTATTACAACCCTGACTCTTCTAACTAAACTTAATATATTTTCTTAAATTGTTCTGAAAATGTACAGTGTTGTTCCTTTCAATTGCAAGCCTTCCTGCATCAGTGCAACACCTAAACAGAACTCCCTCTCTCACAGCAGGCTTTGCAAGACCCTTTATACAGAAAGGCTAGCAATTGTATTTTGATAAGTACGTGCGTATATGGCATAATGAGGAACAGCTTTAATGTATCAATTGGAGAAAGCCTGTATTTTTTGTTACTGTGAATTTATCCAACCATAACTTTGCTTTAAAGCTGGAGAAGCCCATACTTTTGTGTCTTTTGTTAGAAAGAAGAGAAGGCTGGGGATGGTGTCTAGGGGAAAACTTGAAACCACAGTTGTATCTTCAGTATGAGGCTCAGCTTGTGTGTTTATGCTGCTCATGGGTCTGACATATCTCCCATGCGCAACTAGGAAACTTTTGTGTTTTGTGACATATCTCCCATGCGCAACTAGGAAACTTTTGTGTTATCCAAAAAGTGGTAACTTTGCTTCGTGCTTCATTTCACAGTCGTCTCTCCTTGGAACTTCCATAATTGCCTCGTCACTCACTGGATCAAAGGAAAGCTCCCAATTGCCCAGCTCAAATTTTATCCTGTTTGTTCTTGAAGTGATAGCAACAAATTTGGACTTTAAGAATATTTGTCAGTCAACGTAGCCTCCTGTTATGGCTGGCTACTAGAAGTTTCTTTCAATGCTGATAGCATGTTTGATTCTTATCAAGTAAGATTTCAGGACTAAGAGGAGAAGACACCTTGGAATCCAGTTTGACAATATGGGGGAGAACAAGTCTAATAATTGTATTTGAAGTGTGGATGATTAGCAAATATTTGGCAGTGACTAGAGAATCTCATTGTACCGGTCAGGGTGTATTAAATACATAGTCACACCTGAATCTTTCAAAAGCAAAATTCACAATATGGTTTATAAATTACCTAACTTCCTGTTTGAAGAAAATTTGACATTTATCAATGCATCAATTACTGTAACACCGAAGACTGTCTACTGTTGTTTTAAATTCAAACAGCTGACATTTTCATATGTTTGTTTCTGACTAATGTAAATTGACACTTGGAGTTCAGAGATAACCTTATTTGAATAAAGATGCGTATTTTTAGTAAGCTTTTTTCTTTCAATTTGGTACGTGTCAATGAAATCCAAGCAAGTGTATTTGAAGCATTCTTTACCCTCTGTTGTTCAGAGAGTTTGAATGCTTTGAGATCTGGATTCAGTCCTACCTGATGACGGAGAGTTAACGGCATTCAGAGGCTGAGGCTCTGCCTGTTTTGAAGAGACAGATGACTGCCTTGGTTAGAAAGATACGCTGAATCCAGCCTCAGTTTTTTCAGTGTGAAGGGATTATATTCTCTGTGTTGCAGTCTAATGCAAGAGTGACTCTAACCTAAAAGAGATTTGCTCAAAAGCTTGTGTTAAGAGTATCGGCCATTTAGGGTCAAATGTAAAGTAGTATGTCAACTTCTCAGTCTCTTAACAGCAAATCGAGTTGCTTGCTGGCTGCTTGGAGTATACAAAGTACCTCTTTTTTCTGAGCTGAAGATTGCCTGTATCTCTGAGTTCTTTCTCCAGATTCCCCAAACTGCTGTCACCTGGGTGCTCTGCTCCTGTTTGTTGGAATACAACATGCGTGCCCAAAACAAGTCAGTCTGTGTCTCCTTGGGGTTTTTCTTGTTTTGGTGGTCTTTGGTTGTTTTTGTTTTGTGTTTTTTTTTTTTTTTTTTTTTTTTTTTACTCTTCTGTCCAGTAAACTGTGTTTGTCAGTGGTAACCTCCCACAGGAGGAGTAAGAATTCTCATTGACCATCATTTTCCCCCAGCCAGGGGCAATTTCTGTAATAGGTGGAAGAGAGGAATCTTCAATTTGTTCAAGCTGAGAAAGCCCTAAAATATTTCTCTCTTTCTGTGCAAGTGATCTAATGTTCCGACTTAACATAAAAGGCAACACCCTCTTCTGGAGGGATGAAGCCGGGGGTAGAGAGTCTTGGTCCTTTCAAAGAACACTTAGGTACTTCTGAATTCTGTGGTTGGAGTTGTCTGCTGTGACTGTGTTTTGGGAACAGAGTCTCTAGAAAAGGCTGGGAGTTTGGATGTTTGCCTGCCTATTGCATTTTTGTGTTGGCCTCTCTGAGGCTTTTAGATTTTGCTCTTTGTGATTTGCCTGTTTCGAGACTGAATTCTGGGGTTGGAGATGCCTGTGTTCTTTGGGTATGGAACACAGGCTTTTTTCATATTGCCCAGTTCTGTCAGATAAAACAGAGGAACTGAGCCTTGAATTTTGATTTCACTTAAGCTAGAGGGAACGGATGTTGATTTAAAGCAAAGGAAGTGGCAACATGAGTACTTAATTAGCAGCTGTCCGTACGTTTTCATTAAGCATCACATCATATAATCAACAAAAAGCAGTAAGTGGTTTGTAACTTCAATATAGGCAGTAGTTAAAGCACCTGTCAGGAATGGGAATTATTCTGGAGGTCCTTGTTGACACCCAAGGTAGGTGCTTAAAACTTGATGCTTTAGGTACTGTGTGAGCAGTTGGTTCCTTATCAGTCTGAGTGTTTATTCATTATTTGTATACACAGATTTGTGATAAATATCTAAACCCACAATGAAGTGAGCAATTCACTAGCTAGCTATGTAGTGTCTTCCAAAGTTTTGTCACAAGTCTCTCTTGTGTTTCTCAGCAGTTTCCAGTGCCAATAGGGCCAATAACTTTTTAAAGCACTTTTTGTTGTCGTCAATTTTGAATCTAACATTGGAAAGCCTTTTGCCCTTAGGAAGGTTCATGAGACCTTCCCCAAGACCTGGAGGGCAAGATCTGGGCAATCCCCTCCCAAGCCAGTTTTCAGCTTTCTTGCCTTCTCAGCCGATTCTGTGGAAGCATCTCTTTTAGGCAGGAGGTGGTGGTAGCAACATTTCTGTAGGGATCAAAGTCTACAGCCAAGACTTACGCCCAAAGTTAGGGAAGCTTCTCTTCAGTAAAGACCAATAGCACAAAGTTTAACAGATACACTTCCCATACACTTGAAGAAGACTATGAGACCTAATTCTGGAAAAATCAGCACTGCATGTCATATTTGCGAAGTACACGGTACAGACACACTAGTGCTCCCCGTTCCAGTTAGGAGGATTTTAAATAAAGATGAGCCAACCGCTGCAAATGCTGGCATGTGGCACTAAGTAGTGATGTTGTGGGACAGCATTCTAACATTTAATCAAGTGGCTGTCAAAGCACAGCGAAAATACTAACAATCAAAAGTTATATGTATCTGATCTTAAACTTCTCTTGCAGCATGCTTTTCTGTGATGCCTACTGTACCGTTACTGCACTCGTGCATTTTAGGATCGTGCATAAACAGTGCCAATATATTACTCTAACCTGTTCAATGGTTTTTGCAAGCTGCTGAAAACCTCTTTATGATCTCTATGTGGTTCATGCAGTATTTCTTGAACGCTTTTGTGCTGCTTACTTGTGTAAGATACAGCTTGGCTGTGGAGTTGAAGCAGATTGAGAAGATGATCTTCCCGCTTCCGATGTCCGTGTTGCCAGTTTCTGTTGTTAGCTTTGTGTTGTAAGCAGTGGATGCAAAGGTCAGCAAGACCAAAACTTTTATCCAGAGCTGTGATGCCCTCTTTCTCTAGCCACCTTCTATTTTTAGAGATGCCTGAATTGACCAAGCACCTTCTCCCCTCACTTAGGATTTTCTGTCTCCTGCTCTTGAGATCCACTGTGTTCTGAGCAGGGTGGGGCACCTCGCTGTGTGCGTCAGGCTGTAGTTCAGGAACTAGGCTTTGGTTTTTTTCAGGGGCTTGCTCTTGGAGCAGTATTTAACTCAAATAATTTTCTAGAAATAACCTTTTATTTTCATTTCTTCCTTTTAAAGTTGGCTGCATAACAGAGAGGGGCTCTTGTGGTCTTGTTCTGGGTCATGGGGTTGCCACTGCGGCTCAGCAGTCAGAGCGCTCATCCGAAGACTCTCTTCCTTCCAAAAGAGATGCTAGATTAGCCTGTTTGCCGGACTTTTCAAATGCCGTCAAAGTGAGCGAGGTCCTGGTTTTCGCAGCAGGCAAAAGGGTTGCGGTTAGACCCATCTCTGCTTGTCCATATTGTCTCCAGGCTGGTATGAAAGCACCGTTGAGCAGTCGGACGGCACCCGACAGGTGACAGGGCAACAGCGCGGGTCACGCCGCGTGCTGTGGAACCAGCACGCCCCCAAGCCGCAGCCCACCTGCAGCGGGCCCGCAGCACTAGCTAGTTGTCAGCTCTTTTGAACAAACACGGCCTTCTCTAAAATTGAGAAGGATGGGAAATAAGGGACGCTGGCAGCCGTTCTGCCCTTGGAAGGCCTCAGGAGGCAGTAGCCTGAACCAGGGAAGTCTCTGGGCGTGACAAAGTCAGACTGACTTTGCCAGGCCCGTTTTGAAGTAACTCTCTGAGGCGGGAGCAATGATACCTGATGTATAAACTTCATGCTGGATTTTTAGTTTTTAAATTTTGCCAGGTAACAACTTTTATTTAATTTTATGCATTCAGCTTCAGACTAATGCATGCTCAGGATTAGCATTCTCTGCTTAAACTGGGATTAGCTATCTAATGTCTGTGATCTGTTAGCCATTTGGGCAAGTACAATACAGTTTTGGTAATCAAGGTCAGAGTTGGGCACGTGTAAAAAGTTGATTCTTCCCACAAATTCTTGCAACTTCTGCATAGTTCTGAAAGTGCACAGCGATTATAAAAATAAATTTTGATTTAAGAAAAATGCTTTCTAGGTATTTGTAGTATATCAAAGTAGTTTTGTTGTGATTTGGAATTCTTGCTTCTGAGCGATACTCTATTTCAAAAAGAAATTTAAAGTTTCTTGTTTAATCACTAATAATCCAGGATTACAGAACATCCTGCTTTTTTTAAAAAATAGTAACAGGTCTGCTTTAATTAGAAAGGCTCTAATACAGATCAAGGCATTAGGCAAACTGGAATCCTCCCATCTCTCAGTGAAATTATGAGAGTGCTGGGAGAACCATTTAGATAATCAAAACTACCGAATGTTTCATTAAGGCATGCGCAGTCAGTCATAGTAGAATAAATGCTCAAAAGCCAAAATCATGAACTTTTGAGACCCAGCAGATGATTTTCTTTCCCAAAATAGTGTATGATCTAGTAGCGGATCCTGCAAATCTTCACCTGAATAGACCTGGTGAGGCTAATGATGTGAATAAAACTTTGAAAGGTGAGGACCTGCACAAGCAATCCACAAACAAAAGGCATCAAGGCTGTATTGCAGCATACAGAAGCAGTCAGATTCATTTCTCCTTTACTGACGGTTAAGGCTAAAATCACGAGGTGTTCTATGCAGCACCAGTTAGGTGATCACCAGTCCAGGTGATCTAGGTGGAGACAGCCTGGGGAAGAGTTGAAATAAACCGTACGGAATGAAAAGTAGGAAGATGTGATTTGCTTTTTTTGTGATTACTTTCTTGAAAAAAACGTAATGATAGCAGTAATGCCCCATTCATCTGTGAGACAAACCAATCATATGAAAAGTGGATGAAGAAAAATCATTCAATGTACTTTCGGTCCAATGTGATAAAATATTAATGGATAAAAAGGATTGGGTTTTTTGCTTAGTGAAGAATTCCAGTTTTCAAATCTCGTTTGATTGTATAAATCCAAAAGAGTTTTCTGCTCAGTAGGCCAAATTTTACGATTCTACTATGGCCATTTAGTCAACCAGATCTGTAATGCAGATCCGTTACGTTCCAGGGAACGTTTTCATCTCTGTGAAAGTGACAGTTTCAAGACTGAAGAAGTCAAAATGCTATTGCACACTATAATTGATTTGTGTGTGTGTGTGTGCAATTAGCTTAAGGTATTAATATAAAAAGTAGGTAGCTGCATCTAATGATTTTTTTTGAGTAATCTGAACCATCTGCCTCTAGATATTAAGGAGTTCACTCTTTAATCCAGATTATGGCTGACAAACTGGTTTTGGCATTCACGTTTCACTAGCATTGTGCCCTTGAAGAGCTGATGTGGCTGTAGAAACTCTCTTGCTTACAATTGTTGGCTTTGAAAACATTTTTGGTTTGGTTTGGCTTTCTTGTAGTTGTTTGCTTATAGCTCCTTTTTTCTTGAGAAGATGGCCTTTCTAATGAAAAGTATGTTGAGCAACCAGGTAAAGAATTTGGGACTTGGAGGTGGAGGGGAAGAAGGCAAAGAAGAAAGCACTCCTTCTGACCCAGCAGCAGCTGCAGGAATGACCAGAGAGGAGTATGAGGAATATCAAAAGCAAGTGGTTGAGGAGAAGTGAGTACCTGTTACCTTATTATCAGTATGGGGCTGATTCTTGGCAACTTTGTGCAGATAAAAATAACCCAAGAAAAAGCCAAACGTTCAGCTCTCTTCCCTTTTTTCAAAGCAGAAGAATCTTTGCTGAAGAGACTTTCCAAATTAAAAGTTCAGCAACTGGAAATGATAAAATGTTACATTCCCCCTCCCCCGCCCCCCCATCCTGCAACTCTCTCCTACACTTTCCTGCTGTCTCCACACCTTGAGACGCTGGATTCATTCCTAGTTGATGCTACTTTATCTATCAATTTTTTCCATAGGTGCAAAGCTGTTTGTAGTGCAGGAGTTAATTCTCAAATGTCTATGATTTGTTCTCCTAGAACTCCATGTGGAGTACACTTTCAATACAAAATCTTTTCTTTGTCCACATTTATTGTGGCAGATGTAAAAAAGTAATAAGTGCTATGTTAAATGGATGACATTTACCTACAGAAAAGTTTTAAGATAGTTATTTTTTGTAGTTGCATTTTCAGTTATTTTTTCTAAAATCTACTAAATAAAGGAGAACTTTTCAACTGATTAAATCTCCATTTTATTTTGTCTGTAATTATAATCTTTACCGCTTGCTGTGTTTAAATATCAAAACAGCAGAAAATAAAGGACTTAACATGTAGGAGTTCAAATCATGCATAATTATAAGTAAAAGAATTGACTTTTAAATCTCAAATGCATCTGTTCCTCTAATGGTCAATTACATAATGGTTGTGTAAATCCTTCATGTAAGATGATTATAGGTGAAAGGTTAATGACTGACGGAATTTGAGGTATCCAGGTCTGTATTTAGCAGCAAGCCATTTCTATCATAAAGCCTTGAATAGGTAACATTTGGTTTGGAATAAAATACAGAATGTTTTGCTATGCATTTTGTCAAGGGATATTTAAAAGAGAAAGAACCACCTGCTGCCAGGAGGATGCTTTATTGAGACTGAGAAGCAAAACGTGATTCCTGGGATAGGGAAAATGCTTGCAAAAATAATTATTTCTATCATGTTTTCAAGTGTGGCATGTGTCCGTTACATGCTGAACTGTATTGAGGAATCAGTGCAGGAGTACTTCTGAAAGTACAGTTTGGAACTACAATAGGAACATCTGAAGTACTTTCAAAGAGAAGAAATTGGCTCAGGACAGCGCACACTGGCGTGGTTATGTAAATCTGTGTCAGAAATCTTCGTCAGGGCAGAGCATCTCTTCCAGGGATGTCACCCAGCTTTCAGCTGTGCAAGAGTGGAGATCAGAGAAGCAGAAGTGCCTTGCTGGAGTCACATCAGGCAGAGTCTGGCCTCTGGTGCGTGACATCCTGGCTTTGGGTTCTTCTCAGGTTTTGGCTTTGGGGTTTTTTTTGTGACTAAACACACACAACCACACAGATTGCTGTTTCTCAGGAAAATGTGTAATACGCACGAGCAAACGGGTGGCTTGTGCTGGCAGTCTCCATGCTTCCAGCATGGCAAGAGTTTAAGCAAGAGGGGACCACCGGTTTGTGTGTACGTTCCCGGCTCTTGACTGTGATGCAACTACTCTTATACCTGTGCCCCATTCCTACAAAGCTTCCTGTTCCAGGGACTAATTAGATCCTCCAGAACAAAAAGGGGTAAGATTAGGCTGGACACTAGAGCCCAGGTGGCGGCGGGAGATTGGCTGAGTGAGTTTTGCCCGGTCTCCCCCGGTGCCAGGACAAGTGCAAAGCTCAAACCCCCTGAGCAGAAAATTCCCTCCTGCCCCTCAGCCTCCCAGGACCCGAAGGGATGTGCAGCAGCGCCGGGCGCGCCACCCGGCGGGGCGCGTCCCAGCACCAGCCGTGGCTGCTGACGGCTCCTCTGGAGAGGGAGTGGGCAACAGAGGAGGAAGGTTGAGAAAGAGAGGGAAAATATGCCAGAAGGGCTCAAAAAATCTCTTTCCAGTCTTCCTATCAATGACTGGCTGAAAGAAGTTTAAGATGGCTTCCAGCGAATGTGAACCTTTTTTTTTCTTTTTTTTGAGAGGGAGAGAGAGAAACCCAAAAACTCATTTGTGGAAGCAGAGGAAAAATAACATTTCATTTTGCAAGTAACTTTTATGTGACAAAATAGCTCTACTGGAACAAAATCAATTTTGCCTAAGAATTTCCATGACAATGCTTCTGGGGAAAAAAAATTAAAAGCGGGGGCGGAAGGTGAATGTTATCAAATGTTACCAATAATCTTTGAGGAGACACATTTTGCAAATAATTCATAAGTAATCTAACCAAAACTTGTGCTGAACAGTTCTTAAATATAATGAAAGCATTTTATAAAATCACAGATAAAAGAAGTACTTTTCCACATGGGGAAGCTGTGGAATTCATTGCCGTAGGATGTTCTGAAACAATAAATGGATGCAGAAAAGACCAGGAAAATTCATAGGTGGCAGAGGCCATCCAGGGCTATTAAAGACAATGATGTAGCACCAATTTCCAGCTCTAGTACCCTACACCACTGATTTTTGGAAGCTGGGCAGTTTTGATACAGGATGCTTATCCTCTTCTTAAATTCTCTCTCTAAGTGTCCACTACTGTCTACGACGATGGTACTCTGGGATAGGTCATCTTTTGGTGTGACCCAGAAAGACCATTCTGCCATTGTGTGTGTGTGTCCTTACGCTACGAGAATGTCACGTTTGGAGAACAGCATTGGGGGGCGGACGGGTCTCTAAGTGCCCCAGCGGAATAAGGAAGGAATAAACGTAACTTTTCTGTTCTGCTCATTGGAATTGTGCATTGTTACGGTGAGCAGTAACAGCTAGTACAGGTGCAGGCTCCAGACAAGTCGTATTGGCTTACCCTTTCATTCTTCACAGGACTCAAGGGAACTGTTCTGAGAACAAGCTCGGGGCATGGGAAGCCTTGCCCCTCCCCATAACTTGTTGGTACCACTCCTTTTGTGCCTTGGGCAAGTTACATAGCTCTGGGAATAGCTCCTGCATGGAGCTTCTTGCAGCCGGGCAACTGGCTCAGCGTACAAGACCGTATTTTATTAGTACCGTGAAGAAACAATTTTTCTGATTTCCAGGATGGAAAGAGATGCAGCGTTTGCACAGAAAAAAGCCGAGCGAGCCTGTCTGAGAGTTCATCTGAGAGAAAAGTACAGACTCCCTAAGGTAAGCCTGTAGGCTGTGATCTCACCTAGGTCGGTGGCCAGTTTTAAAACAAAGTGACTACCAACGCAGAGTTCTGAAAATGGCAAACGAAGTGGGATCCCCACTGCAGCTCGGCGCAGAAATGGAGGAGGCTGAAGCCATGGTTTTCCCTAGTGACTGCTTTTAGACCCTTTTTTCTCTGCTTAGTAGTTGAATCTAACGGAAGGATTCTTGCAGTCCCTCTCTATGCCGTCAGATCAGGTGACTAGGCAAGCTGAGTATCTGGTCTGTGTCTCACAGTTAGTATGCCGCCTTAGCAACATGCAACAGTTCTAAAAAAAGCTATAAGCAAATAAGAAAAGTCCCTGAAAACTCCTCTACAAGCTGTACGTTTGAGTTCTGCTAAACTTCTGAAGGCTCATTTTTACTATCATCTTCTTCCAAGAAGTGCAAGCAAACTGTCCATTCTTTTTTCCTTAGTGCTCCTCACACTGTGTCAAATATTCCCAGGAAAACCAAAATACGGACAACTTAAGCTTCAAGCAACAGAGAAATCTGGGGGTTTGTTAAAAACAGGCACCAGCTGCAGTAGCTTCTGGATCATGACAGAAAGCGTAGTTAGCTTTTAGGTTGATAGTATTTTCCTGACATAAAAACACATGGATGCAAAGAAAGATGGTTCTCTACTGTATGTAAAGTGTTAAGAGGGAAGACTTGTTCCCTCGTTTATTTTCTGATCGTCGTCTGTGTTTTCAGGGATTTAACTGCAGGACTCTTGTTTATCAAAGGTTTATCAAAGTACAGGCTTTAGCACTAAGCCTATACTAAACATCCACAGAGCTTGCCTATTTAAAAAAAAAAGTAAAAAAAAAAAAGGTTTTGAAACTTGAATATTCTGGAGCTTATTTCCTGTCGCAAGATGGTGGTGCTTCTGTAAAGAAGCAGCCTGGTATTTCTTCTAGGACTGTAGGCTGGAATTGAAGTGAACTAAGGGAGCGAGAGCCAGAGAAGGATTCTGCAAAGGAATCAGGGAAGATTAGCCCATAGCAGAAACGTTAAGTGAATTCTTTGCATTCATTTTAACTGCAGGATCACTATGAAGGTCCCTAGATAGGTTCCCCCTCTTTATGGGGGTGAATCAGGGGAATTTTCTCAGCTCAGTGTTGTCGGAGGAGGTTGTTGAACGGTGTACAGTACACCAGGGCCAGAGGGTATTTACCCAAGAATTCGAAAGGATTTCAAATTAGGAATTGCCAAACTTACTGAGGCATGTAGTCTGTCATTGAACCACAGAAGATGAGAAATGCGAAGGCATTTTCAAAAAAAGTCTTCAAGAGATACACAGGGAACAACAAACCAGTAACTGACTTCTGTAAGGGAAATGAAGGAAAACCACTCCCAATAGCTAGCAGATACATGGGCAAAAATGATAGGGTGGGAAGAAGAGAAATAAGACAGCCCAGCCTTTCAAATCTATTAGCATGCTCTGAAGGGATGACTAATCATAAGGGTGAAAACGATTAGTTTTAGGGTTTTTTTTTTTTTAAAAAAAAAAAAAGTTGGACAAATTCCTTTCCCAAACACTCTTTAAAGAAAACAAACTGTGGAAGGGTGTAGAGGAAGGTCTGTGAAGTACTGAATATTATTTTCCATTCATTTTGAAGAAGTGACTGAAGACTTGTTTGTGCAAATTAGTATCAGGGCCTTTACTGCTGTGCATTTTGGGGCTCCCTAAAATTTGAGATTCTGCACTGGGCCACAGAATTGAAAGGCTTTGTGTCTGTCCATGACTTTCCAGCACTTGGTTGTGGCGTGTGGGTGCGTCCCACTTGTGCTTTTCAGTCTTGTCCAGAGTGGGTTGCACCGTTAGCTCCAGTGCGGAGAAAGTAACTCAGGGTGCTGTGCTTGGAAAAGTTGTGTTACATTATTTGGTAAGCTTCTCCCCGGGGTAGGAGAGAGGTAATATGGGACAGGGTAGTCTGTGTACGGGTTTGGATCCTGCATCTGCTCTGAACTACTACTGCTGTGAAGATGTTAGTGTTTTTGAAGATTTTTATTTATGTCCCACAAGGAAGCATTTGGTGGGTCTTAGCAATTTGAGAGCTTGCTTGTATTACTAGTACTCACCTGCCAGCTCTGAGTCTTTACTGTTTATTTTCTGATCAGTACTTTCCAGTGCTTTTCTGATTAATTAAAATGGAGGAAGGTAAAGAATCCATCTCGTCTAAATTTAGCTGCTAAAAAATTTAGTACTTAACTCAAGCAAGTCGTTTAGGGACTCTGTCATCAATGGAAAGAGACCAGCACTTCTAGCCTCATCTCCAAACTTTCAAATAAGCGTTTAAGGTGGAGTTGGGTCACCCTCCCGTGGCGCGTGCCTCTCGCAGAGGGAGGCCGGGTTGCTACCTTAGAGCAGAGAGCTGAAGTCGGGTGAGATGTATTCCACGCCCAAGACCCTGGTTCTTCCAATGGTGTAGCTGGAATTAGCAGAACAACCTGATCTTTGATTCTGTGCTCACAAACTTGAGCTTGAATCTGAACTTAGTGTGGCCGTGGAGGGCCCTGGATTTCTGGATAGGGTCCCTGGTCGTTGCCAGCTGGATGCCCTCAACTGGAGAAATGTAGGAAAGATGTGCAGGAAGCTGCTGGTGAGGGACAAAGGAACGGGAGAGATCAGAGTGTGATCTCAGTCTTACTGATGGGAGAGTGAGCAGACGGGGATTTTGGTGGCCTTGCAACTTTTGACCTGGTTCACCAGGCACTGTAGAGCCCCACACTGATGAAATGAATGCACCAGAAGGCACTAAAGTCTCCTGGAGAGCAAGAAACTCCAAGTTGGAGGATTGCCTTTGCTTGAATCAATGCTGTCTTAAGCAGAGTTATACATAGTTCCCAGAGATCTACCTAGTTCCAGAGATTGTGTAACATGGTTTAGACCCTTCTGAGAAGAGAGCAGGATGTTTGTTTCTTGGACTTACTGAATTATTCTACTATGTATGCGCATAACATTTCTTGATTCCATGTTCTGTTCTCTCATGTTTCTTTGCTTTAGCCTAACGTGCTGTGTTACTCTGCACTATTTGCACCATGACACAAGTTCTCCAGATGCTGTCGTTGGCTTGGTAGATTTGCCGGGAAAGGGGGAAAGTTTAAGAGCTGCTTCCTTCCACCCTGACACGGACAAGTAGGCCATGTGTTCCTATAGCCTGTGAGAGCAATGAGCGCCTTCCCTCTGCTAAAACCTGGGTTGCATCCATCCCTGAATTTGAGGCTGTACGCAGGCAGTGAAAAAAGCTTATTTCTGGAAAGTCTTTGGAGACTCGGGTTTGCGTAGGCTCCTTATTCGTAGATTGTTAAAAGGTCATGTGAGTTCTCCCGGGAATAACTAATCTTAGAATGGTGGTGGTTTACATGCTATCAAACTGCTCTTAGCCTGGTCACTCCTTCATTGCTTGTAAAAGATTTCTAAAGGGATTTATTTTTCCAGCTTCATTAAGATGTCCTTCACATACAGTTATGTCAAGCATGACTTCAGTGACTTGCTGAAAATTTATCATTTGAGCAAATCCCTCCTGGAAATAATGGCCATTATCTGGAGTTCTCCAGCTGCTTTTCCCTTTGCAGACAGCGTTACGACTGTCCGATCTGTGCTCTCTCCGTGTTTTTTGTTCTGCCTTTTGTGGTGAGCAGAGCTCGGGGCTTGCTGGTTCATCAGTCACATGAAGATATGGACTTCTTTGTGTTTTGGTGGCCTTTTTCGTATCACCCAGCTTCCAAATAGCATGAACTGAGATATGTTTAACTAAAGGCCTGGGTCCCTGCTCGGTGGAGCAGAACTACAAAGGCATTCAGGTGCTGGACTCCAAGAGATTTCAAGGAAATTAAGAGCCTATATGCCCCAGTGAGTGTGAGCCCAGGTAGATAGAAGTCTGATTATTATATCAGTGTAACTAGAATATTCTAGCAGTACATGGCTCGCATTTCCCAGCCCCTTCTATCCTGGGATGATGGCCCTAGTCAAGGTTGAGAACTATCCATACCACTTTTTAGCCTATATTAATTAAGCAGCAGTAATGAAATTAACTATCAACAGGGAGTTCAACACACTCAAAATATGCTCAGCTAACAAATGAATAATGCCCCAGGGTACTTCATTCATAATTGCGTAGGGTTCCTGTCACAGAGATTACCTAACAGCAGGAAACCAAGAGCCGACCTGAGGCGTGCAGGCACCTACCTTGTGAGGACCCAACTCAAGGAAAAGTTGAGGGGAAAAGTCTTCCCAGGAGCTGTCAAGTCTTGTGATTGTAGCTTTGTGAAAGCTAAAAGGGATTGTCCGAGTCTGAAATACCTATCACATCTTCTAGCACTTCTTCTACAGGAGGAATGTGTTATACTGAAGTGAGGCAGAAAAATGCAAGGTTGCACAGCGGCACGGATAGGCCGTCGTCTGAAGGCTGCCCTTATCCTGACGTAGGCTATGTCCTTCACTGGCCATCAATTACCTGAAAACTTTCTGCCGTTGTTATCTGCTCAGCATTCACCTGAATACTGGTTCTAGTTGGGTGAAATAAGTTGTGCTATAAAAGCCAGTCCGTGGCCCAAAGTTACCAATGGAGTAGTTGAAGATGAGGAGAAGAGCTTTGCAAACATTTATTTTTATTGTACTATTTTGCGGGGTTTAAAAAGAGCCACTTCTTCTCTCAGATTTTTTTGGGAAGGTGCTCATAATATTTTTAATGAAAAGTTTATAACAAGTCTGTTTAAAAGAACCCCGCTGCTTTGAAAAAAAATTTCCAATAGTGACTGTAAAAAAAAAAAAAAAAAAAAAAGAAATTATAACTATTATTCTAAAATAGTTGGAGCTTTTTGATGTTGTCAAAATTTTGATGTGCTAAAATATCACACTGATGTTTTTCTACAGAAACAGGTTTTTGTGTGTAAAGTTTCTATCAAACCTAACTAGCAATATTAGACCTCCTCACGCAAATGATTTGTTCTTGCTTTTTTGAACTGAGTGGGAAGGATTTAACCTGGCCAAAGGTATTAAAGATACCAAAGATGTTTGCATCCTTTCTTATCCTTGATCTGGAAGGAATTTGGGAAAATAACTGGAAGTGTTGGTCAAGATTTCGTAGCTATTTGGTTTCTGGGGCTTTGTGTTTGCTGTCCAAACTTACCTCATTAAAGACTGTCTGTGTTTCAGTGCAACTTAGGTCAATGGCATTCAGTTGAAAAGTATTTCCTTCACATTAAGATGATCTACCCTGTTTTCTTGTACCTAATTTGCAAAATATATTATGCTGGTTGAGGTGGGGCTTTGAGACTGGGACCAAGAGCCTAATGCAACTCTTGAATTGAAGCAGAAATCCTAGGCTGACTAAAGATCAACGGAAGTTTCACTATGGAAAATGCTTCTGTCATGTTCACTAACAAGAGGGACCCTGAGGGCGGTTCAAGCAGGGTGATGGCATTGCTCAAATTCATCAAGCCTTGGTCTGAAAACGACATTTATCAGGTTTCCTGTCCTAGCTCTCTGGAGTCTCGCCCACAGATACCAAATTCAAGAGTTCACCAATAAACTGGGCTTTCCCAGCAGATTATTTAAATCCATCACACATTCCCACGATCTTCAAGGGCTGATCTTTGATTTCATAGCCACCTCTACACACATCATCTCTGCTACCTTCTCCCACAATGCTGAACCTTTCGAGATAGCTCCCCCAGTTACCGCTTTTCATTCTCCTCCAAGTAAATTAATGAATTAATAGGGGGTTCATTCAATCACTTCTGCCTACATCCAGATCTGTGGGGACGCTTATGTTGTTTGGCTGTCTGTGAGCAGTGGGCTTAATGGTTCCACTTGTTCCCTTTCCTGTCAGGGGCTTTTGGTGGTGTTCCTGGGCCGAGGTTGGTGCAATCCCTCCAGCTTGACAGGGAGGAACCAGGTGTGAAGGGTTCCCTGGGGAGGATGCATTTTAAGAAGGTCTACCCTTTGCCAGTGAAGGGTTTTTTGTACAGTTTCCTCAGTGCTCTGTGTGTCTCGTGCTGAATCTAAACTCCTAACTGAGTCCGTGCGGGGGCATGCTCTCCGGTGCCGGAGTGCCATCACCTCTGTCGTGACAGTCCCTAACAGAGTTTTGGTCTGAGCCAGCTAGCCCCTTAGATTCCATTAGCTGGCGTGACTTGGGAGCAAAGGCAAATATGACTAAGGAACTCTAAAACCTATCTCAGAACCTGCAAGCAATAGAATTGAATATTTGTGCATTTTCTGTGGCAAGCACAACTAAACACTAAAACATTTGCAATCATCTCTGCTGAACTCTTTGAAGAATTTCCCACTGAAACGTCAGAAATGCCAGAAGGAGAGGACCCAGCAGTCAAGCAATTAAAAATTAACAGAGCCACCTAGGCTCAGAAAGCGATTATGTAATGTAAACACAAATTGTAAAGCACGTATTTTTTCTACAGTGTTAGTTTGATGCTGTTTCTAACCCTGGGCCGCCAAGGGCCCTCTAGTGCCGTGTTCGTAAAATTGCACCACTCTGAATCATCTGCTTGAACCCTGAAGGCAAATTACAATTTGGATGGAAAGTGAATCAACCTTGTGACTAAGATAAAATTATACCATCTGTATTTAACCAGTCTGGCAGGCCTCATTCATAATCAGGGATGAAAAATGTATTTTTCTCTAACTTTGAAAACATGGTTTTTGCAACCAAAACGTTGCTAACTGATTTTCCAAGAAAGAGAAGTACTGTCTTAAAAAAGTATGGCAGAGCGTTTTGAGACAGGTACTGGGGGGGAGGAAAGCAAGGCAAAAAATGCTGTGGAGAAACCTCAATTAAGCTACTTCTACTTGCCCTTCAAATGTGTCGGTGTTGAACAGAGCTTTTGTAAGCAAATTTGAAGCGAATACAGTTCTATGTAACAACTCATTTCAGATCAACAAACTCTCTGTGAGGGCATTTGACTTTTAAAATTATCTGAAGGCACAGTTTGTCATCTTCAAAAGTGAAGGTGTATTGCTACACCTATGGCTTCTCCTTCAAAGGGAGAGTGTCATTAGCCCGTGAGTCCTTCACAGATGGTTATCGAGGTCGCACGCTTACTTGTACTTGAACTTTGATCTCTTTGTCACTCCCTAGAGGTGTTGCTGCTATGGCTGCAGGTCCCTCTGTAGAAACGCGCGTTTCTGCACCGCGTAGTCTGGCGTTTCCAGGCGTTACCAAACCTGCGCATCTCCTACAAACTGCACAGATCATCTGCAATGCATCCTGAATCAAAGGTGCTGAGCTCTTTCAGCTCAGCAGCGCGGTCCCCGCTGAAACAGAAAGGCTGTGTGCATTGCCTGCGCACAGCACGAGGCCGGCGCGACCACGGGGCCCGGTGTCAGTGCAGGATCCGCGTCCTGTGCGCGAGGTTGGTATCTGTTCCTGCGGTAGATGTGCTAGGGAGTTGCTGGCACTCGCTCACAGCTATAGCCTGGCATCAAAAAGACTGGAGAAATGCACCATGTCTTCAGATCCTCTCCAGACAGAATATCCATCTGGAAGGGAAAGGGATACGCCTGGAGAAACACGGATATATGCTAGCTCTGTGCGTGACCAGTGTCATATGTAGGGGTAGAAGGGGCGAGGGCAGATTATCCACTGTGCTCTTCTGTTTTCATAAGTTGCAATATGCCATTTGTTCTGGGCTGTGGGTGCTCAGCGTAGTGACAAGAAAGAGGAAAACATATCCTGAGGGCGAGTTTAATTACAGAAAGATTAATTATGCAAAAAAAATGAAGAACAAGATTTTAAGTGGTTGATTGGATTGTAGGTCTAAATCTCTAAACACCAGCATTTTAATTAGCAGCTGAGTAGTAAAATATCATTAGGCTTTGTTTTCCTTTTGGAGGCCTGCGCTGAGCCAGCCACCGGACAGCAGTGCCCCACGGCCCCACCACACCTGTGAGGCCCCAGCTTTAAATCCCAAGAAGGGCTAGTTCCAAAGGCGGCAGGACACTTGTGCCCGGCTCTCAACTAAAAGTCAGTGGAGCTGGGTGTCTCCCTGCGATTTTGAGTGTCTCCCATCCGTAGTGCTTTTTTCAGTTCTGAGATGGGGTCCAAGCCTCCGCAGCCACCCGTGGCTGACCTCTGACGAGCGCACCCAAGAGCATGCAATGGTGATCTGCCCCATCTCCAGCAGGATCTTGACTTTGGAATACACCAAGAGGTCTTTGGGGCCAAATTTCAGTAATAACAGTAGAAGACTTGCCTCCAAGGTACGACAGGAGCTCTAAGCCAGCAAAGAAGATATTAAGCATGTACTTAGCTTTGCTGATCTGCGGTGGTTGCAAGTAAATTTTGCAGGATATGCTTTTCTGCATTTGTGTCTACCTATATAGCACTTCTTGGTTGAAGGTCTGCTTTCTTTTCATCAGCCCTTATGAAAGCATATGTTATATCAGGAAGAAAATGAAATTATTACGTGCATGCTATATGTCCCTGAAAAAAAATCAATTCTATGGTACAACATTATGGCAGCAAAATGCTCTCCGACCTGTGATAATGCATTAATTATTTTGAAAAATGAAAGTCATTTCAGGTAGCTTAGTATGGGATAGAAGCCCTGAATATTACCAGTATCAATCACTAGCACACATTGTAAATGAAAGCATGAAATTCAGGACTAAGCAGGGCCCCCTTTTCAGTGCAAAATCTAAAGCTCCATGCTATCTGGGCCAGATTTATAAGAGAAAGCAGTCCCTTAATGAACCTAATCCTATTAACAGAATTGTCAACTTAGGTTTGTCATCAGAAAGATGTTTTTAGCCATGAGACATTTGATCTATGGACAACTTTTTCATCTTCGGAGTATTTAATGCATGACCTCCACACAAAACATTTTTAAAAAATTATATAAATAAATAAAATTGCATAAATAAATATTTTAATTTTAAAAAAACCACAACAAACTCTTTTACTCACTTACTGCCTTTTCCCTGAACTGAGATCCAGTAATCAATTAACTTCTGCAAGGTCTAAACACAGGAGCTTGAGGTGATGGTGCCTGTGATGCAGCAGAGGAACATCTGACCACAGGGCCGTCCAGCCTGTCCAAAGACCTTGTCTGCAGCATGGCAACCTCTCCCCACGGGCCCCACCGCCCCTTTCACATCACTGATCTGCACATATATCCGCCATGCCACCTCAAATGTCTGTCAGAGTATTGTCACATCAGTGCCGTTCTTCTGTCCAAGTGCTGGGGGTTGTGTTGCGATAGATGCATTTCTAGCACCTCAGGAAGGGGCTAAGTCATCTGCTCCAAGCAGGTGGATCCCTTCCCCTAGTCAAAGCACGTCTGTGGGCACTGCTCTACAAGATTCTCAGTTACTGAACAGCAGGATGGTTTTCGTTCACTAATGTTTAGAGGGAAAGAGTATTCAGATGCAATCAGGTGTCTTTTCAATAACAAGTGCTGCTAAAGACATTAAAAAGGAAAGCTTCTCGCCATGAAAGGGACATGTAGTCATGTAATCTCAAACAGCTCTTGCTCTGTTGTGCTGTGATGGGAATATTGTTAAGACTTCATTTAATGAATAGTGCCATTCCAGAACGAAAGGCTTTTCTTACTTGTATGCAGCCATTACATAAGCTCCAGCTATGCACGGGGGATGCATATTGACCAGGCAGAAAGAGAAACTTGTCTCAGGAGAAGCTCTTCAGTGCATACGGACTTTAGATAAGTATCTGAAAACAAGTATTTGCTAAGCTTGAAGAATTCTTTTGCTGATCTAAATGTTTTCTGAATAGGCCAGAGTGAAACAGCTGTGGATCCACTGCGGAAAAATGGAGTCACAATGCGGATGTCAGGAGGCAGCTCCCTGAGAAGGTCCAGGCTGGGGCGATGGGGCACCCCAGCACAAGCAGTGCCCTCACCCACAAGCACAGTCCCGCAGGCTCTGAACGCAGCGGGCAGAGCTGGGGCGGGCAGCAGGGTCCGGCGACAGCCCAGTGACCGTCAGGGAAGGCAAAGCATGGTCCGTCCTGGAAAACCAGTCAACAAGCCGTGCGCAGCAGGGGACCGCCTTGGCTCAGGCACAGCTATGACAGAGCTTAGGGCAGGACTGGGGGCCTGACCTGAGCTGAAATGGGGTTTCTGGGCCCCAGGGCTGGGGGGGTTCTCGCTGAAGCCAATTTGGGCGATGACATGACGGTACCTATGGGGCCCTGAGAGCTGGGGAGTCAAGCAGCCTCCGCACACCTTCCCTGCGCTCCAAACTGTGATCCCTGTGTGGGGATGGCACAAGAGGGTGTTTGCGGGGGAGAAGGCTGGCGGTTCCAACTTGTGGCTCCTCGTACCTACTTGTGAGGCGCCTGCAGCCCTTGGATGGCATAGGTCAGTATGGGGCTGCTGTATTGCTTACCAAAAATCCCACTTGCAGGTCAAGGCAAGATGAACTCTGATTTTGTATGTAACTGGTGCGTTGTAGGTGATGAATCACAGGATCAGGTCTGGATTCACCTACCTAAGGATCTCTGCGCATAGGCATAGGTAAATTTTATGACAGGATAAGTTAGACATAAAGAAGGCAGTACATCACACAGTGATGCTGGAAAACAGTTTGGCTCCCCTGTGGATTAGTCTGTGAGCTTTAATCTCTTTTGTTTACAATCAGACTTCATATAAACAGATGTTTAGACTGTCTGTTTTCTGCTTACACCTGTGTATCATGTATGTATAAAGAACTCTGTGTTATATTGCACCTCTAACAAAATGGATCTGAGTCTGACTACATCAGATGCGTAACCAGGGTCAAAGCATATTACCAGGCACTAGGACTCTATCGCCTGTGCTGTTCAATTGTCAGAATAGCGTCTGACCCAGTTTTGGCCTGGGCACTCTCCCAAGCAGTTCCCAGGGCCAGTTTGGGAGTTGGGATAGGCATTCCCAATAGGCAGTTAGATGGGACCACCCTGTTTGGTAGGGTGAGAGAGTTCAATAGCATCGCAGTGGGTTGTTCCAGGCCAGCTGGCCTTGGGGCAAGACACCAGTGCCAGGCATATTTAATTTACTAGAATAGATGTTGCTTCTGTGTTCTCAGAGATCCTAAAGGGGTGGCTGAACACTTGCAGAGACCTGGAGACTATGGGGATTCAAGTCATCAGGAGAGAGGCCATCCAGGGCAGTGCAGGTTTGCCAGGGTCCAGGGGGGCTTTCTGTGTGACTTTGTTAGAGCCCATGGCCCCAGTGGTCCTGACCATGAGGTCTGCCTATTTTGGGTGCTCTCTGTAGTCCAAGCTGAGTGTATTCTGATGCAGGGTAGTGCCTCTATCATTGTCAGAGCCATGTCTGGCCTTGGGCAATTAACAGTCCCCACATGTGTGCATGCTGGGGCAGCGGGGATCTGCACACTCTGCTCGCACTCTGATTGCAAGCTGCTGTCTGACACTAACAGACACGATGCATTTCCAGCACCACATTTCTGCTCCTGGCTTTCAGAAGCGCGTGCTTGGATCTGCAGGCTTACTGTGTGTTTGGACACTCGCAGCATTAGCCTGACTTTAAGACCATCCTGTGGGAAAATCTTCTGGCCTCTCCTTGTGAGAAAACAAGCTTTAACTCATTTCCACCAGACTTTAAAAAAAAGCCAACAGGTTTTTTGCTTATGTTACATTTCCATTTCAAACCAAAGTAACAGAACCAGATCTGTCAAATTTTAGAAGAAAGAAAAGAGGCCATACACACCGTAGGTGCTTCTCGGCTTGTTGTTGAGCAGCCCTACCCTGTTGAAGCTCATACTAGGTCTATTCAAGGACAGGCTAAATGCCAAGGGGGTAGAGGCAGGTGGCTTGGGCAGAATTGTACTGCTTTAGACTACATCTGAATGCGTTCTTCTTTGGTCAGAGAACACTTTGAACCCCCAAATTGTGTTGTGCAGCACATCTCAGACTTCAGTAGGACAGGGGGCTTTGGTGCAAGAATGTGCCAAACAATTGTTCACATCACCAAAGTGGCCTTTGTGTGCGCTGTATGGGCATCTCCTCACATAATATACAGTAGTGTGCAGTGATGTCTTAAATTATAACCAGTTCTAAAGCAAAGAACATGTGTGATTGTCTGCTTAGGGGGACTTTTTCAGTCATTAACCCAGTATCTGTCTTTATCATCCTCTACTGCTACTTGGAAGAATTTCAAAAGGGCTAACTCCTCCGATAGCCAGCGCTTGCTGATTAAAAGCTTAACGCATTTTTTCCTGCTACGCAATCAATAAAGAATACTTCTGCCAATTGGGATATTGTTTCTAGCTCCCACAGATCTGACAGCAGCAACCCTTACCCAAAGGGTCAAGAGACGTCCTCACCCATTTTAGCGACATAGTAGTAACGATCATGATACACCTCTCCATATCTTCATATGAGATATGGAGAGAAACCAGGTTAAAGGGAAGTACAGTTATTGCAAACATAAAGCTGTGCAAATATATGTAACAGTAAATAGTGGTTATGCAGGCAAGCATCCCAGTCTGCCCGTCCTTGCTAAGGCCTGAAACTACACAGACATTGCTCATATACGTCCTTCCATTCATTCTTGCATTCATTCATTCATGCAAACCCAAGACCCCTCTCACTCTCAAAAACACCTCCTGCTGACAGCATTGCTGCTTATTCATATCAGGCCTTTGCTGCTGTCATGCTTCATTTTGGAGAAGTAATGAGGCATTAATGCTTATCTTTGATGTGTGAACTGTGTCAAAATATCCTGTTCTTCTGAGCTCTGGATCCATCAGAATCCACCACAAAATGTGAACAAAATCGCCATTGTTTGAAAAATTGACATAGCCCCACTGATAGAGCGTTTCAGCGGGCAGGCAGGAAGCAAGTGTGTGTAGCGCTTACTGCATCTCAGCCCTTTTAATTGCTTAACCAGTTCCTTCTCTTGTCTCCTTTTGCTTTCTCAGACTCACACCCAACCTCCATCCTCTCTTTTGTTGTCTAAGTCCTCCTATTACCCCGCTTACCAGCACTGCAACACTGCTCTGATTATGTGCCAGGCAGCCCCTGCTCTTCATTCACAACTCAGAGATGCCAACCAAAGACCTAGATATAGTTTAGACATGGTTTGGGGAAGATGGAGACCTTTTTTTCCAGTAATTCTTTCTGAAGTTTAATCTTTCTTCAGGAAGGCTTCAATTTAGGGCTGATGTCTAAAAATGCCCACCACCAAATGAATAGGGGAATGGTAGCCACACAGTTTTCCTAAAGCTATTGCTTCGTCGACCAAATCGCACAACAGATGACAGCCTAGGCAGTATATTGCAGCATGTCTTTGGTGGGTACAAATAACTTGTGGTGGATTTCCTGCAGCATCAGCATGTTACCACAGTTAACACATACGGCACGGATTTCTAAGTGGCAAGTGACACTGAGGGCTTCAGTTTTGACATTACTGAAACCCTTCAAAGAAACACACTTGACACTGTGTGAAAAATCTTAGCACTTGTATGGGGGCTGATTGAGCCTCTAAAAACTTTGGCTGAAAAATCTGTGTATATGTTCCCGTTCTCCCTAAAACAAACAAACAAAAAAGAGACTCATCGGTAGATCCTGGGATAGCAGAAATACTCTCATGTACTGTGTTTATTTTCTGCTTTTTGTGTCAGAGTGAATTGGATGAGAATCAAATACATATGGCTGGAGATGATGTGGGTTTGCCAGAAGACCTTCAGAAGATGGTGGCAGAAGATCAGGTGGAGGAAGAGGACAAGGACTCTATCCTGGGACAGCTGCAGAACATCCAGAATATGGACATGGATGCGATCAAAGAAAAGGCACAAGCCACCTTCACCGAGATGAAACAGGCTGCTGAGCAGAAATGTTCTGTGATGTAGAAGACACCACTATCCAAGGGTTGTGAATTCAGTCTTGTCTCACAGGGGCTACAGAGTGAGGGCAGGCAGAGGAATGCACTTAGCTCTATAGCATTAAATGTAAATATAGAAAAGTGGGTGAGAGAGAGACTTTAAAACCCCAAAGGGGATCAAAACTTATGTGCTGTGACTGCTTAGTGCGAAGTTAGAGCTGATCCTCATTTTTTAACATAACATTTTTCCCCATGGAAAAAAAAGGCTTTAAAAAAGCTAATATTGGGGAAAAAATGTGCCTTTTCCCGTTTTTTCAAAGTAATCAAAATGCTATTACATGTGTATTTTCTAGCAAAATTGTGCTTCTGATGCATAGCATATAGGTAACCACTCATTTAATACTGCTTTCAGAAAAAAATGCATATATTTGTAATAAAAACATGTCTGTTTCAAACATTTTGAAACAAACCCAGTATTCAAATGTTGACATTTTCTGCAAAAACTTAAAAAAAAAAGGTTTTGACCATCTCTGTACTGAATATAGCAAAAGGCCAAAACTGAAGCATATAACTCTACAGCTTGGGACCAAAATGTCATCGTATAGAGAACTGAGTGAGGACTTGTAGGAAACCAAGGCTTGGTAGCTATCGGCGAACCATGGTCAGTTAGCAGTGCAGACTGCTCCAGCTGCTTTAATTTCACAGCCTCTTGGTCTTCAAATGCAGTTCAAACGGCAAGTGACAGCAGCGGCCCTCTGCTTGGCTGCTGTGTGTGCCAAATTCTGGGGCTTGGGGTACCAGCAAATAACTGGTACAGACTAAAATGAGCTCACCACATTTATTCTAGGAGTTAGCTCCATGCAAGGCTAAACCTTCTATCTGGCCCACCTGGAAGATTACGCTGGGGTAGGGCACCTAAACCCTGAGAAAAAGCATGGCTTTCACGAGTGCT